>NC_088644.1:32546755-32989255 GCF_964019385.1 Sycon ciliatum
GAATTCCTTGTCAAGCAGCGTTTGCTCAAACTCTTCCGCGACAGAAACGCGTGCATAGCAGGTACCAAAGTATTGGGTTTCGGCAATTGTGCATGCGTATACATCAACGCCCCTATCAGCGCACCAGGTGACAATGGACTGTGCCTTACTTCTCTTTTTCAGCATAAAGATTAATGTATACTCAATATGCTCTAAAGTTCATCGAGTTCAACGGTTCTCCCAGCTTTACTGTACCCACTCTTTGCGCCCCATTCGCTATAATTTTAACTTCCGTAAAGCACCACTCCAAACTTGGGACCGTATAAACGAACATATCCAATCCTACGATTGGTCACCCCTCAGCGTTATGCCTGATGTCGATGTTGCTCTTGCGTACTTCGAGCATACACTCCAATACATCTTTGACCTGTACTTGCCGCACCACGCTCCCACGCACCGGCCTACGTCTTCCTCATCAGACCCACCATGGATGACACCGGCTCTGCGCTCTGCTGTGAAACGGAAGCACGACGCATTCAGTGTTTCCAGGAAGTACCCGACAGCGGATAATCTGGCTGCTTATCGACGCCAGCGTAACCTCGCGAAGGACTTATCTCGACATGATTATCGCTCTCACGTACGCAGCATCAAGTCCACGCTCTCAAGTATTGACCACCCGTCTCTTTCTCAGTTCGTCAGGCGACTACGTAAGCCAACTTCCACCAGTGCTCCCATAACCTCAATGCAGAGACCGGACGGCAGTATTGCTCATGATACTAGGGACATTGCAAACTGGCTCAACGTGCATTTTACCACTGTCGCACCTAGTGACGACCCACGATGGTGTGTGCCATCTCTTGCGGAACACTCTGCTATTCTGTCCTCACTTGATTCCTTCCAGACCTCCCCATCCACAGTTAGGACCGTCATTAACAAGCTGAAAATCTCCTCTCTCCACCATCTTCAACATCTCCTTTGCAAGCGGCGTATACCCACTTGTTTGGAAGTTTGCTGTTGTCACTCCCATTTATAAGAATAAAGGTTCTCGTCAGCACACTACCAATTATCGCCCCATTTCGCTGTTACCAAGTTTGTCGAAAGTATGTGAACGTGTTGTTTACAATATTCTGTATACACATTTCTCACCCGCGCTTTCTCAGTACCAGTCTGGCTTCTGTCGTGGGGACTCGACCTCGCTACAGCTGACCCGCATTGTCCAGGAGCTGTACACTCAGCGACACCAAAGGCGCCATCAAGGTCTCTGCTTCTTCGACTTGGCCAAAGCATTCGATTCGGTATGGCATAGAGGGCTGATCGCAAAACTACGATCGTGCTACCGTGTCACCCACCGCGCCAACAACTGGTTGTCGTCATACCTGAGCATGCGGACCCAAGCCGTGAAAGCAGGCGGCCTATTTCGGAGGATCGTCCAGTAAATACAGGTGTACCACAAGGGTCTATTCTTGGCCCCCTGCTTTTCTTGATGCACGTGAATGATTTGCCATCCGTTACTCCTGGCCTCTCGCTTTATGCAGATGACACCGCCCTTCACCGCTCAGCCTCCACCGAGCACGAACTAACGGTATCGCTCCAGCAGGGCATCGATGACGTGGTAAACTGGATGAAGATCTGGAAGCTACAGCCCAATGTCCAGAAGACAAAAGTGTTGTATATTTCTGCACGTCCACCATCTGCACCGTTGACGTTTCCGAACTGCACCCAGGCCCTGGAAGTTGTAACTTCTCACAGGCACCTGGGAATCGTTCTTGACTCGAAGCTATCAGGGTCCGAACATGCTGACCATATTTGCCTTAAAGCATCCAGAATTTTTGGAACTCTGAAGCCTCACTGCCGTTATCTGCCTCACGACTGTAGATCTCTGCTTTTCTCTTTGTATAATTATTTGTCCGATCTTCGACTACTGTGACGTAGCGTGGTGTGGGTTATCAACCACGATATCAGACAAGCTCGAAGTTTGCCAACGAAAATTATTAAAAATGCTATTTTGCTTGCCCCGTGATTTCTCCTCTGCACAACTCTATGTTCTCGCTCGTGTTTGCCCCCTTTCTATTCGACGCAGTCTCCACAGCAACATGCTAATTCAAAAGATAAAACTCGAGAAAGTACCAAGGCATCTTTTTCCCTATGACTGGTTTGTGCGGAGCCGTTCAACCAGGGCACAAGTCTCGCTACCTGTAGCTCGCACTGTCCAGTTTACAAAATCCCCTTTGTTTCATTCCTATTCTGACTGGCTCAAGCTATCAAGCCTCGCCCACCACTGCCACAGTATGTCTCAGTTTCGCCAAGTTGTTTGTACTGAGTTGCGTTTTCCTGCAGCACTCACGCGTGTTTAGCTAAGCAATGTAATTTCCGGCTATCTCACTTAATTGGCTGAGCTTTGTTTTCCTCCCTGTTCCTTTCTTGGCTGAGCTTTGTTTTCCTCCCGGTTCCTTTCTTGGCTGAGCTTTGTTTTCCTCCCGGTTCCTTTCTTGGCTGAGCTTTGTTTTCCTCCCGGTTCCTTTCTTGGCTGAGCTTTGTTTTCCTCCCTGTTCCTTTCTTGGCTGAGCTTTGTTTTCCTCCCTGTTCCTTTCTTGGCTGAGCTTTGTTTTCCTCCCGGTTCCTTTCTTGGCTGAGCTTTGTTTTCCTCCCTGTTCCTTTCTTGGCTGAGCTTTGTTTTCCTCCCTGTTCCTTTCTTGGCTGAGCTTTGTTTTCCTCCCTGTTCCTTTCTTGGCTGAGCTTTGTTTTCCTCCCTGTTCCTTTCTTGGCTGAGCTTTGTTTTCCTCCCTGTTCCTTTCTTGGCTGAGCTTTGTTTTCCTCCCTGTTCCTTTCTTGGCTGAGCTTTGTTTTCCTCCCTGTTCCTTTCTTGGCTGAGCTTTGTTTTCCTCCCTGTTCCTTTCTTGGCTGAGCTTTGTTTTCCTCCCTGTTCCTTTCTTGGCTGAGCTTTGTTTTCCTCCCTGTTCCTTTCTTGGCTGAGCTTTGTTTTCCTCCCGGTTCCTTTCTTGGCTGAGCTTTGTTTTCCTCCCTGTTCCTTTCTTGGCTGAGCTTTGTTTTCCTCCCTGTTCCTTTCTTGGCTGAGCTTTGTTTTCCTCCCTGTTCCTTTCTTGGCTGAGCTTTGTTTTCCTCCCTGTTCCTTTCTTGGCTGAGCTTTGTTTTCCTCCCTGTTCCTTTCTTGGCTGAGCTTTGTTTTCCTCCCTGTTCCTTTCTTTCCACTGTTTTCTTGTTTTCTTTTGTACTTTTACCATGGCTGGTTATCGCCCTCATCTCTGGGGTTGCTCCCCACATTAGCAATGCGTGCACATGCTACGAGATTGAGTTTAATAATAATAATAATAATTGCGCGGAGACTATAATGTGTACACGCTCTACCAAACAGGTTTCTATCTGAAACTGGCTTTAGTACAAGATACTATGGTATACTACTCAAATCTAAAAAGCGTGTGTCTTGGTGCACATGAATACGGTAACTTTTCGGTCGATATTATGTTCCACAAAAACATTCTCTCGTTGTTTGATCCTGATTGTGATTGTACCAGACTATACGGTTGCTGGATATTGATAAGAAGGCTCAGACAGACTTCAAGAAGTTGCTCGCTTTGTTGAAGAAGAAATACAGCACCTTTTCTTTTGACAGTAACGGAATACGGGTTGGACCTGGCTGGTAAGCTATCCGGTTGTAACTGGACATATCTATGCTGTGTTGGTGTTGGAGTTGGTGATAGCAATCAAACAAAATATGTGTGTGTGTGTGTGTGTGTGTGTGTGTGTGTGTGCGCGTGTGCATGTGTGTGTGCGTGCGTGCGCACGCGAGTGTGTGTACAAGTATGTGTGTATGTACTGTCGTGGACATTGAAACCCAATGGGATGATCGGGGCCGGAACCCTTACTGCCTGCGCGTGCATGCATTGTACTAGTCTGTAGTTTACGCACACACTGTGAATGTGCTAGTCTGTAGTTTACGCACACAGTCTGTGAAGATGGACCAGCAGTGCTCCTGGCTTCACTGAGGCCAGCGCCCCGTGGCTGATTGACTTCTCAGCGGACTTCGGGTATATGTGTGCGAATGAAAATCTGGTGGAACAAAAAGTGATTTTCAAAAATGTCTCTACTCACGAGTTTCATGCTGAGAAGCAACCATCAGGAGACTGTGACCGATAGTCAAGGTTCTTCTGTGTATATGTTTGCATGTGTTTGGAGTAAATATGGTGGTAAAGACACACCTGGCAATATGGCGGTAAACACACGCCTGCCCACACACGCTCTCTAGGCTGCAAAGTTCTGGCACAGAGCTCTCCTTCTCACCACCACCACCACCATCAGTTCGCGCCTGGCGCCTGGTCGATGCATGGCTGGCGGTATCCGGCATAGCAGGCTGGTACATCAAGTAGCGCATGGCACATAGATGATGACACAGCAACGACATAGCTCGATTGCGACGTACGTTTCGTCCCCGCTGGACTCATCAGGCAATCTTCTTCTTGGATGTCTTCATACGGAGCTTGACTCGGGAGAATGAAGTCGAAGACACCACTGCAGCTGTACTTATGGTTGATAAATATGGTGGTAAAGACACACCTGGCAATATGGCGGTAAACACACGCCTGCCCACACACGCTCTCTAGGCTGCAAAGTTCTGGCACAGAGCTCTCCTTCTCACCACCACCACCATCAGTCATCAGTTCCAAGAAGAAGATTGCCTGATGAGTCCAGCGGGGACGAAACGTACTTCGCAATCGAGCTATGTCGTTGCTGTGTCATCATCTATGTGCCATGCGCTACTTGATGTACCAGCCTGCTATGCCGGATACCGTCAGCCATGCATCGACCAGGCGCCAGGCGCGAACTGATGGTGGTGGTGGTGAGAAGGAGAGCTCTGTGCCAGAACTTTGTAGCCCAGAGAGCGTGTGTGGGCAGGCGTGTGTTTACCGCCATATTGCCAGGTGTGTCTTTACCACCATATTTATCAACCATAAGTACAGCTGCAGTGGTGTCTGCGACTTCATTCTGTGTTTGGAGTAAATAAATATAATGGCAACCTTGTGGGAAATGCTCACCACCATGATGCTGACCTGAAATGCCTCGGGGTGAAAACAGGGACAGAATAGAAAGAAAGTTCGAAAAACATTTGAGCTCGGAAGAACTTCCGCGACTCCCGAAATTTCTGTCGATTATCCCGATAATCACAGTACAAGAAACACTTTCTCGGAGCACTTCAAGTGACTGTGTCTAGTTGTCCTTATTAATCCTGTACCATCATAGCTGTAGTACCTGTGGGTCTACTAGTACTCTCTCCATGAACAGTCCCTGAAGAACCTCTTTTGAGTCATGAACATGCGTAAAATGTGAACTACATGTATATCATCACCATCGTCTACAATTATGGTAATCAATAATGTCACAAAACGGTGGTGTCATCATTTTAAAAATACAGTGTAGTTCAGAAAGGAATTTTGGATTTTTTTACATTTCTTTAAAAAAACCAAGGCAGATTCCGGGATTTTTTCCCTGGCAATCTTGAAAAAGCACACTCAGTAATTGGCAGGTATGGTACCTACATGTACAATGTACATACATGTACATGAGTGCAAGTGTGAGATTGCAGGTGAGCAGCTACCTGTGCTAAGACTCATGTTGAATGCCGCAGCAATATCCATTGTACTGTGCTACTAGCAGAATGCTCTTCCTCACAGCAATATCCATTGTACTGTGCTACTAGCAGAATGCTCTTCCTCTTGACTGAAGTTTGGTGCTGTCTTTCATTCCTGTGTTCCTTCTCTTCAGGGAAAAGGATTTCGAAGTGGGATTCTTCTCCTTGAAGAATGACCACACGCCGAAAAAGTGCCGGGCCTACGAGAATGTGGACCTGAATTTTATACACACGAACTGGTCTTCGTCGCTTGTGGAGCTGGTTTACGGAGATCCTAAGTCCGGAGTGAATAACGATGGAAAACAATGACCCTGGGCTATGATACCAGAAACTAACTTTTCTTTCTGATACTGTGGCCAATTTGTCGTTGAATTACTCTTCAATGATCAGTAGGCTGTGGCGGATTATGATCGCAAAATCATGGAATTATGGTTTCATGGATGCTCGCACTATGCTCGCAAAATCCTAATATTATGCTTTGGCACGTGGGGATACATATCCCCTTTTTTGTACTTATGGAGCCACAAAGTCCCGGAAATTTTTTCATACTTGCAAGTGGCCATAAGTACAAAAAATGCACGAGTATCCCCATACCAAGGTGTCCATGCATGATAGAGATCAGCGCATGGAAAAGAGAAAACATTACTTCTTCTATACATTAGCTGATTTCTTTTGTAAAAGGATTTTTTCATTGCCAAATTAGTTGGAGTTACCTTTGATAATTATAATGTTCAACTGTCTTCGTAATCGTCATATTCGTCCTACCGATTTCACCCTCACCCTGCGAATAATCAGCTCATCTCTCCCGTAGCTCCAGCTCTCCTTCTATAATGACCGACCATCAACTATACCTCAATTTTTTTTAATTATTTGAGTAATATCCATAGCCTGCACAGTCATGGCTGCTAAAATCCAGAGGTCATGTCTCATGACTTCGTAACATGCACAATGTACATGTACGGGGAGTTTTGCGGACTACCCTTCACTATCTCGTCCGCCCCGGAATATCTGATAAAGGCTGATTCACTCGCATCTTCTGCTACATGTTCTGTATCAGTGTGAAAAGAACTTTGAAGAAGACGAGTTCGAGCATACAATAATGTACTGCCATGATATCTACCCTGCTTTTCATTGAAAACACTGTCTGCATGACCTCCGAACCATTCACCATGCAGACCACAAGCACTGATCAGGTGCATTGTACACAATTGTGTGTGTAGCCTACATACTAGAACTGTGGTACAATCATGTACAGTGAAGCCTCGTTAGGAAGAACACTGATAAGACAAATGTTTGCTTAAGAAGAACTAGTATTCGTAACTCCATTGGATACATCACTGTGTATTCACTGGGTATACCATACGGATAAGAAGAACTCCCGTTATTGCAAACAAATATCATCGGTCCCTTGGTGTTCGTCCTAAAGAGGTTTGACTGTAGTTATGCTCCTACCTTTTAATTTTGAAGTGCTGAGCACCTAGCTAGCCGGCTTGATGTACTTCAAGCTAAAGTGTGTAGATCCATCCTAAAGTCTAGTAACACAGCCTTTGATAAATTTGAAACTAAAGAAAATCTAAATAAGCTATGCCATATTCAATCCCTTCACTTTAGATACCAGTTTCTTTCACTGTTCACCCTCTTTAGATACATCCATTCGCACCCTAATTACCTCGCGATGTTCCACATTTCCGTTGCTCAACGTGAGCGCCGTCCGAACAAACTAGTCTTCCATCGTCATGGACGCATACTATCTTCAATGTTTCTATTTCAGTCAGGCGCTCTGTGGAGCTGTCTGCCCCCTTCCACAACCTCCATCATAAAAAAATGTGACTGAGTTTAAAAGAGAGCTGCATAATAGGATGGCTTAATTTCAATATTCTTTGTTTTCCTCATCAGCGATCTGCTCACTTCAGTGCACATGCCTTCCCTGTTGTCCTATTCTTCGTGTTATTTCTCCTTCTCTGCCCACTTTACATTATTCTCATCCTAACTGTACAGAAATGGAGACCCCTCGATAGGCCTAAACGGCCTCTGGGGAATCCTTGATATAAATTATACAAATTATACTAGTGGAGGGTCTCAGAGGCCCTCAAAAGGCAAGGAACAGTTTGGTGGAGTTGGCTAATCTAGGCTCTCCTGGTTTCGCGTTTGCCTGCCGTGGAGTCCTCAGTCACATGGCAGGCGCCACCACGCATGCAGCACCATCTCACCCGAGTCACCCCTGCCGGTAACTTGGGAAGTAACATAGTTGTGTATCTTTGTCAACAACAAACTTGATCACGTGGTGGAGAATCTACATTGTACATGTACATGCTTCTATGTACATGAGTTATTGCACCACCCGATCACTCCCGCTCTCTCTCTGGACTGGCTGCAGTCAGGAACCTCGCACATGCACAGTGCGTCCTAGGAGCTCGACCTTGTGTGATAGGATGCCACCACCATACTACTTGTAAGTTGTAGGTATACTAAGTATGGCAACATGACGTCCTCATTATTGGCGTCTTGCACCAGCCCAGGTAAGGCGCATGCATGGCAGCCCCATTCTGGTCGGTCCAGCGAGATCTGACGAGAGTTCCGTTTCACGTTGTTCTGCACTACACCGTGAAACTCGCGTTCACGTCGAACGTGAGTTGGCCTCAGCGGAATCAGCCCACGTCATGAACGTCGAACGGGAGTTTCGACGCCAAAATTTGCCACACCGACGTGAAATCTCACGGTGTAGTGCAGAACAACGTGAAACGAAACCTCTCTTAAAAGCAAGAAAACTTAGAAAAACAAGAATGTTTGCCCGATTTGGGGAGCAGAGTGAAAACGGATCTGTCACAACCGTCGAGTCACCTTTGTGAGGTGGGTTGACTAGATAAGAATCCGAGCAACCTGGAACCGGGTTCGTACAATAGAACAGGTCCAAACTTCACTAATCCGGATCTGGGGCCACGGATTTCACAATCGAACATGCCGCTAGTTCCAACACTTTTACACCGCAGCTCATGCACATGTACCTGTTAACGATGACACGCGAGAGTGACAGTTCGACACTTTGCTTTTTCCACATTTTACCACTTATCAAGTCATGCATAGCAACTACACCACTACACTGTGCAATGACCAGCACGCGCGGAGTGACTCAGAGGTCCGTGCATGTGACACAGACATGTCGAGATCATAGTATATTGCAAATGTACAATTGCGGGGTTTCATGCCTCCTTCAAGCCACACTTCAATTTTCTTCCAATGAAAGCAGCTTGTTGGAAGCAATGGCATAATTATGTGTACGGAAACACAAGATCATGGCTGCATGGCTAGTATTAGCTACCCAGCAAAATATTTTATTGGGGTCAAAAAGCACCATACGGGGACGAAGGGAAAAAAAGTTAACACAAAATGAGGGGTATAGGGGTCATCTCCTCGCCGTCTTTCAAATAAATGGAAGGACTGATTATTGAAGAGGAATTCAGCAAAACATTGGCCACAGTATCAGTTGATTTCTAGCATCCTAGACCAAGGTCATTGTTTCCCATCGTTATTGACTCCGGACTTAGGATCTCCGTAAACCAGCTCCACAAGCGACGAAGAACTGTTCGTGTGTATAAAATTCGGGTCCATATTCTCGTAGGCCTGACACTTTTTCGGCGTGGGGTCATTCTTCAAGGAGAAGAATCCCGCTTCGAAATCCTTTTCCCTGAAGAGAAGGAACACAAGAATGAGAGACAGCACCGAACTTGAGTCAAGCGGAAGAGCATTCTGCTGGTAGCACTGTACAATGGATATTGCTGAGAGGAAGAGCATTCTGCTACAATACAATGGATATTGCTGTGAGGAAGAGCATTCTGCTGGTAGCACAGTACAATGAATATTGCTGAGACTACGGAAGAGCATTCTGCTACATACAATGGATATTGCTGTGAGGAAGAGCATTCTGCTAGTAGCACAGTACAATGGATATTGCTGTGGCATTCAACATGAGTCTTAGCACAGGTAGCTGCTCACCTGCAATCTCACCCTTGCACTCATGTATGTACATGTAGGTACCATACCTGCCAATTATTGAGTGTGCTTTTTCAAGATTGCCAGGGAAAAAAATCCCGGAATCTGCCTTGGTTTTTCAGGATATGTAATTTTTCCAAAATTCCGTTTTCAACTGTTTTTAAATGATGACACCAACGTTTCGTGACATTATTGATTACCATAATTGTAGATGATGGTGATGATATACATGTAGTTCACATTTTACGCATGTTCATGACTCAAAAGAGGTTCTTCAGGGACTGCTCATGGAGAGAGTACTAGTAGACCCACTGGTACTACAGCTATGGTGGTACAGGATTAATAAGGACAACTAGACACAGTCACTTGAAGTGCTCCCAGAACGCGTTTCTTGTACTGTGATTTTCAGGATAATCGACATAAATTTCGAAATCGCGGGAGTTCATCCAAAATGTGGGATACCATACTCGCGCGATCAGAGCCCTCTCTTGAACAGTGCCCTATCTCAAATAGTGCCCCAGTCTCTAAGAGCCGGTGAAAAAATGAAGCCCTCTCTTGAATAGTGCCCCCCCCCCCCCCGGTCGAGTAGTGCCCCATCTGTCATGGGCATTGTAAATATTGCGCGAGTAGGGTAATCCCGAAAATATCGGGGTCCTGGGCAGGTATGAAGTACTGTGCAGTCAAGAAATGCACTCTTCAAAGTCAATCAAAATCGAAGCCATGACACATCAGGCACTGCTATGTTTTTCGAACTTTCTTTCGATTTTTGTCCCTGTTTTCGCCCAAAGCATTTCAGGTCAGCATCATGGTGGTGAGCATTTGCCACAAGGTTGCCATTATATTTATTTACTCAGAACATGCGCCCACATATACCGTTGTGGACATTGAAGTCTGCTGAGAAGTCAAGCGACCACGGGGCACGGGCCTTGCAGCCAGGAGCACTGCTGGTCCATCTTTACAGTGTGTGCGTAAACTACAGACTAGCACATTCACAGTGTGTGCGTAAACTACAGACTAGTACAATGCATGCAAGCGCTAAGGCAGTAAGTGTTCCGGCTCTGGTCATCCCATTGGGTTTCAATGTGCACGACAGTACATACATGTACACACACACACACACACACACACACACACACACACACACACACACACACACACACACACACACACACACACACACACACACACACACACACACACACACACACACACACACACACATTTTGATTGCTATCATGAACACTAACACCAACACAGCATAGATGTCCAGTTACGACCGGACTGCTTACCATCCAGGTCCAACTCGTATTCCGTTACTGTCAAAAGAAAAGGTGCTGTATTTCTTCTTCAACAAAGCGAGCAACTTTTTGAAGTCTGTCTGAGCCTTCTTATCAATATCCATCAACCGTATAGTCTGGTACAATCACAATCAAGATCAAACAACGAGAGAATGTTTTGCGAAACATAATATCGACCGAAAAGTTACCGGATTTCCTGTGCACCAAGAAACATGCTTTTTAGATTTGAGTATACCATAGTGTCTTGTGCTAAAGCCTGTTTCAGATAGAACCCTGTTTGGTAGAGCGTGTACACATAAGTCTCCGCGCAAAGAGTGGGCACAGTAAAGCTGGGAGAACCGTTGAACTCGATGAACTTTAGAGCATATTGAGTCCAGACTAATCGTTATGCTGAAACTGGGGATTCCATCAGCTCCTGCCAGCCCCGGACCTGACAGAGGCGGCAGTGCTACCAATGTTGAGGAGACAGGAGACAATACTTCAATACAAGGGGAGTCTCTATTAGTAGGTAAATTATGAATGCAGCCTCATCTCCGGCATATTTTACACTGCACGATCAAATATTGATAGGAATAATAATGACAGTGCCAGCTCAATAGCATTTGATGCCACGTCCTCCGGCTCCCTCCACGTTTAGGAAGATCATTACAGATGCATACATGACGGCACCTAGCCAACTATTTTGCTGCTAAGATATTCAAAGAACATCGCACAAATGCCTACACTCCCTCGACTACAATGCTGCATGTACCTCATATGGGACTACGATGTGATGCGTGCGTGGCACTTCAAGTCCGGCATAGTAGTTCATCTGCACTGCCCGGTCCTCATCCAACGCGGCATCCCATTTGACACAGACTTCGTTCGGAAAGTTCTGACAGTCGAGGAAGGACTTTCCGTCGAACCAAGGAAAGGCTGAAACAAAAATCAACAAAAGGAAGCAGGGAAGGAAACGGAATCATCTTGCTATGTTTTGTAGCATGCAATCATATGGAATTGTCATGGTCGTAAAGAGCCATAACCCAATACAATTTCCCAATCACCACACACAGCATCATACATACTGTTGCTCTTTATTATGACTGCAGTGTTGGTATACGTCAACACAACTCTAGAAGTAAAGTAAGAAAGACATAGGATTAGGCATGCGATTTCCAACATCTAACCAGCCGGGCCCGAAACGGTGTTGATTATGATTTGACATGAACAGTTCGCTGTCTTTGCAGATGAACATTGTATGTGACCGCACCTTCTCCAGTGTAGAGAAACAAACTTCTAGGTAAGCATACATTATTCCGCTACAGGGTTCAAGCCAGGTCAAATCAGTAGGACAGCAGGCAGGGGACAAAGTTACCCCATAATGAATTTTTCCATTTTCCAAAATTGTCTTGCCATGCAAAATGTCACGTAAGGGGCGAACCCCTGACTTCACCCATCACTTCACCCCAGACGACTGTGTCTTTATGAACCCTCGTTTAGTGACAACCGACTGCATTCTCGTTGAATTGCCTGAAAAACACGAACATTGACAAATGAGTAGGGGGGGCTGTGTCCTTCGGCTAGAACCCTGCATTCTATAAAGATGTAACCTGCAAGTTGGCCAAGCAAAACCCACTCTAGTCTTCAGTATCCTTACTTGATAGTGGGACGTGATTGCTCCACCTTCCGTCACCAGTTAAATGCTCGGGGCCTTGCATCTGGTAATTGGCCATGATCTTGTTGATGAAGTTGTGTATCATATAGAATAGTGGATCCAGGCCTGGGATGAGTCCCTTGAACGAGCCACGGAACGCCAGATGGAAGTTGGCATCGAATGTTTCAAATAATCCTGTCAAGACGGCGCACACACAAGTCTATAGTGTTAGCTTTTAACACATTGGCCTTTCACCTCCTGCAACACTTTTACTGATAGCTCATAACTAGGCTTCATGATATGAAACACGCAATCTGCATTACCCACTCAGATATTTTGATTGTGAAGTTTGTCTGTTATCTGGCACGGCTGGATGTGACCTGCTGCCTATATGTGCCTATGGAAATTGAACATCAGACACACAGACACACAGACACACAGACACACAGACACACAGACACACACACACACACACACACACACACACACACACACACACACACACACACACACACACCTCACCTCAGACCTGCCCATCGCGGAAGCGATGATAGCGAACAAAGCGATGATAGCGAACATCTATGTTAGACATAGCAACTTGTGCTGGGATTACACCATTCAACAGCTTGCAAGGCTGATGAATTGACCGCCACTATTTTTAGCCTGGTATCCACCACACAGCTGATTGAAGTGACTTTTTCTGGCCAGTGAATCCCTCACACACACACACACACACACACACACACACACACACACACACACACCATTGGACCATTGGACGCCCATCGCCAGAGGCGATGATAGCGATGCTACAGCAGAAGCCATAGCAGCTTGTGCTGGGATTGCACCATTCAACAGCTTGCAAGGCTGAAGAATTGACCACCACTATTCAGCCTGGTCTACACCACACAGCTATGAAGTGGCTTTTCTGGCCAGTGAATCCCTACTTTTTGGTCTTTTTCATTTTTTCTTCACGCACACACATCACACCACATACTCCGGCATGCACTGGCTGTTGGTAACCACCCAGGAGAATGAAAGAAAAGTCTGGAGGAGTCTGAGAAAGAGAAGAAAGACGTGTGTGACCATAATCGTCACACACACACACACACACACACACACACACACACACACACACACACACACACACACACACACACACACACACACACACACACACACACACACACACACACACACACACACACACACACACACACACACACACACACACACACACACACACACACACACACACACACACACACACACACACACACACACACACACACACACACACACACACACACACACACACACACACACACACACACACACACACACACACACACACACACACACACACACACACACACACACACACACACACACACACACACACACACACACACACACACACACACACACACACACACACACACACACACACACACACACACACACACACACACACACACACACACACACACACACACACACACACACACACACAATCCATTGTGGATTCGTGACTACGGAACTCACTTCCAGTAACTTCGGATTCAAAAGCAAAGAAATGAGGAACCCTCTATCTGAGGCCAACTTACAAGAATCGCGATACATTCATCATGAATTTTTGAGAGAAGCAGAAGCAAAATTTGTATCGCTATGTCTATATTTCCACATTCTCCTGCCAGGAGAAACATGACTGCAGGTTCCGTCTACACCGCTACAACTGCACACGGTTACAATCAGGAGCACTACAAAACAAATACCATATAAGTAAGAAAAGAAGCCCACCTGATTCCACCGCCACCGAACTCTCCGGAGGCACAGCTAGCAGCGTACTGAATTGCATGTTAGACGTAGGGTAGAAGGTGGAAGACACGTTCCGCACCAAGCAGTCCGAGTAGGGAAGTTCAGTACCGTTGTACACGAACTTTGGCACTTTGAAGTTATCTAGGGATCACAACCATGAGAAAATCAAGTAATTGTAACGTTTATTTGGAGACATTAATCATCATTGGCCAAGAATAGAATTCAATAGAAGTACGTATACATTGTACAAACTAAAATAATCACAAACTTGGCAAGACAATTTGCGAAGGGCGATTTACGTATAAATAATGTTTCCAGCAAGTGTACATCACAGCACGCATCAGCATTGACGAGGAGCTTGTGGCCTGGAAGGAACGCCTCAGCTTCCGGCAATACAATCCGTCCAAGCGAACTCGGTTCGGAATCAAGATCTGTGTACTTGTGTGAGGACTCCGGCTACCTCCACGACTTCATCATCTATGTCGGCAAAGACAACGCCTCGTTTGATGATGATGTGGTCCACCAAGTCGGTGTGTCCGGAGCTGTCGTCGCAAAACTGATGCAACCTCTCGCTGACAAGGGATACCAGTTGTTCGTTGACAACTGGTATGCGTGGAGTGGCTTTGGTGCGATACCTGGCTGACAACGGCACCGCAGTTTGTTTTATAGTGCGGAAGAACCGCTCTGGATTGCCAAAAGGTACCGCAAGCAAGGGTGCATTGAAGAAGGGAGAGTTTGTCAGCCGCAGTTCTGATGGCCTTCTATTCGTCAAGCTGCGTGACACGAAGGAAGTTTGCTTTCTGTCGTCCATGCACACTGCGAATATCATCGCCACCGAGAAACATGACCGCCAAGGCAGGATGGTGAGAAAGTTAGCCCTTGTCCATGATTACAAGTTCATGGGTGGAGTTGACAGGAACGACGCCATGCTCTCCTGTTACACGTCAGCACGGAAGTCTTACAAGTGGTACAAGAAGTTGGCTGGACGCATGATGGAGGAGCGCCTTCTGAATGTCTACCTAATTCAGAAGAAAAATGGCAGCACCCTTTCCCACTACGACTTCATCCGTGTCGCGTGCTCAATGCTAATCAACCCCGGGAAGGTAGAGCTCCGGGAGATCCGTGCCGCCGATGAACCACTGCCCACAGCTGCTGTAACTGCAGCTCATCAGCATCCACAGTGTCAGCCACACCTCCGCCTCACTGAACGCCATCATCCGGCAATTCTCCCCGCGCACCGAAGGAGGGGAGCCCACAGAAGCGCTGCGCCGTATGCTCGGCAAGAGGTGTCCGGAGGGAGTCTCGATACTACTGCGAGGAGTGCCCCCATGCCCCAAGATCGTGTGCTGTGCCTTGTTTCAAGGTGTACCACACACAGCTTGATTAGGGCCAGATATAACTCATTTTTCAAGATCCTGCCTGGGAAATGCAAGGATCTGCCAGTGTTGTTGATTTCATAGGAAAATAAAGCATTAGGCATTTTTATATACAGTAAAACCTGTAACTAACGACCACCCCTTGGTGCCCGGAAAAGTGGTCTTTAGTGGCAGGTGGTCTTTAGTTAGAGGTTTGCACAGCGTGACCATATATGGATCCCATTATATGATATGTATGTCAAAATGCAGATAATACAATCCCCCACCACTTGCGCACTGACATTCTTCTTTCAGATCATACAACACTTGGAGAGAAAGAAAATCAAGTTTTATTGCAGACATTAAATACAGCTCCTACTTCTGAAGCCAGGAGTCAAGAGTTCCCTGTTGAAGCTTCTCTTTGCGCTGGGCTTCAAGTTTGTTCATGAAGGCACCAAGTTTCTCTACATCCATTGCCATGGTAGACAAGCCACGCTGCAACGTAAACTGTTGCAATGTTGAGATGCAGAACAGTGCTTCTTTGCCGGATACTTCTCTGACTTCTGTGGACTCAGTGGGACCTGGTGACTGAGCTGTGTGATTGCACTTCGACAGAGAGCCGCTCAGTCTTAGTTTCTCCTTCGAGTAGTAACATCGATCAAAGAGCGCTTTGGATGCGCTCTCCAAGACGTTTCCTATCATGTTTGTTCTTGACAGCACTTGAAATTATGACAGGTGTAGTGCAGTCCACACTGATTCCACAGTCAAAATGAGACTGCGTTCATTTGTCCAGCTGTAGTATCGAAACAGTCCTTTCAGGACCATGGAAAATCATCAACATTTCGAGAAGGAGCTTCGAGCAATGTTTGATTTCCTACATCTCGGTCGCTAGTTACGGGTCAAAATTCGACATTGGGACAAGAAAAGGCGGTCGCTGGTCGCGTTCAGCAGGTAGTCGCTAGTCACAGTGCATTTTGAATGTGAGACCGTCCGTGCCTGACGAAGTGGTCGGTAGTACCAGGCCGGTCGCTAGTCACGGTGGTCGTTAGTTACAGGTTTTCCTGTAGATTCACTGTA
The DNA here is from genome assembly GCF_964019385.1 of Sycon ciliatum. Classification (NCBI taxonomy): domain Eukaryota; kingdom Metazoa; phylum Porifera; class Calcarea; order Leucosolenida; family Sycettidae; genus Sycon; species Sycon ciliatum. The sequence continues at coordinate 32,563,550 of NC_088644.1, forward strand.
TAGATGTATCTACAGTAAAACCTGTAACTAAAGACCACTGTGACTAGCGACCAGCCTGGTACTACGAGACAGACCGCTTCGCCAGGCACGGACGGTCTCACATTATGGTTGTGCCGTGCAAACCTCTAACTAAGGACCACCTGCCACTAAAGACCACTTTCTCTGGCCCCAAGGGAGGGGTGGTCGTTAGTCACAGGTTTTACTGTACCCACAACCTACAACAATTTTTGGACAAGAATAAGCATTTTGAAAAATCTCCCTTTCTGGCCCAGTGGGCCGAGAGGAATTTACGGTCAGGGCTGTTAAGGGGAGTGTGTGTGTGGGGGGGGGGGGGGGGCTCCTTCAATTTACGCGTAAAATGACCCCACAACATGTACATTATATTTCTGAAGAGAACAGCCTTCCAGCTAGAATCTCATGTCCAAAGCTATGGTGAAATATCGCTGATATATCAGTGTTTACATGGCTCTGTAAACTGCTATCAATTGAATGCCACCATTAGTCAAGTAATTTGTCATGTGATTCTGTATATTTTCAGTCCACTACAGACTTGGCAGCTGGAGTTGATAGAAGCCAAGGACAGGTGGCGTGCTAAGCCTGTCTTTCATCTTGCAGCAACTTTCCGACAGAAAGAATAGGCAAGTATTGTGCAACAGGCCAATGTCCATTTCGCAAGGCTGGTCAATACCTGAAAAGTGGATAGATAAGTGTTACACTCTGGAATTATACTTGGACCTCTGAAGGTTTCAAGTGATGGTTTACATTTGAAGTGCTAATAGATTGCAAGGCCACACAGCTACAGCTAGCTGTGACGTTTGCTGCTACTATGGTCAGCATTGGTGGCACACATTGTCACCTGGTCAAGCGGCACAGGTTTAATGTGCAGTACAATATACACATCCAAGCTGGTGATAGCTTACTAGTAGATCAGAAAGCAAAGCATGACGAGACATTTGTAGTTTAGTTCTTCCCAGCACATTGTTCACAGCAGCCCAGAGTGTGCATTCATCACGGATCTGGCACTGGGAGGTACATGTATGTAAGATTAGGGGCATCGGCTAGAGGGGTTTGCAACTGAGGGGTGGGGGGGAGCTAAGGTACTAAGTGTGTGTGTGTGTGGGGGGGGGGGGTAGATTTTTGAATTCGAACTGAACATTCTGGCATTTCACTAATTCTCTGCTGCTTGTTGTGCATGTCTTTATGCACTGCATACTCGATCCTGTTTTCACCATCAAAAATGAGCAATGCCAATTCGTGCTGCTACCCACAGTCAACTGGGAACTTGTGGCCAGGCACAAGGGGTACATCGATGCAGCTGATGGGGTCTTTCTTGGCACTTGCCAGTGGTTGTGAGACTTATCCACTCGCCCCCACCGTTAGGCGCTGCATCTGCCGCTAGGGGTTACCAGGTGTTAGCGGCCGTCGTGAGTTCCCTTCGGGAACGGACACGATCATTTACTTTTTTTAAATGAGCAATTGGGGTTGTGAGCAACTTGCAAAAGCCTTTGAGCCGCTCACTAGCCATCTCGTCCATACCAAAACAATATGACAGATGAAGCACAATGTGCCTCACGTGTCTCGGAGATTTGTTCATACACATGTTTCAAGACAACCTGGTACATGGGAGTGGTCAAATAGCAGGTGTCATGGATATTCAGCTTTCAACATTTCCTTCTTTAATACGTGCTTTTACCGTTGCACGTTGTGTTATGGCAAAAGGGAGACAACTAGGAGTGCAGCGTAAGGAAACGAAAGTGCTCAGAATTTTTTTCCTTCCACTGGAAGAATTCAGATGTGAATTTATTTATGGTGCTCGATGATGCTTGGCAGCCGAGAATCGACAGCAATACACATGCACCAGTGGGCCACCGTCGGCTACAACTGTTCTCAGATACACATGCATTGGGAGACGTACCTTTTCTGAATGGTCCGTCCATTACGCAGTAGTCCGGGGGAACTCCTGTTCCCCCAAATCCTTCTGGCAGTTGCTCAAAGTAACTCTAAGCGCAAAAAAAGGAAAAAGAAAAGAAAAAGGAAGGTACGGTATGAACATTCAGGCTATTTAACCCTTTACTACCTGATTAAATATACAGTAAAAAGCAGGTCATACATGCGGCGCCGTAACTCAAATTCTGTTCACTTTTGCTATGTACACATAATGGTATTCCCGGAAGTAGACGGAAAAGTGCACTTTTATATTTTTCATCGTTCCTATTATTGTTCTTCACATTGCATCATAGTTATTTCTTTGTCCATCACCACTTTCTCTACTTTCTCTAGAATTTGTTCATGACTTTTCAATACAACCTTCGTGAAATGACGCATCAGCTGGTCCGTTTATTGCAATCCTTAAACTGTTGTCACCTAGCCACCTATTCAAATACAGTCAACTTCGCTAATAACGACTGCGGATATAGCGGCAATTTGCGAATAACGACAGAATTTCCATGCCCAGAGCAAAGTCCCATCTAACTGTAATACACATGAGACTTCGGGTATAAGGACACTTCGCGAATAACGACACTTCTCTGATGCCCTGCCGAGTGTCGTTATAGGCGAAGTTGACTGTATTCAAATATTCAGGTTATTGCCACTAATTACTAGTACTCACCTTGCACCTGCAGTTGGTTTGTTGCATAGGTGCATATTGCATTTCCCATGCGTTGTACATGATCAAGCATTCTACGAACATATATCCTAAAGTCAAGCACAATAGTCAACTCTTCAAAACAATTGCATTACTGAAGTACAGAATGCAACCCCTGTAGTTCAGTGGCTGACCTAGCCACTTGCAAGTGCTCTGATAACTCATTTTCTTTTTTGCACTTAAAAGACACAGCAACAGACACATGTATTGAATTCACAAACATTTCAGGCAATCGTCAGGTCAACTGCCTGTGTGTCCGTTTCAACGTTCATGCCGACTGAACTAGCCAACATCCATACTCACTTTGTCGTAGTCTATAGATATGTCCCAATACGGCACAGTCACGTGACAGTCTATCAGGCGTAGCAGGTTCTCCAGCGCAAACACAATCAGGTTATGATAAGACACTTCGGTATTGTAGATGTACGCCTCTCTGGCCACTACGTAGCAGGCGAACACGGCATGCGACCAGATCAGGGAGGTCATTGCGGGTTTATAGATCTCATTGGTGGCGGCTGTCAAAAATGCCTGGCTGAAGCGGTCTTTTTCTTCCTGCAGAGTAGAGAAATGAAAGACAGACCTTCGTGTAAGAAATATCCAGGAGAGTGAACAATCACTCTCGCTATCCTCTCAAGGAGAGTGGTGGGAGAGCAGTCCCCACCACCCTCCCCCCCCCCCCAAAAAAAAGTCGCTCGCCTTTTCTATCCAATGTGAGCACAATACGGGTTTTTTCAACATCTTGCCATACCCCAATCGGATTCAATACCTAATAGCTGCCAAATTCGTTCTGGAAAATCGCCGTACGCACTGTAAATGAAAGCTGTTCGGACCACAACTGTAATTTCCCTTCATCAGAGACAATGACACACGCAATGGGAAATTGAGACAATTCGCTAAGATCCATGGTATTTTGTATTATTCATCGCAGAGCGCTCCTTTCTTCTGTAGCTGACGACTAAAGACCTGTGCCTGGCGTCACACAGGTCTATGCATGCCCGGACTGTCACACAACAGAGGGAAATCCTTTATGTCAAAAACTAATAAATTATGATTGCCGCCCAAGTGCGGAAGTGAAAATTTGCAACGGTACGTAAAATGCCTTACAAGTGCCGTAACTCCACTATTGGACCTCGGATCGACTTCCGATTTGTTGGAGCCGACAGCTGAGACCTTTCTAATGTGAATAGACCTTTACTCGATTCCGTTTAGGGAAAGCCAAGTTACGAAATAATTTGAGTGTTTTCAGAACTTCATAGTGATGCGGATGCGCTCGAAATTCTCAAGGCGCGCGACGAAAAGTGCGCCCTAAAAGAAAATAAGGAGAGCGAAGGCGCGCGAGAGCGATCGCTCTCCTTTTACCAGATGGTCTGGAAAGATGTACATTGCACACATCGATAACTTGAGCATCCATGCACACATACGCACTTATGCACACACACACAAGTACAAGCATGTGCACACACATGCATGTGAGCGGGCTACCCAACGTGACTGACTCTCATATACGCACATAATGTATGCTGACGTGGGTGAACTAGCTCCCTACATTTCTTTTTGGTCTTTCTTCTCTCTGTGATGATTCTTCTTTCTTTCCAGCTCTCCTTATGTCTTTCTGTAGTTCCTCATTTCTTCTCGAATACTTACCGTACGTGCATTCTGCTTTTCTGTTGAGCAATGACACGTTGGGCAACCGGGCTGTCCAACGTAATCGTCATATGCGCACATTGTATGCTGACGTGGGCATGGGCACGCGAGGGTGTTCGCATTTCACATTTCACAGGTGACCGCATTTTCAAGTGTCCGCGCATACTGAAATGCACACAAAATCAATGGGAATGCGACGAGCTGTCCTCACTTGCAGGTGTCCGTTTTTCTCAGGTGTCCACAGGGACAAGTTTGACTGTACCTGCCCTAAAAATATACACCCTCTTCATCCTTTTAACTCTGTCTTTTGAAGTACAGTCAAGCCCGAAATACATACTGCCAAAATAAGTACGGGTACGGCTCGCATATGCAGCACGCAGCATGACTGTACATCTACATGTCCGTGAAAAATGACTTCTCCACTAAACACACGTCAGATTCGAAAGTCAATTCATGCCCGAAAGTTAGTTCCCACGCGAAAGTTAGTACGGCTGTGGCCACGAAATTTGAAATTATCAGTACGTACTTATTTACGGACCTTTGATTGGCTTCAGTGGAGCCTTGGCATATTGAAGAAAGCGGTTCACTGTACATGCACACATTCACTGTTTTCAGATCCTCACACTACCTGAGATAGGTTGTTCACACTCTTCCTGAGTCGACAGCATTTCCACTTGCCATCCACACACTGGCAGTCCAGGTTACACTGGCCAGTGTAGCTAGCATTGGCACTGCATTCTGTACAAGGAACATGTTGAACAGTAAACAAAAAAACCCACATGTAGAATAGTGACTACAGACAATTTGCAACCTTGCTTCTAAAACTTGGAATTTGGTCTTCTTCATTTCTCAAGTGCGTAGCATTTGTAACTCCGTTAGTATTATTCCAATCCGCCCAACCATTCATGAGCTATAGTAATTTTAAGTTGGTCCGTTTGGACTTTAGCTTGACACACGGATAGATCCAAGTGATGGGAGCATCGAGAAAAGAGCACAACGACTGCACTGCACACTATACACTGTACAGTACATAATTATGTACCAAGCCAGTGTCTGCTCTAGGATTGTAGGACAGCCGGGTACACGTGTACCTGGCGCAACCATTTCAACCGGGTCGGAGCCGGGTACACATGTACCTGGCGCTGTCTCACCAGCCGAGTCACATGCTTTAACTGGTTGTTTGGTTTTTTTAATTCGGACAATAAACGGGAACTAGGCCCAATCATATAAAGGCGAATGGATAAGCCGCATTTAGAAAAGAGAGGACAGGAATTATAAAAATACGAAAGAAGAAGAAGTATCTGACACATAGATCTACAAGCCATGTAGTCAGTCCTTTCAAAGTTCGAAAGTGTAAAGTACCAACCGGGTCACAGGTGACCCGGTACTATATTTTCAACCGGGTCCAAGCGCCGCCCAACCGGGTGGATTACCCGGCTCACCCGGCGCTGGAGCAGACACTGCAAGCCACGTCACTCGAACTGCGCATATGGGACGAGTACAATGCCGCAAACGTTTCTATGATGGTGGAAAACAATTGCTCATAAAGGAAGAACAAAGCGTCTAACTGCCTTGAAAATTCCCATGGCCATTTGTTTTTCGATGTTAAAGACAATGGTGTTGTCTGTTGCGTTGTGACACAACCAAAACAAGCGAAATTCATCACCTGAAAAAAGCAGCAAGCGCAGAGCAGACAAATTCGTCATATGGAAACGGGACTTTGGGTCGCAAGGGCATGGACATCTCCTCTCGCTGACAAAGAAATACTCGATGCCATCTTCTAGAATTTAACCTGGCTACACCGAAAAGCCCCTCCATGTTGATTCTCCCATCGCAAGTATCAAGCTTGTTTCCACAAAATCAATGGCTGGGTGCGAGGGACTGAATTCATTCCGTTTTCTACTAAGAACAAATCCCTACTGAGAGACATGTACAAACAAACACAAAACAAGACACAATGAAGAATGAGGCGCAAAGCAAAGAAGGCAGAACTAGGCTTCAGTTGCAACTCAAGTAAAGAACAAAACGTGATCCCCAGGCTATGATTCCACCAACAGCAGCCACCTTGGGAATAGGTTCACATCTGTATTGCAGGGACCTTTAGTTAGGGGCGTCGGTGCGGTATTCCACATTGGTGCGGCCATGAAGAGGTGTGTGTGGGGGGGGGGGGGGGGCTCACGTGGGTAATTTAGGGATTTATCGGCCAAAATAGCCCATCTTTTATTGCTTCAAACTCACAAGATTAAGCACCTACCACACCTGTTCTGACACCCTGGGACCAGGTAGTTAGGTAGTTAGGTGCTGGCTATGACGACATGGGGTGTAGTGAATACTAAAAATAACAGTGACTAATTACAGGTGACAGTATACAGATAGATACAGATAGATAAAGATCTGTTAAAGGGTAGGTGTTTGAAAAAGTGTGATTTGATCACTATATAGATGGTTATCACTACATGCGATTGGATAGGGTAGTATTTAAGTCATAACTTTATGACTTAGTCAAGATTACATACACAAACAGACATACATCATACGTACCTGGGCATGTAAATACTATACCAAGACTTGTTTAGTACAAAATAACAACAATCGGCTTCTACTTTATCACCATATTGCTGGTAGTACAAAGCATTTACAAAATCTCAGTTTCCCTAACCTACCTGTAGGCACCATCATTTACTACTTCAGTATCGTCGTCCAGCCCCGTTTAAAAGATTGCTGAAAGTGTTTTTCTACGGTTAATATGGCCGAGTAGCACCTCCCTCTGGCATAGGTCCTCATCTTCCTGTTTCTCTCTGATTGTTACTTCGTTCGAACTTGACTTGAAATTACCGGTACAAATACTTCCTATTGACTGTTTTCTCATTTTCTCAAGTGCAGCTTTATCGAGCCACACTTTTTATTCTATCGCCATCATAATATTGGGCATCAATGCCCGTTTGGTTTGCGATGTAAAATAAAACTTCAAACAAACAAAAAAAGTATAAGCGATCCACAATGTATGCAATTGAGTGGTTTTGAAGTGAGATTTTGATCACAATAGGCGATTTATTGCCGTCGAAAATAGCATGAACGGTAAAATGCTAACCATGTCTTATATAATCTACGGAAGTGTCCTCGCAGTGGTGATGGTTGTGTGCTAGTCGCCGAAAGAGCGCAGTGTAATGGTGGAGGTGACTCAACATTTTCTCCTATGGCCGAGAGGCGAGAACTCTGTCGCACCCTGGAATAATATGATAACACTATAGCCGTTATATTGCTATAACCGCCAACCCTATACCATATACCATGACTATATTATTCTGTAGTTCACTTTCTTCAGGAAGTGATGGGTAATGCATGGTCACAGGTGCACATTGTGGAGAGGATCGCTGTCGGAACAAGTCATGACCCTGGAAATGACTTCCTTCTGCGCTCCAGTCAGCAATGCGGCAGAGATGAAGGACGAACGTGACATGAAATTCCTCAATGGCTTTAGTAGGTCGTTCCTTACCAGTATTCTCCCGTGGGTCACGGGTATGATCTTCGTAGTTCAGCGCCAGGTCTTTGAGAATTTCCGAGTGGTCCTTTCCATCCCAGTTCGGTGCGGGAAGAGATTTGGCTAGCAGCCCAGCTTCAAGCAGAAGCAGTAACGTTAGCGAAGGAACAATCCACATCACAGTGGCAGTCGACGAGGTTCTCATTCCAGTATGTCGGACAGCCAAGTACGCGCCGCACAGGTTCACCACCAAGAGCGAAACCCTCGCCGAAGAATTTTCAGTACCGGATCTAGTTATCTGCAAACTTATGACACCACTCGTTCAACTACCGGCTAGGCTTGTGCTGCTACTGTTCGCTCCGAATACTAGTACTCGTAGTACACTGGTTCTGGGCCGCATGCCGTCGAGGACGGAGAATGCGGAGAGCTTTTCTATTTACGGATCCTGCTAATCTGCAAAAGAAGAACTGGAATGTGTGCAAGGGCAACAATGCCAACTGATGAACTGGCTGTACAATCATGCTTCCGCCTCCGGAGCTCCGTAGATCGGCGCACGTACACCCCAGGCCAAGCGCCCGGCAACGCGTGATACCGATAGGATGCATGCTGAGACTGAGAGCACACTGTTCTGCCTTCTGGCAGTTCTGCTGTTCTGGCCACACAAGTGCCCAGTCAATCATGGTCATCACTCATCACAGGTGCCACAAGTAGCCCGGTCTTGCGGGGCTGGTCATGCCGGCAGAAAAATTGGCAGAATTTGGTACTTCTTCTGGTATGTTCATGCATGTTTAGTATGTGGATAAAGAAAATGCAGAATTCAAGGAAGTGGCTGCCATAGGATTTAGTATTAATTTTTATACGGTTCACTGTTTTTGGAGCAGAATCTGCCAATTTTTCGAGCATTATCTGCCCAGGGCTTGTCATACATGTACTGATGTAGGCGGGCGATTCTTTCTGAAGTACATGTACATGATTGTATTATGCAATGACTATGTAAGTGATATTGAACTCACGTCAGAAGGTGGCCCGTGCACGTCCCAGGGCCAGGCCAGGTCTAGACTAGAGCGTGCGGATGGCGATACTGAAAGCGAGCAGATCGGAGATAAAATTAAAAGTCTAGAACCTGCCATGAATGATAGTGCATGCATACACGGATCCAGGACCATGGCGAATACTAGTACTAGTATTTTCTTTCACAATCCCCAAGGCGCGCCTCGGGGTTACGAGTATCATGCATACGGCAGTATGAAAATAATTATTCTCCCGAGCTATTATATGTACAGTGTTGTTTGTTCCTGATAGAAATATTGCCATTTGCCAGCCTTTGGTTCAAAGGTACTGAAGTACTATAATTATTATTTAAAAATGTGTCATGTCGCTCACATGTATAAAAGGAGGCACCATCGCCTGTTTGTGTTGCGACTTTAAATAAAATTCAACAACAACAACAACAACAACAACAACAACAAAATTGTAGTGCGCTGTTCTTTTGGTATCTATTGCTATTCTTCCAAGGTTGAGCTTAGTTGTTAGGCCTCCCTGGCCAGTGGCGTAGGGTATGTATGGCCCGCATACAATGTAGTATCAATTCCCCTATTTTCAGACGTAAAAATCCGGGCGCGATGTTGTGTTCTGGTAGCATGACTTCTCCACGAATGCTAAGCATACCTTGTTGTGTTGACCATTGGAGATGCTTGGTTGGGCGCATGCACCCTTTATTCTTCTTTTTTTAAATTTCGGCCAGTATGGCTGGACCGTATACGCGTATACCATGCAGGATAGTTCGTCTTGGGGGTGAGACATGGGGGAAGTAATTAGTTGCCATACAGGGGTGTCACTGTGAGCCCTCAACTTCGCTTTTGGCTCAAGTGTTGATGAGCAGAATCCTTTGCTGCATCAGCTGTCAAAAGGCACTCAGCGAGGAAAACCGGATCCACTGTGGCCAGCGGAAATGTTCTGTAATACCAAGAGTACATAACCCCGGGCATAACCCCCGGGGTTATGTACTCTTGGCAATACTGATGCTCTGCTGTGAAACTATCTCCCCGGTGAGGTCCGCACCATTGCCGGGATATCTGAGTTTGAGTTTGCATGACGATTGTGTAAGATACATGTGCATGCACGCCTATTTAGGTAGCTCGATTATTGCTGGTTGTTCAGCTGTCCCTCCCTGTACAGTTCAGCAATAATCACGGAGTGAAACATTTGGTACAAAGGCAGAAGGGAACAGTGACAACCGGTTAAGTACGTTTATATTATTCAATCTCTCCCCCCCCCCCCCCCCCAGTTTATTGTCTTCTTGTTACGTGCTCAGCTACATAGCCACGTCTAGGCCAATCCTCCGCCATCATGTGTTGTGTCTTCATCTCGTTTGAATGTGCCAAGTTACAACGAAAAACAAGCCTAGCCAAAACTGGCAAAAGATTCCATCCCGGACTTGATGATGGCATGCTTTCCACTGCCCAGGGCATCTATTATTCTCGCAAGTGTGGCTGAAGTGCCACTCTCACTTGTGCCATTCAGGACCATACAGAGAACGAAGAGAGAGATAGATAGATAGAGATAGAGAGAGAGAGAGAGAGAGAGAGAGAGAGAGAGAGAGAGAGAGAGAGACAGAGAGAGAGAGAGACAGAGAGAGAGACAGAGAGATAGACACAGAGAGAGAGAGAGAGCGAGAGAGAGAGAGAGAGAGAGAGAGAGAGAGAGAGAGAGAGAGAGAGAGAGAGAGAGAGAGAGAGAGAGAGAGAGAGAGAGAGAGAGAGAGAGAGAGAGAGAGAGAGAGAGAGAGAGAGAGAGAGAGAGAGAGAGAGAGAGAGAGAGGGAAGCAGGAAACAAATGCACATCTTACAGCACAGTACGTTGTACTGAGAAAGAGAGAAAGATCAGCTACAATCCAAAAAAAGGAAGAACAAGGTGAAGAAGCTAACAACGGCCAGAAATAACTCAAAGCATTGCTTTGGATGCGAGATTTTCCCAGTTCAAGTCCCTTCATCACAGGAATTAGCCTTGATGAGGGGCTCGCTAGGCACGCTTATCCGCTGCCACGCTGCATATCCCTGTGAGGCCCCTCATGTCGGAAAGTCGTTCTCCACTTTCGGTCGGAACGCGTACTTGCATACCCTGCCCAAAATGGTTGTGCGGAGTATGCAAGTAGCTTCCAGGGTACCTTACTATCAATATCACGTGATTTGTGGTTTGATGCTGTAAGTAAAGGTTAGCCCAAAGAATGTTCCAGAATTCACACCAGTTGGATCTATACACACTATTGGTGACAGAACGTCTCGCAAAAAGGCAGAAGAGAATTACCGGTACATGTAACATGTACATACAATGTAATACTCGCCCTTAAAAAACACATCTACAAAGTAAGTGTGCTCAAGTCTGTGTTGCATTGGTACCATGGTGGCCTGGGTCACAGTGGGTGGGATACACGGTGTACTTGAGCATGTGTTCCCGCTCTCCCAACTTTGAATAGCCTGATTTCGAGCTGTTGCGAAATACCACTTCGGGCCAATCGAACTCCTGCCAGTGGCACTTACCACTCTTGAATGGGACACCGTCACTACGACTGCTGCGTTCCTTTGATTCCCTGGCACCACCAATTATTATTTTTGTACCACCACCTGAGCTACAACCTCCCCCTGGCCCATACTGCTGCTGGCTGTCATGCCTTTTCCTCCTTGACCACCTGTGCGCTCCTAACTGACTTTGAAAGTCCTCTGCGACCTGCGACTGTGCACAATACATTCTCAAGACTCAGTGGAAACACCGGCCAGTGAAAATGTAAAGAGATAAGAATGGGTGATAGCCAACCACGGCTATAACGATATTAGTGGGATTGTTGCTTCTCGGCGCAAAATAGCCTCAACGGCAGCACGACGAGAGCATACGATGCCTTTCAATTCAAGTCCATTCCCTTGGTTTCATGGCTCGCGTGACGTTCCTAGCGGTGCAGTGGCTCTCACCGTGCAGGCAGGGAAGGAAGCCTTTCTTCCCATTGTACTGGGCAATGCATCCTGGCTGTGACCATGGTGACAGACGGAATTTTTCTTTCGCAAGAAGTGGACTGGACACTGCACTGGCGTCTACCATTTCTCGTTGCCTGTTTCTGTCAGATCTGATGACTACGGCGTTTGGCTTCTACTAGCCCGAAGTCTTAGCACCTGGGTCAGCACTGTCAGATCAGCAAGAGTATAAACTGCGATAAAACACTGAACGAATGAATGAACAGGTGTAGATGGTTCTCCAGCCAAGACTCGAGAGTATAATACATTAGTCGTTACTACTACTTCTTCTTCGAATGCCCACCGATGGCACCACATGTGCCTGTCGTATACCAGCCGAACAGTACATGTGGGGGCACCTGGTTAATTCCTTTCCACCGTGACCCTGAGATACACCCCCCCCCCTCTCACTTACCCTGGTCCTGGGCTGCTGACTTGGCTCTGATCTGGTGCCGAGCAGGCACTGCCACACTCTGCCTACCCGACCCAAAGAAATCCAACTGACCCGCGCAGCGCTGTGTGGTCGAGTAAACTACGACCCGTACACGAACACCGGTTATGTACATGTACATTGTACTAGTACATACAATACATGTACTAGTATTACACTCAGTATCATGAGTATGGCATCATTTCTGTATTCTGTCGTCACTGTCTCTATAATGTCATCACCTGTTCCGAAGGTCATTCTCTATAAATTATAATTCCAGACGCGACTTTCCTTATATCTCTACTCAGGTTGAGACTTTCTCTGTATGGCTCCAAATCAGGTTTTGTATGGAGAAGTTGGCAATCTGAGCTGGAGTCATACAGAGAAAGTCTCAACCTGAGTGGAGATATACAGGGAAAGTCGCGTCTGGAGTTATAATTATAGAGAAAGTCGCAGTGAAGCCATATACATGTAGGCACGAAGTAAACAGGTCATGCATGACATACAGCATAGAGGAGTGAACACATATAGAGAGCTGGTGGGCTACTGAATGAAACAATCATACATAGCCTACGTAAAACAGAGACGTTCCAGGCTGTCCAAGAGCATATAAACCAATACTGATCCAGATTTCTCATTACTGTTTTCTGATGATCGCTTAGTGCGTGAAACTCGGAGTAAAAACACTTTCTCTGTCCTCCTATTGTTCGTTTTTATAGCCTACGTAGTATGATATTGCACGGTTCCGAGGGTTTATTTTTCAAATCCCCAAGGCTTACGTATAACGTTAAAGCTATAATATTCTTTGGTCAATCTACATGTATTGCCTTGATTTGACATGAGCGCCCAATGCCTATAATAAAATGATTAGTCAACATCTTTCATCACCAAAATTCATGATGGTTGCAAAAGCATGAAGAGTTTTTTCATGTTGCCATGCAGCTTTCCCATGGTGTCAGAACAAGGATTTCCTCGATGCCACAAGCTTTCCAAACGATGTATGCATTCATGGGATGCGGTCGCCGATCAGGAGAAGCTGACTAAGATGGTACATGTACTAGTATACTACGCAGGGCTAGAAACACCACGCACCCACCACATAGCACTGTCGTACAAGGTTAGTTGTGATCGTCAGTAAGAATACTCTAGATGTTGTATGCCTACACATGCATGGCCAGAACTGGTCGTAAACAAATGAAGAATCTACTTCAGTATGTACTTGTATAAGAAGAAGAAAAGGACCAAAGAGCTACAAGTTACGCTACAATTATCCACCAACACCACCAGTTACTTAACAAACAGCTCATGCGATAGCATTGCACCACACTGACCAACTGCACTGACGTTCTACACCTACATGCAACTGGCAATCAGCTCTAGCACATCTCGGATGCGTGCTCCAACAGCCTTCCACCTTGGAAGGTTCTAAGTTAGAGAAATAACACAAGGAGGGCATGAGCTGATTGTAAAGTAACTCGTGGTGTTAGTGGATAATAATTATTATCACGTAACTTGTAGCTCTTTGGTCCTTTTTTATTTCTTCTGATAAATTTCCTTGGCTCTCCACCCGAGTCTAATCTATGTACAACTAATTACTTGGATTAAAGGGGAAGTTTAGCCGAAATCAAATTTTCACCAGTTGTAGTCTTTGGGGTGCTGAGTCGAATGGTCTTGGTCTGAGGAAGCTGAGGCGCTCCCTTCCTCCGTTATTCCCAAATGAACTCGCGCGCTTCCACCGAAACTGGGTGATTGCGCCCTACTAGATGGGGATTTGTATGCAAAATGTCTCTAAAAGCTCCATTTCGTTCTTACTTGAAGCATAAAATCACGGATGACCGCGATTGGTCCATATGTTGTAGTCTTTTGGACGCCGAGTCGACTGGTTTTGGTCCGAAAAGGCTGTGGTGCAGCGTTCAGGCCTTATTCCCAATCGAACATGGTTGAACAAGCGGTCACGTGCTCCTGCGTACACCAGTCACCTGGTCACCGCGCCAGCAGGCGACAACTAATTACTTTCACACCAAGGTTCAGCTCGAGTTCAACTCGCGTGACAGGAATTTACCCAAACAAGCTGTATTTAAAGTATAATTATTAGTAGTGTACCCTGAAGAAGTCAGGTAAACCGCGAGCTCCCATGTAGGGAGCAACACACAATTCCCCAAGTATCGCCGAAGTCGCACCAACCTCTTCTTCACATTGATGGCCCCAGCGCGTGCTTGCGAATTAGATGGTTTGGAGGCAACAACGTTGTTATTGGCCAAAGGTCCTCAGCGCATGTTCAACACCTCCATGAGCGATACTGACTCATGCTGCTAGCTGGTGTTCACGAGGTGTTGATCGCGCTGGAAACGGAGTGTCCCTGTAAGTTTGTATCCCTGGTGATGTTTGTGCCTGGAGAGCACTATGTAACAATCATTGTCAATGTAAGTGGTGCTCTTCAGGCACAATCTTCCTCCGCCTACTCAAGCTCAACTGATGAGGGGTCAATTCCCCGAAACACTGTGCATTGAGCAGGGAGTGGTGCTTTCTTGCAGGTTTACTGAGTCACACGGGACTGTTCGATGGAATTCTCGTGCGCTCTGGATGGCAGTCAAGTGAGAATTCAAGTCGGCAGGAAAACCGTGAGCTCCCATGTCGGGAGCAACACACAATTCCTCTGTATAATCAGACCGTAAGAAAATTCTCATTTGTTTTAGAAAATATGCAGTTTGCGGGTTTTGCGCAGCGCCTCACAACTTCGCTGGCATACTTGATGTCAGAAGCACGTCCAAATTCACTTCCTCATTTTGTACTGTTGTTGACATACAAATATCAAGGCAAAATATTGCTTCATCAAACTTGAACAAACGTTTCAGACAACAACATTAGGGAGGTTTCGCTCTACGTGATTACGTATGAAAATCCGTATGTCGTACGCGCCGGGGAGCGAGGGCAACTTTCATACGTAAATCTCTCTACGGATTTCCGTAGGAAAGCTCTTTCCTACGTTGGGTCCTCCGTAGGACTTTTTGAAATAATTTTCGCATTTTCCGCATTTGTCCATGGCAATATTCAAGCCGCGCGAAACACAAGGTACACACACCGTACACCACGTGCAAAATATAATGAAAAACGCGGTTTCGGTTCATGGTGCATACGGTGGGCGCATGCAGCCAACGCGTCTCCAAAGCAACAACGCATGTAAATAAAAGAAACAAACAAACAAACAAATGTTTAGCAGTCGTGGAGAAATCACGTAGAGCGAAACCCAACAGCTCTGATTTTTACGTATGAAAATTCCGTGCAGTTCATACGTTATTTTAATACGTAATTCCGTAGAGCGAAACCTCCCTATTGTGAAGAAAAAACATCTCTTTCCAGGCACCTCGCCTCAGCGAGGCTGGCAAAAAATATGGAACGCTTCACGAATTTGCGTGTCATCCTTGCGCAGGGGCCATGCTAATCTTCTCTGTATCGTTCCAATTTTAGTATATGTAGCACCGAAGTGATACAACATCATTGTCATCGGGGGTGGTTTATATAGTGCCTCCGCCTGTCTAAGTGGGTATGATCAGGAAACGCGCTACGGCCAAAAAAGGGACGATACAAAGTCCAGGGACTTGGTGAATACGTGATCTGCAAACAAGAAAGATTTCCTTGGCTTGAGGTGTCTCGCGTGGTGCCCGTCTACTGCGTTGTCCTAGCAACCGCAAGTTTAGGGTTGGTTCACATATCGCCGGTATGCGCCGGGAGTCATCGGCGGTGGGCCTCTTTCAATCTCTTCCGGCGCATGGCAATCCTGTGAGCCAGTGCAATCGCAACCAAATCATACGGTAAAAATCGCAAGGGATCGCCAGCAAAGTTTTGCAGTGCCCAACTCTTGCGATCTGCCCTGGGACCGATCCCGTACAATTTTGATCAAAAATGGTTTGCGAACCGTTCGCGCCGCTGATCGCCGGTGCCGGTACCCAGACTTTGTCAACATATCAGACTCGTCCTAAATTTTCTTAAATAGAAACTAAAGATGAGGTCTTCACCAGTTTGAGGGAAAGAGACAAACGGGAAAAGTCTGAAGAAAAAATTGACTGTCACCACCAGGACTCGAACCAGGGACCCTCGCTTGTAGCTAGCGATGCTCTAACCACTGAGCTATGGTGTAGTCGTCATCCCAGCAGAGACTGTTCAACATTTTCTTCAGACTTCGTAGCTCACACTTCCTGTGAATCCACACAGGCGGGTAGGACGCAGCCCTCACTGTACCCACACACTTCACAAAGATGAGGTCTGCTCGCCATTCTTACAGTCGCTTCAAGGTGGCAAATATAGTCAGCATACCAACCCGTCCTTCTCGGATGATCTGCTTGACTGTTGTACAGCTTATGAGACAAATATAGTAAAACCTGGTGTTAAGCGACCACCCCACGGTGCGAGCAAAAACGGTCCTTAAACTTAAGTTAAAGCCAGGTGGTCCCACACATTCGTGGCTTCTCGGATCGTGTACATACCTGTGCATGACTGTACATGTATTGTTAGATAGACGGCATGAAACAAGATGGAGGACACTGTGTTCGGAAACAGTGACCTTACTACAACCTTCCACGGTTGGCAGAGCCCCGGTCCCTTCGGACCATTTGAACCATATGGGTGTTGAACCCGGTTCTGACCCTCATTATGCTAGGGTGCTTTAGACTTCTCCTTACGTCAGTCGTGTATTCTTTGATCGCTCCTGGATGTCGTCCTGGTAGTCATGTAGCTACTTAAACCTGAATTGCTTTTCTTAAATCTTCTTTTCTTCCAACTTCTGCCCATGGCGTCCTTCTCTCAGCTCGTCAGCTGTCAACAGTTACTGCCACCACCATGACACTGTCGCGAGAAGGCGCTCTCTGTAGACGGGGTTGGTGATGTCCAGACGCGGGCCGGGGTTCAAACCCTGCTTCTATTCAAGTTATGCTTCTACGTCGACATCATTAGTCTGCACTGTGCAGTGCATACTGCCACGCATGTACAGTAGACTCGTACGCCCAAGAACATGGCGCCCAAGAACGCCCCAGCCTGGATTTAAGAACGCGACATTTTCTTGTCCGAGTACACGAAAAACAAGTCCGCAACCACAAACTCCTGTCGGGTCCTCGCGAAAACATCACCCAGTACAGTGCAGCGCTACATACTACACGTGCATGTAAAGTGTACAACCGGTACATGTAGCGCAAAGACTTTTAAGTGCATTGTACATGAGCGTCACGGGTCATGTTGGACGCGTAAGAACGCGAAATAAGAACGTAGCCTGGGGCGCTGAAAAATAAGAACTTTGCTAGGCTGGCCCTCTGAAACCGCGTTCTTGGGCGTACGAGTCTACAGTAGTCGCACATGTACTTTACAGGGAGCGGCTTCTATTCAAACCATGCTTCTGTGTTATGGCGCGCTTCAAAAATCGGCTTCTATTCGAGTCATGCTTCTTACAGGTCATGCTTTTATACGCGACACTACAGTATGTCCAAAGTGAATTTTGACCATGGCACATCGATTGTGGTGAGAACCTATTGTCTTTCTTAGCCTGCCATGGCAATGAAGACGATTGAAGTGCATAATTCCATACTCGGTTTCCATGGTTACAATGGGCTGTTTCCATGGTATTTCGCAATAAATATGCCTTGGACGATCACGTCTAAATTGTTTGACTCCTTCATTAGCCCCTTGGTAATAGTTTAGGGCCAGGTTTACCTCAATGTTAGACTGAACAGAGCCCGTGCAGCATGTTTGTGGATGATGGTCCTACCGGTAGGTCCTACCGTTAGGACCGAGGTCCAAGCTATCATGGAGCCAATCACATGACAGAATGTTACAGTTGCTGTTGCCTGAGATATAAACTGGCACACTGTCATACACACCCTGCATACTACACCTCTCCACTTTCTCTTGGATTTACCTGACAGGTGGTTGAAGAATATTTCTGCACTGTATAATCAGACATAAGGAAATTCTCATCATTTTTAAAATGCCGTTTGCGGGTTTTGCGTCTCATCACTTCGTTGGCCTACTTGATGTCAGAGGGACCTCGAAAATTCTTTCTCATCTTGTACTGTTGTAGATGCACAAATGTATCAAGACAAAGTTGCTTCAACAAACTTGAACAAACATTTCTGATACCGATAATTATAGTGAAGAAAAAATCTTTTTCCATGCCCGCTTGGTGCCAGGCACCTCGCCATAGCCTGGGCAGGCAAAAAAATATGGAACGCTTCACGAATTTGCGTGTCATCCTTGCGCAGGGGCCATGCTAATCTTCTCTGTATCGTTCCAATTTTAGTATATGTAACACCGAAGTGATACAACAATATTATCATCGGGGGTGGCTTATATACTGCCTACGCCTTTGCAAGTGGGTATGATCAGGAAACGCGCTGCGGAAAAAAAACAATGGATACTATATAGCCCAGGAACTTAGCGAATACTTGCATTACAAGCAAGGTAGATTTTCTTGGCTTGAGGTGTCTCCGAAATGCTCGCCTGCTGTGTTGTCTTGGCAACTGCCAGTTTAAACCAATGACAGGTCAGAATGTTACAGTTGCTGTTGACTGGGTTATACCAAGAGTATATAAACCCCCAAGAGTGTGCAACTCCTGATAACCTTTCTGTGGGGCTCGCCGATGGCGAAAACTCACATCACATAATGTCCCAGTTGTACGTTTCCAGCGTGTTTCTAGCCAGTAGCAGAGTAATAATAAAAGTACTCCCTGGCATAAACTCACTGCGCGT
The DNA here is from genome assembly GCF_964019385.1 of Sycon ciliatum. Taxonomy (NCBI): domain Eukaryota; kingdom Metazoa; phylum Porifera; class Calcarea; order Leucosolenida; family Sycettidae; genus Sycon; species Sycon ciliatum. The sequence goes on from NC_088644.1 coordinate 32,582,491, forward strand.
ATGCAACTCGCCAGCATAATCATGGCAGATTTTCGGATTGTGTGCACGCTATTCTTAGTTGTACGTACAAGTACATGTAGTTCAAAACGTTACTGAGACACACACACCCTGCACACTGCACCCCTCCCCTTTCCCCTGGATTTACCTGAAAGATATTTGAAGAGAACATACCTGTACTGTATAATCAGATAGACCTCCTTAAAATTGTCTTCACAATCCAGAGGTTTAAAAGGTTCGCATCCAGGTTGGATCAGATTTTTCTTCAATGTTCATTGTTAGTGTCAACATTTCTTCACAAGAGTGGCCAAAGAGCACACAGAGAATATACCGGTAGTCCAGTTGCTCTTTTTCCTTTTTCTACATTTACATGTTTTCCCGCATTGTGCTTCGACTACACTACCAGATCTGCAGAGTACTTAAGTCCGAAACATCTGATATGTCAACTTTAGTTCAAATACGGCGTGACATTCTTCAAAAAAACTCTTCGGGAATGTGCTAAGACGAGTCTTGCATTTTCCAGCATAAATATATCTAAGCGATTGGACAACAGATGCTCAACTTTGAAAGATTCAAATGCACAAAGTGATCACAGATTTCATGTCACTTGTGCACTGGTGTACTGCAGCAGTGTAGGGATCGCGTTGCTGCATTATATACGCTGATATCACTTCACAGATAGAAGATCCATAGGGGACAGGGACCCCCCCCCCCCCCCCTGCTATTCATGACCAATGCCCTAAACCACTGAGCTACATTCTGATTCTTCAACGATTCACTGTGATGGTAAATGTATACCTATCGGCCTTCTTCAATCCATCAATATCTGGCTTGCATCGTGCTGGCAAATCACACCACTGAAGAGGACCCCGGGTCATGTGCTTGATCTTGTGAGTAGCACATCAAACTATATCCACTGTGAGCAAAATCACAAATTGAAAGTTCAAGTTTGCACTTCATGGAAAATTCAAAGTGTTAGGAACTTAGGTCACATGACTCATACTGCTCTTTCCTCTCTGAAACTCAATGCTGGCAAGCCAGATACGAAAGAAAGGAAATGTCACCCGAGTCAGTCACACCACCCGTACTCAAACCAGGGACCTTGCTATTCGTGAGCAATGCTCTAACCAATAATATTATTATTACAGAGCAACAGTAAAATTCTTATCCTGGATAAGTTTTATAGAAAGGCCTTTGATGTATACTTACCATGCCGATGGTGATCGCCATACTGCTTGTAGAACAGCAGGCTCAGGGGCCGTTTACATGAGAAAAATAAGCCCGTGCAACAGGGCTTATTCGCCTCGTGCTTATTTTTCAACCGTTTACATGACGGTTGTACGGGGCTGAGTTCAGGTGAGTCGACTGCGAGTTCTGCGCACATTTTAATTTTTAAATCGCACATGAATGCAGTAATTTGATAACTGCAATCAATAAGACAAGCTGAATTGACATTTGAATGCAGTGGTAAATGTTCGTGTATGATGAAATTTGGATCAAGAAGTGCCGCCTCACGCTTCCACTGCCTTCCGATTGTCACTTATTTTTCGAGAAGGTGAAGGATCGGCTAGCACCTTCCACTGAAAGAAAAATCAGAAGAAAAAATTCCAAGAAAGAAACAAAGGAGACCCACTGTCCACGGCGACATCCTCTCTGGTTCACGAGGCAAAATCGAAAAAATACGTAAAAACTCGCTTATAATCCCTGGGGGTTGAATAAGCTCGGGGGTCAAGAGTAGGTCTAGTTCAGATCGGGGCGAGCTGAATAACCCCGCCTCACCGTGTAAACGGGCGCTCTAGAATGACTGGGTGACAGATCAAGGCGGCCTTATCGTAAGCCTAGGGTTGAGTGAGCCCGGATTTATTTTTCTCATGTAAATGGCCCCTAAGTCAATAGAAGCATTGATTTTGCCCCCGCCGACGTTCGCTATGGAAACAGATCCATGTAATTTATTATTATTATGCTGAGCGGTGGAACCTACTTCCCGTGACCTACAATGCAACTGCCGTCAAACAAACTTCGGCACAGCTGTAGATTCTAACCTGCATATAGTGGAAGCTGTTCGCCACCCTCGCTGGGTCGTCTTCACTTTGCTCCATGGAGTAGTCCTCGAACTCGAACTCGAACCGGATCCTGTACTGCCAATGGAGCACAGCTCAATGACATCCGTCAATTTGACAACAGGAGTTCTGTGTTCTCCCCACACCGTTCATCGTCTGATCTCGCCCTCGGCATATCAACGCCATAAATACTAGTTTGAAGCATGCAGTAAAAAGCACCATACGCTCGTCTCTGACGTTCCGGTTTGAAGCAGTCGAAACGACATGACCACTGGCACCGTGCCCAGCCATTGATCACCGCAAAGCTGGACCTAGGCCTACGTGGTAGTCGGCAAATTTTGCATCAGCAATTTTTTTTTTTAGAAAAGAATACCACACACCATCTGACGGCACAAAGCAGCTAGGCAGCGATGATACAATCATTATGAAATGGCAGGCCTGTCCGTTGCCCACTCCCAGCGGGTAAGGCGCAGGTGGGCGCTGACCTTCTCTTTGCAGTCCTTTCCTTGTTGGCTGGTTCAGCAGAACGCACTGCGGGAGCTGCCTGGTTCCAGATCTCCACAACAGCGTCGGGGAAGGACCGAAGGACATCATTCCGTGCTCTGAGCAGCGGAGGAGTGGAAGTGAGCTGAAACTGGTGTGAGGGATGCCGTTGTGTGCGTCGGCTATGGCGTGATGTGTTGGTCGCTCGGGGTGGAAGAAGGGTTTGAAGCATGTCTGGGCCAGAAAAAGTGGAGCTTGTACAGAAAGCAGAGTGCTTCGACCATTCTGCGGATGTCTAAGCTAGGGATGTAGGCTCCATCACCGATTAGGCGAAGGCCACGGCGTTGGATGGCAGTGAAGCGAGCCACAGTGGTGGGTGCAGCGCTCATTCCCGCGAGCATGCCGTACTCCAGGACCGGGCGGACAAAGCCCTTGTAGATCACACCACCACGGCACCTGGAGTCCAGCACTCGTGAGGCTTTCGGAGGAAGCCGAGACGCTGCGAGCCTCGAATAGCCATGCAACTGCCTGATATGAGCTGTGAAGGACAGGTGTTGGCCAAACAGCACCCCCCCCCCCCCCCCAGCAGCTTCAGCTGGTCGACTTCCGGAACAACTGTGCTCTGGAATACAAAGTTTTGCAGGGCAATGACTGTTATAGATGTACATGTACATGACTTGTACTCTTTCATGCTCCTTCAGCTGAATGACTTTTCATGCAGTTTCACTCTACTAGTATAATGTTACGAAGAACTGGCCCGGTTGAGGCAACACCACTGTACTCGCCTACAGTTCATTCAGAAAAAAATGAACTTCTAGCTTTTGGCCATAAATGGGTCAAACGTTGAGTTTTTTTAGAATTTTTTTCTGCAATCCCATATGGAATCCTCTTCCAATTATGTTTCTGAAGTTTTTTTGTCCAAAAAGCAAGCCATAGCAAGAATAGGATTTCGGCCAGGTTTTGCCCCAAAAGCACTGAATTGGGAAAAACCATCAAAATCCAGGCCGTTTGACCCCGCCTGCAACAGTGCATTCTGCGGTTCGAACCCCAGTTCAGGCACCCTTTTTGGACCCTTTTTCAAATTTCAAAGTTCGCAGCACCGCACTGTGTACGATGAAATCACGAAAAATCGCCAAATACGGGAGCTCGCCAGAGCCAGGACCCATTTTTTTATGAATGGACTGTAAGCTGTTACATTTCAATTTCGCAACAACGATCAGACAAAGCAGTTCAATTCACAACAACTCCGATCTGAGATAGTGTTGAACCATTCACTATCTTTCATAGGTTTGACATTCTTGACCAGACCTGGTATGTATGTGCTGCCGTTTTTCCCGGAGTATATAACTTTATAAGGCTGCGTTTACACAGAGACAAAACAAACCGAAACGAAACGGAATGAAAACGCGTTGGCCTCAAATCGTTTTCAAACCACGAGAACGGCAAATTGTTCTGAAGCGTTTACACGAAAACGGAAAAGAGGCGACCAGGCTGGAGTTAGCACGTGCTGGCTTGGCGCACGGGCGGGAAGTAACACGTTAGTTGGAGTTGGCAGGTGCTGGCGGGCGCAATGGTTGGACATTTCCCGCCAAAAACAGTCCCCCGCGGAATGGTTTCCATGACCGCACTCCGTTTCCAATCGTTTTCACCGTTTACACGAGAACGAAAACGTTTTGAAAACGTTTCAAACACTTTCAAGTGCGCTTCCATTTCGTTCCCTTTAGGTATCGTTTTCGGGCATGGTTGTGTAAACGATAGAAGTAAACGCAACGATTTCACTCCGTTTCGGTCGTACTTTGTTACCATGTAAACACAAATCGTTGTCGATGTCAATCGTTGTCGTGTAAACACAGCCTACGCCACACTTATACCCCGATGATGAAGCTAACAGTGATAAGCAAGGTAGATGTCTGTATTTCGTGCCAAAAGAAGGGGGGGGGGATACGGCTTATACTCCGGAAAATATGGTACGTATCATAGCAAGCAGTAAGTGCTGGATAGGGAGTCCGGTAGATCTACCCAAACGAAAACACAGGTGTGGGTAGATCTACCTTTCCCCTACTTGTGCTGCCGGGACTCCGCAACAGTGTGACGTAGATCGACCGTTATCTATTCTTGATTTTATCACAGAAAGCTGCGAAGTACCCGGAGAGTGGATTATGAAAAATTAAGTGAGAATGCTTTTCAATGTAAAATCGTAGCAAATTAGTATGGAAAGATAGTGTTTATGTGCTGGAAAGCTAATAAAACGAATAGCGAAATAAAGTCACAAACGCAATAAAAACAATAAATAAGTAACTTGTAAACAATTGAACCGGTAGCCATTATTCAACCATGCCCCGCGACATGTAGCTCCTGGCATTGAGCTGCACTTTCAAATTCAACTCTGTTGAGCTTTTTTTGTCACTCATTTTATAGCTGTCATTTTTCTGTTTGGCTGTTGTTGCTTTTGGGTGATACAAAACTTTGTCAAAAGCTATACATGCTGTGCATACACATGTACCTTGCAGTGATGTCTACGTGGAGACGACGAAAAATCATAATGACAATACAAGAACTGCTAAGGAACAAGTTCAGCCGCACTGGGCACAGAAGTTGTGTTGAGGAAATCCGGGTTCAGGGAAGAGTACTGCACACAAGCGCGTTCGGACAGGGTATTCTTGACTGCAAAGCCACCTTCCATCATGAAGATCTTCAGCCTGTAGACAAACAACAGTAGGTACATGTACCACAGTTCAAGAACCACATGAATTGTGTTCCACTCCTTCATAAACTTGCAAATTGTGTTTTGTTTGCCCATAAAATATGAACCACAGTACATGTACTAGCACCACTATAGGATCTCTCCTTGGGAAATCTGTTTTGCAGCCGCTCTTTATCCCTGTCATTGTGCACAAAGTGCAGAGCGCTTCAAACGAAAAAAAGAGAAATAGGTCCAGTTTGCATTTGTCTTGACTCAAAGTTTCAAGCCACTGCAATCATCAGACGACAGTGCAGTGGCATGAAACTTTGAGTCACGACAAATCCAAACTGGACCTATTTCTCTTTTTTCCATTTCGTGTAGATAGATAGATAGAGATAGAGATAGAGAGAGATAGATAGATAGAGAGAGAGAGAGAGAGAGAGAGAGAGAGAGAGAGAGAGAGGTTCAGAAGGAATCTGGAAAAGATGACTCTCTCTCACTCATTTTCTGGGACATGTAGAGAAGGACATCACAATTGGTTAATGCTCTAACATCTCACATTAGTCTCGATGTCACTTCCATATCCGTTATCACACACTTGCGTGATAATTCTGGAATTTTATCAGCATCAGACACATTAATGGAGCAGTACCAACAGAAAGGACTTACCAGTCTTTAGTTAGATGCAGACCATCATCATCATATTTGAATGCAGATGTAAATCTTTCCTTCAGGCGACTAAGATACAGAAGAAAGTCTGCTCTGGCATTGGTGTCGAGGTCCTTATTTCTCAGCTCCTGGGAAAAAAATCACATCAGAAATATACACCGGCACGTTTTACCTACCCACATACATACTCGCGCGATTAGTGCCCCAGGGACACTATTTTTCAATGTCCATCACTGACGGGGCACTATTCAAGAAAGGGCACTATTCAAGAGAGGGCACTATTCAAGAGAGGGCACTATTCAAGAGAGGACACTATTCAAGAGAGGGCACTATTCAAGAGAGGGCACTATTCAAGAGAGGGCACTATTCAAGAGAGGGCACTATTCAAGAGAGGGCACTATTCAAGAGAGGACACTATTCAAGAGAGGGCACTATTCAAGAGAGGGCACTATTCAAGAGAGGGCACTATTCAAGAGAGGGCACTATTCAAGAGAGGGCACTATTCAAGAGAGGGCACTATTCAAGAGAGGGCACTATTCAAGAGAGGGCACTATTCAAGAGAGGGCACTATTCAAGAGAGGGCACTATTCAAGAGAGGGCACTATTCAAGAGAGGGCACTATTCAAGACAGGGCACTATTCAAGAGAGGGCACTATTCAAGAGAGGGCACTATTCAAGAAAGGGCACTATTCAAGAGAGGGCACTATTCAAGACAGGGCACTATTCAAGAGAGGGCACTATTCAAGAGAGGGCACTATTCAAGAGAGGGCACTATTCAAGAGAGGGCACTATTCAAGACAGGGCACTATTCAAGAGAGGGCACTATTCAAGAGAGGGCACTATTCAAGACAGGGCACTATTCAAGAGAGGGCACTATTCAAGAGAGGGCGCTATTCAAGACAGGGCACTATTCAAGAGAGGGCACTATTCAAGAGAGGGCACTATTCAAGAGAGGGCACTATTCAAGAGAGGGCACTATTCAAGACAGGGCACTATTCAAGAGAGGGCACTATTCAAGAGAGGGCACTATTCAAGACAGGGCACTATTTAAGAGAGGGCACTATTCAAGAGAGGGCACTATTCAAGAGAGGGCACTATTCAAGAGAGGGCACTATTCAAGAGAGGGCACTATTCAAGAGAGGGCACTATTCAAGAGAGGACACTATTCAAGAGAGGGCACTATTCAAGAGAGGGCACTATTCAAGAGAGGGCACTATTCAAGAGAGGGCACTATTCAAGAAAGGGCACTATTCAAGAGAGGGCACTATTCAAGAGAGGGCACTATTCAAGAGAGGGCACTATTCAAGAGAGGGCACTATTCAAGAGAGGGCACTATTCAAGAGAGGGCACTATTCAAGAGAGGGCACTATTCAAGAGAGGGCACTATTCAAGAGAGGGCACTATTCAAGACAGGGCACTATTCAAGAGAGGGCACTATTCAAGAGAGGGCACTATTCAAGAGAGGGCACTATTCAAGAGAGGGCACTATTCAAGAGAGGGCACTATTCAAGAGAGGGCACTATTCAAGAGAGGGCACTATTCAAGAGAGGGCACTATTCAAGAGAGGGCACTATTCAAGAGAGGGCACTATTCAAGAGAGGGCACTATTCAAGAGAGGGCACTATTCAAGAGAGGGCACTATTCAAGAGAGGGCACTATTCAAGAGAGGGCACTATTCAAGAGAGGGCACTATTCAAGACAGGGCACTATTCAAGACAGGGCACTATTCAAGACAGGGCACTATTCAAGAGAGGGCACTATTCAAGAGAGGGCACTATTCAAGACAGGGCACTATTCAAGAGAGGGCACTATTCAAGAGAGGGCACTATTCAAGAGAGGGCACTATTCAAGAGAGGGCACTATTCAAGAGAGGGCACTATTCAAGAGAGGGCACTATTCAAGACAGGGCACTATTCAAGAGAGGGCACTATTCAAGAGAGGGCACTATTCAAGAAAGGGCACTATTCAAGACAGGGTACTATTCAAGAGAGGGCACTATTCAAGAGAGGGCACTATTCAAGACAGGGTAATTGCCTACAATGCCGGTTTTCCTGGTATACTACCGGAAAACTACGGTAACTACCGGCATGCCGGGGATTTTGACTTTGATTGAAAACTACCAGAATTGGCACTAAACAATGAGTGTTCAAAAAAAGGTTGTTTTGTGGTGTGACAAGGGTACATGCGGCCCTGCATTTATATTTATATTTATTACAACATCTCAAGACTCGATGGAAACACCGGCCAATGTTAAGAGAGTGGGTGATTGCCAACCACGGCGTTAAATAAAAATAAGGGGAGGGAAAAAGAAAGAGTAGCAAAATGAACAGCAATAACAACTCCGTAAGAGATGCAAAGGACATGTGGATAATGAGCTATTTATGTTGAGTAAATAAGGGGCGGCACGGATTTTAAACAGGCGGAGTGAGGTCAGATCCTTAACTTCTCTGGGTAGAGTGAGCCAAACAGAAGAAGCAATAAAGAGAGGGGAGCGCAAAAGAGTGGATGAGTTACACTAAGGGGGTAAGAGCGAGTTTCTAGTTCATAGAGGAGAGAACCATTTCACAGAATCACACATGTAGGGGTGATCTGACAATGAAGGAACTCAGGTTTTGGTCCCCCAATGAGCAATAGGTTAGAAATGAATAAAAAGAAAGAACAAAATTTCCAAAATAATACGCAAAAAATACTCAAAAACTGCCCACAAAAAGCGGAAATGGCCAAAATTGGCGAAAAACCAGCAAGATAAGGGAAGCGAGAGAAAATTAAGGGAATCTAGAAGTGTGACTAAGGGATTTGCTTTGGCTGGGTTGGCAAGTACGAGAGGGCACTATTCAAGAGAGGGCGCTATTTTTTGTTAAATTTACGTCATCCCGTCGTTCAGAACTATTAAGAAACCCATGACCACTCTTGATCAATTACAGGCAAGGTTTGCTAGAGCTCTACTAAAAAGAAAAAAATTGCATTTGATTACACTTCTTCTAAATCTGTCTTAAATTCTAAATGCTCCCTAGAATCACTAGCTTATTGTCGTCAAATCATCAGTCTCACCACTTTTCACGGATATGTTTTCCATCATCGTGATTACCTTGCTGATTTCCATTTCAACATCACGAGTAGTGAGCGACGACCAAATACAATCATTCTTCCCAAATTTAAATCATTATCTAAGTCTCTCTTCATGTTACGAACTGCTATTCTGTGGAACATTTTTAGCAGGGGTTGAGTACCGTAAGAGACGTACAGCCAGTCATATTGTCATGTTGAAATACTACAATTTGACACAAATTACACATAACACGGAGCCGTTTTTTGAAAAAGTAAGTAATATATCTGCTCCATTTATTCTATGACTTGCACAATGAACCAGTGTTCCTAAAAAACATATTCTTAGCTGGGGTCGAGTGCCATATAGGAGAGTTACATCTAGTCATACTCTCATGAACAGGCAGCACTTTTCCTGCAGCAGTCACACCATAATCGTCATTATTTCCACGGAAATCCTCTTCCATTGTCAGCTCCTACGTCGTTAGATACGACGTAGGGCTTTAGGACCGGCTCGTCAAAAATAGAGAACGTGAACAAGCGTGCCCGCGACCTCTGAGTAATCGTAGCATTATTTTACTTGAGCACTCCAATAAAAACTTGATCAATGCCAAATCGATGCCTACAGAAAAATCATACTTCGCAGGCATTGCGTTGCACGCTTGGAGGTGAAATACAGAAGGCAAGTCGATCCGCATATGACCAAGAGTGTACACCAGCGTTAGCTCCCGGCTAAACGCAGTCCCCTCACACTTCCAGAACACAGGGTTTTGTAGTATTGAATAATTATACGGAAGAAGTATTTAGACAAGAGAGTAGCCAAGGGTGAGAAGGAGAATAGAGAACAACTGACTGGAGCATGCGCTCTTCTATACTTGATGGGATCTCATTGCTATGGTGAAGGAGCGGGAAATACGGATAGTGAGTATTGTACTCCCTCAGTATAAACACAGCTATTACATAGCCTCGCAGGGGCTTATGCACTCTTGCTATGACTATTCGGATTGGAATGGAATGGACTAGTCGAAAAAAATAACAATGTGTGCGAGGAAACCCCTGAGACAAGGATTTCTGTGCCGTGTCACCTCCCTGGTTTGGGTACGACTCCCTGATGATAAACCATCAAGAATAACCTCGTATGATCAAACAGATCCGTAAATGTGGGGAACATTTTATTATATTACTTTTCTTTATATGCGCAAGCTCCACTGCAGCCACTTCATTACATGAAAAACATTAAACACACCATCTTCAAGTGGTCTCTTCGCTGCAAATTGCAATATTTCAATCAAATTTTCGGCCAGGAGAAAAAGAAGTGAGGTGGACCTATATCAGACAACACTAAGTGGAACGGAGCTACACAACACGTGATAATATTTGATAAAATTGCAAGTGTTCAGAGTGTGAGTGTGAATGTTGGTGCGAGTACGAGTATGATTGTGTCTCAGTCAGTGTTTTGGCATGTGCATGGGTGGGTGTGTGCGTGCCTGTGCCGAAAGGATGGTGCAATTCTATCAATTTTATCACATATGGTGTAGTTTCGTTCCACTTTGTGTTGCTTGATATAGGTCCACCTCACTTGTTTTTCTCCTCAATCCTGATGATGGGTCCTGGCCGAAAATTTGATTGAGATAATTATAGTAATTTGCAGCGAATAGATCGCTTGATGATGGTGTGTTTAAGGTTTTTCATGTACTTTTCTTTAAAGGGGAACTGTTACCAAAAAATCTTTGTCTTTAATATCTTGTAGTTCTTTGGCTCCTGATCACGATGGTGCTATCCGTTTTTCTCTGCGATGTCTGGAAGTGGGCAATAACTTGAAAAGAAGGTGCCCAAAATTGTCCCGAAGTACCGAGTGACGTCACGCCGGACTTGACTTCCACGCGTACATTCGTCGTCAAAAAAACGGAGTCCAGCCCGTGTGCTGGTCGATCGAGCTAGCTGTTCCAATGTACGGTGCACGTGTGCCTTTTGAACTGTAACACAGATGGGTACGTCGTACCGAAGGAGAATGCCAAAGAGGCAGAGACCCACCCGCAGCTGCACAGCCAAATCAAAATAAAAAGCAGCTGAGCTTTCACCTTTTTGACTTCTTCCACGAGGATCTAAGTTTTTATTTTGTGAGCACGGAAGTACGTCGTTGTTTCGAACTTTTCGTGTGAGGAACAACACGATGATGAGTGCATATGCAGAAAACATTACTCTTCCGGCCAGCCATAACACCACCAACCTGATCCCCAAAGGAACGCAATGTAGGTACGTGAAGGCGATTCATCTGGCGATGTTGCTGAAGATGCAGATGACAAACTCTGACGTCTTTCATTTCAGAGCCGAGTGGGCAACACCGCCACCTTCGGCTTCGATACAACGACATCATTTTCAAGCACGAGGTATGTGTGTCACACTAACAGCAAACAAACATCCTCCACTCCTTCGTAATGACAAATAAAACAAAGAGCTGGAGCTTCGTGGAGGAAGTACCAGTGCGACAAACTGCTGTCGACTTTTGTTTATTTTGTCCCTTTTTGGCGTTCTCATTGTGTACAACGTACACATCGAGTGTCCGAGTTCAGAAGGCAAGCGTGCACCGTACATCGAACAGTTGGCTCGATCGACCAGCACACGGGCTGGACTTCGTTTTTGACGATGAATGTACGCGTGGAGGTCAAGTCCGGCGTGACTCGGTACTTTGGGACAATTTTGGGGACCTTCTTTTCAAGTTTTCACCCACTTCTAGTCATTGCAGAGAAAAACGAATAACACCATCGTGATCAGGAGCCAAAGAACTACAAGATAAGACAAAGAAAAGTTTTGGTGACAGTTCCCCTTTGAGTCACATTTTGTTTTAAGAGAGCACACATTGCTTTAGCTGTGATGGCTAATGTCAATACTGGGTTTGCACAGCAGATTCAGGAGCTATCTGATCACGGCTAACCTTATAGGGCAACGCTGTGTGGTCCAACCGTGGTGTTTCCAGTCCTGCGTAGTATCCCATCTCGATCAGCTTCTCTCGATCAGCCACAGCATCCCAGCGGATGCACACATCATTCGGAAAGTTTTGAGCGTCTAAAAACTCCCTGTTCTGAAACCACGGTAAAGCTGCATGAGAACAAGGTAAAAACTTAACTTCATTACCAACAGTACATATTTCTGCTGACTTCATGGCTAGACACGGAACAGTGGTCATGACGCTGGCATTAATTAAAGGAAGGTTGGTTGCTCGCAACATTGAGCTCAATTTTTAATTCCTGGATGGAAGTCGCGAGTCAGTCGAGTGTCAAGTCAAGTTGGCGGGAAGGAAGGATCTCGATTGTGGCGAGCAACCAAAACGAATTCAGCCGGGTTTGTAAAGATTACAATACTTGAGCTTCATGGATATTGATGCGATAGCAGAAAATGCCAGACAATGTGGGAAAGTATACACAACAGTATCGTTACGTACGTTCACTGATGATCGTAACGAGAACACTGTTTTGAACTTTTTTTCTTTTACATATCATTTTCACACCTGTCTCCCATTTTCGTTATTGTCGTCATAATAAACAATGATTACTGACCAGTTTGTCCTCTTGGTTGCGATACTAACTAACTTACAACTAGTAAGTAACATTTTGTTTATTTCATAATGTTTACAGATACTGTACTGTTGTGTACTTCAGAAACTCTACTCTTCTCCTTCTTGGAAAAATGTCAATCTTGCTGGTGATGAGCCGGAGGCCTTTCCATTCCTTGATTGCTCATATCCGTGTATCATCACACACACGCACACACGCACCCACAAATAGACACACAAACATACACACAACATATACACACACAAGTCAACATCAACATACTTCCCACTGGCGCACTGTTATTCCAACGTCCTCCGCCAGTGAAGTGCTCCGGTCCTTGCTGCTGGTAGTTTGCCAACACCTTGTTCACGAAATTGTGGATCATGTAAAATAATGGATCCATGCCTGGTATCACGCCTTGGAATGTTCCACCCATACCAACATGGAAGTTGGTATCAAAGGTCTCATAGAGACCTGTACAAAAATTCCAAGCACATAGGAAAATGTAAAATGTGTACTAGTAGGTACAGTTCGGATCGGCTATAGGGTTGTCGGCTATAGGGTTGTCGGCTATAGGGTTGTCGGCTATAGGGTTGTCGGCTATAGGGTTGTCGGCTATAGGGTTGTCGGCTATAGGGTTGTCGGCTATAGGGTTGTCGGCTATAGTAACATACCTCTTATAGCGATCGTATTTTCAAATTCATTTTCGTAAACCACCCCTTTCTACACATATCGGATCGGCTATAGTAATAATCGGCTATAGTATTATATTATCGGCTACAATGATACGATTTCTTTGTCAAAATGATTTTATTGCATACATTTTTCATAGGCTATAATGATGATCATAAAAAATTATACATCGTCCAGGGCGAGATCTGATTCGCGGCAGTCGGGAAGTGCTGGTACGACTATGATATCCCTCAGAGGAAATTCGAAATGTTTTGCGTTGGCTGTGCTCCGGGGCATCCTCGAGCGAGAGTGGAGGCAGTAGTAAGTACCAGCGCTGAAGCGCTACCGTGGTCTCCGCCGAGATGTTGGAGAAGGCATTCGGAAAACAACGAAGACGATCAGGGACGTGGAGAAGCTTCTCCGTGACATACGACATCACGCGTCGATCAACCTGCCACTTGGAACCGTTTCAGCGGTGATGAGTTGAGCGATGGCGACCCAAACTGAGACTCTACTCCCACTAATCGATCCTGTAGATATTGTTGATATGTCGATTGAACGTGTTGAAGTGTTTCTCTTCTGAAAGAACACAATAATCATTTGTTGAGCACAGCTTGAAAACTCATGTAAAAAAAGTCATGAAGTTTTTGTTTCCGCAGGAAGTAGCTCTGCACTGCGCGTACTGCACAGTCACTGATTCGAATGACATCATACACGCATGTGTCAGGCATACCTAAGTATGCATATCGCCTGTAGTATTAATTATTATATCGCCATAGTGATATTTTCACGAAAATCAAACACCAACGCTATACCCGATCCGTATTGTACTCTTTATCCAGGGCTTTGGCAGCCGGTTCGGCTGATCCCCTCAATACGTGCAAAATGGGCTTTTTGTCACATAAGGAAATAACATGTTATTTTCATTTCTGATCAAGTATACCATTCGGACCGCGGGAAAACCCGCTACCACCGCCACAAGACATGTTTGCGATGTCGTTTTGTGGCACTGAACACCACACTCGGTGCTAATTCAACAATGAAGACTGAAGAGAGACAACATATTTTTCTGATCCAACAACTAATTGGAGACTAGTTGGGTGGACACACCCATTCCCAAAGCACTGCAAATGGAACCGATTCTTTTACTTACAACGTTTCGGCAATATTGCCATCGTCAGGTACGATTGAAACAATGAATGAATCAATCGTACCTGACGATGGCAATATTGCTGAAACGTTGTACGTAAAAGAATTGTTAAAAAGTCGGCGTGGAGGCAAGAAACCAAATATCCATGAAAGTAAAGTGAGCACACTCGTACCACGAAAACAATGGAACAATATTTTATGATTTGAACGTCGTTTTCATGTGATAATCCTCAGAAATCATCATCACACTGAGAGTTGGACAACAAAGGAAAGATATTTATGGCACAATAAAGTGAACAATATTAGATCTAAAACTAATACAAGAAACACTAATATTCTAAAACTAGCACTATTGGATACTCACATACCCACTCACATACATGTACCTTTCTCACCCTCATTTCTCCAATATACACTAAGTATTGCTATCACATTGCTCACTGCTCATGTAATCACGCCTCCAATAGTGCTAGCTTTAGAATATCAGTGTTTCTTGTGTTTCTTGTCCATGTATTAGTTTTAGATCTAATAATGTTAACTTTATGGTACCATAAATGGCCGGCGATCTGCGAAAATCACCCTTCGGTGAGATGTAAATTTTTCGAGAAAATCGCGATTAAAGATTGATCACTGAAGCGTGACCAAGCGCAAACTCTGACAGCAGGTAACTGGTTGTCTTTGAACAGTCACGATGGCGGAAGGTGGAAGACGGTGATCGCTGGCTCAAACCGTTATAGGCTTCTCGGTGGATGATACCTTTGCCCTCCTGGACCATGGACGATGATTTTTGGGAGCGACATCGAGTGCTCAGATGAGAGTCCTGACGACGAGCCAACTGAGCTCGCTACGGCAGAAGCGCTACAGAGTGATGCGGAGGAAAATGTTGATGAAGCGGCGCCAGCGCAGGACGATCAGCCTCTAGCTGCAAGTGGTCCCGGTAAGCGAAAGCGAGAAGGTCAAGCTGCGACTGTATCAACACTTGAAGACGTTGTCGCCGGCGTTGAGAAAGGCTGTGGGTGTTAGGGTGCGAACTGCTTCACCAACGTCGCACCTGACGACATCCTGCGCGTTCGCAACTTGGCGGCGTGCTAGGAGCTAAGCAACGAGAGTTTGTGCTGCCTGCTGGGAAGCTGGAAGCTCTAGCGAGACGTGGTGAAGTGTCTCATCACGTGGCGGCAGCCCAAGCTGGCGTCAGAGGTCGGATTACGTTTGAGTATGCTTTTGCTGGAACAGCAGTGTGCAAGGCTCTGTTTATTTATGCACATAACGCGACAGAGCATACAATCAAGAGTGTCCAGTTCGGATAGACCACTCTGGATGACCACACACTTACTGTACTGAAGTCTACTGTTCATGTTGCCTCCTTATTGCCTGCTGGTCCGCCTCCAAGTATCCCGCCGGCAGGATTGCCCAACTAACGTGCAGAATACCTCTATAAGCAGATTCGACAACACTGCCATGAGGAGAATAGAGATTATTACCTGGCCAGAGCTAGCAGCAGGTGCTTCACTGCCAGAAGAGCCCTAATTGGACTTGTGTCGACATTGTCATGTCAACAGTAGTTATTTTTCTTCTCTCAGTGCCTGTAAAATAGCATCACGAAAGCAGAAAACATCAGCAAATTTTTGGGCTATTTCCCCAAATTCTGCACTGGAGTGTCCTAAACAAACCACCTCATATATCCGCAAGGAGCGGTCAGACTGCCCTGAAACTTCGGTATTTTGAGTAGCATGGATATGTGATTGTTTTCCATGACAAAACTCATTTTTGCCAAAAAGTCACCAAAGGGTGATTTTCGTAGATTACTGGCCAAATATCTTTCCTTTTGTTGTCCAACTCTCAGTGTGATGACGATTTCTGATAATTATCATATGAGAACGAGGTTCAGACCTTAAAAATTAATATTGTTCCATTGTTTTCGTGATATGAGTGCGCTCACTTTACCTTCATCGGTAAAATAATTGGCTCTGTTTGCACTGCTTTGGGAATGGGTGTGTCCACCCAACTACTCTCTACGGAAGAATCTGAAAGATGCCTCAAAGTTACTTCTCAGCTACAAACAAGTATTGAAAACAAACCAGCTCAAGTATCTGGAACGCGGACATGCAACCTCTATTTATGGTTAAGCACTGGGGAATACCCCTCCACCCCCTCGATTAGTCAGCCAAGGCCAGAGGCATTACACAATCCACCGGTCGTTATCGGAACGCCAAAAAGACAAGGCTCCTCTCTTTGTGGGAGTTTTCAGTCACTAGTGTCATGGACTTGTAGCCGTTCCTTCTCTCTCTCCCCCCCCCCCCCACCATACACACATACTTAGTCTACTGCAAACTTGGTGACTAGCACTGGCATGAAAAGGGACTGGACTGGCGTTTCAATCAGGAATGATTTACACAGAGTACTACTACTGGAGTATAATTATTACAAATTTACAATAACACAAATTCTAGCATTCCGGCAATACGACATCAAGTTGTTCTGTACCAAAGGTGGTAGTGCATCATTTCTTTGCTTTGAAAAGGATTCCTCTCTCACAATGGTTTAAACCCAGCTCACGTTCCCTGTTCAAAATTATTACATCACAAAGCGCAGTTTACCTAGCTCAAACATCATAGAGCTGTCTGGAGGCTCAGTCAACATGGTTTGGAACTCCAGGTATGATGTAGGCTTCATCGTGGAGGACATATTCCGTGTCAAGCATGACGTGTAGGGCAACTCCACACCATTGTGAATGAACTTTAGAATGTTGTATTCTCCTGTGAAGAACGACAGAGATAAGCCATTATGAATTTAATGGGCGCTAGTGCTGGAGATCTCGTATCATCATTACAAGACATATCAATTCTTCATAATATGCCAGCACAGAATTCGTTGTCTGGACATGCGAAATTAACAAGAACATCTCGATGGCCTTTGTAAATAAGCCATTCATCAGTAAGATATGACAGGTTAGTCCTATCTGTGAACAGTGTCTTGTCTAGTATGTGATACAAAAACCAAAATAATACTCGCTTCCTATAGCATACAAAGCATGTTTCTCCATACTTCTTTGTGATCACTGGTTTGACTGGGGCTAGGGAAACAAAGACGATGGCGGGGAGAGAATACAGATTGTACTGGTCAGTTCAGTTTGCATGAGCAGGCTGTGCCGGTCAGTTCAGTATCCACGAAATCTGTGTCTAAGGTGCATTTTGACATACATATTGTGTTGTGGGTTCATGTTTGGATAATGAGATTGTCTGGATAAGGCCACCTAGAATTAAATCGTTGTTTCGGGTCACATCACTCATCCGTACCAGGGTCGCTCGGTCGGGTTTATTTTTTATTTTATTATATTTTTTATTTTGGCTACTGCCATGCGCGCCATATGGCCATGCGCATACATAATAATTATCGAATAGCCTTGTCCATCAAGCCAGTCGATCAAATCTAGACGATCCAGCGCCTTAACTTAAGATCTAGGTCCCCAGCTAGCTCCAGGACCAGATCTTGACCTCGCTAGCAAACGAGTCTGACGAGCAGCTCCCACAAAAACTTCTGTCAATGAGCGACACGGTGGCGGAGCTGATGTTGTTTCAGGACCGATCGCGGATCGGAGAATATACAACGTCGTCACCAAGCCCTGCAGCCTGTCATTTGGCTGCTTCTGACTCTGACTCTGTGATCGACGTCTGGACTCAGTCACTGCTATTATTATTTTAGGGTCGCGTGTGTACATAGCCTAGTCATGTACACGTACATTTGCATGCACAATCAAAAAAAACAAACATTTTGCAGTCGGGTGAAAAAAGACGGTCGGTCGGGTGACCCGAAACAAAGAATTAATTCTGGGTGGCCTAATTAGAAGTTTTTTCCTGGCATGTTGAGGTTCGAAATATCAGGATTCCACCTGTAATCACTTCCCACCACGTCCCAGGGCACGTGCACTGGTCTTCAACGGGTTGTCCAATTGTTGCCTAAAGGGACCATCTTCAATGATCCTACCATGCATTTAGATACCAGCTTGGAAGATAGGGCATTTAAACCGTAGTCGTAATTGATGCTGGAAGCTCAATTACCTTTTCTGTATGGTCCATCAACTACACAGAAATCAGGAGCCACTCCTGTGCCACCAAAACCTTCAGGTACTTGCTCTAAGTACGTCTGAACAAAAACAATAGAAAATGCACAGACCGAAAGACTACTGGTAAGTCGCCTGGTTTATGACAATGGCAGCACCTGGCCAAAAAACTTGATTGATTGAGATTAAAATTAGAAAATTTGCAGAAAAGAGACGACTGGCATGTGTGCTGGTATAGGGTTGTCCGTGCTATGAAATGTTTGCAGTGCACCTTGACAAAATTAATGGTTTTTGATGGACATGAGAAACCGGAGTACGACTACATGCACTCATGTTTTAAAGTATAGTTTTACAACAAGTAGCACTAGGCAACGGAATCACACTGTGGTTACAAGAAGTAGTGTGAGCAATTTATTTAACCCTCATTCCAAGTTTTGGGGTCCGCTTAAGGGGTATAGATTTTGGCATATCTCTATATTCCTTCATTGTATCTCCCTGAAATTCCAGGTATTCCTCAACAAGTAGATATCAGAGGTGATAAAATTGTCTGGGTTAGAATTACATGATTGGTTTCAATTTTATTTCGGAAATAATGTGTGAGGTCCGTCTGGACCCCAGAAAACTACATCATAGACATGTACAATAGGTGGTATATTTTTCATCGCCCATAGCTTAGCTCTCTTCAATTCATTCTGAAAATCGATGTTTAAGGAAGACAAACAGCAGAACCCTGAGATCATCTTGCACTACAAAAGTACAAACCGGGATGCGGTGGATAACCTCGATAAATTGTATTCAACATACACCGTCAAGGGAAGGACGCGACGGTGCCCCCGGGCAATTTTTTGCCCATAAAATGTAGAAAATGTTGATATCACCTCCACCACTACATTGCGCTCTCAGCCGACTAGACCCTCCTGCACACAGCCATCACCACTACGAGGACACTTCCGTTGACGCTGAGAGCGCAGTGTAGTGGTGGAGGTGATATCAACATTTTCTTCAATGGCCGAGAGCTCTGTCGCAGAATGTAATAACATAAAGATGTAGGTTGCAGGAATTATCATCAGGCATTCCAACAAGCCTGGCTGCATGCATCGCCAATGAGAAGGCATCCAAGCATCTCCTATGCTTTAGATAGCTCAATACCGACCGTGTGAGTCTTCATTTCCAGTGACGCGTGGTAACATCTTGTTACCTCGCTGGCCAAAGCCAGGGAGCTTTGATATTGCGTGGATTTCTAAAGCTTTCAGCACCTGGTGCGGCTACAACACAAGCTAGTTGCCGAAGGTTCCCGCTGCGGCCACAGAAGTCACAAAAAGGTCAAGGCCTTGCTTGCTCAATATGGTTTCAGCGATCGTTCAACGAACATCATATTTTTGTACAATTTGCGATAATGTCGGAAGTTCAAGGGGAATATTTCGCTTCCAGCTTGGGAAATTTCTGCTTTCAGCTCCATAATGGACTATAGGAACCAATAAAATCTTCGAACTATTTGGAGAATCGAAAAATATGTGTCCTGGTTCCAGATGGACCCCGCGTCCGTGTTTGATATTATCTAGCCTGTTCGAAGAGTAGTTGCCAAAATACCTACTAGTAGTTCCAACTGCATAACACAACACAGGCCTTGTATTTGTGTCTCGAAACCCTGAGAAAATCCTTTCTTGCTTGTGGTGGGGGCTGGCTAAATGATAGACACCTAGTATTTTATGTTGCATGTCACAAGTTCATCTCGAAACTTTCCTCTTTTTGCGCTCTCCCACACATGCTTAGGGTCACTTTTGTGGTTTTCTGGCATACTCTCCCACATCAGCTAAACCTCATCAGTTCTGTGTATTTGCGGGCTACATTTTTGCAAGTGGCTTTGGGTCCGGATTACGAGTTGACTTTTGGGAAAATGCTACTTATACGGTAGTGAGTCTGTGCCTTCTCCTAGACCCCATCCCTATGTACAGTAGTGAGTCTATGCCTTCTCCTAGACCCCATCCCTATGTACAGTAGTCTACAACGACAGTACCTCAGGCTCTGCATGTGACAAGAGTAACTGACAGGTTGTTCACAGCATAGCAGCCACCTTATTTAAGGAGTGACGGATAGGAGATACTCACCTTACCATACTCCAGTGATACATCCCAGTAGGGAATAGTAACCCGGCAGTCAATCAGGCGTAGCAGGTTCTCCATGGCAAACAAAAGCAAATTGTGATAGCCTGTGGCATCGTTATGTGTATACAATGACTTGGTTATCTTTCTGCAGAAGAACATGGCATGCGACCATTGTATGGAGCGCATGGCTGGCTGGTATACTTCATTCTTAGCAGCTGTCAAGTATGCACGAGTAAATCTATCTCTCTGCTCCTGAATAGCAAGCCGGAAAGCATTCATATAATCCATGGCAGGGATGAATTTACTGTCATTTTTTTGCATAGCAGTTTTCGCGACGCAAACGTCAAAATGCGTAGCAGTCCTTGATTTTTGATTAGCACTTTTTCTTCCACGAAAAAGTCCATCCAGGACCGTTATTTCACATACAATTAGCGTCACCGCTGCACCTGTTGCTTTCTCAGAACGAAGCCATTTCTTCTCGACATCGACCTCTGCCACCCACTTCTCAAAGGTACTCTGTCGTACAGACATGTTGGAGGCAGAACCAGACTAGACAAAAACTACAGCTTGGACAATTGTCAGAGAGAAGGACGAACGTGATTCCAGAATTTCCTCACCACCAGAAAGACCGACTGGCTACAAGCAGAAAGCTATCACGAAAAGAGGTAAGTGAACCAGAAAGAAGAAAAAACAAGACCTCCGCCGGGATGCGGGATGCTTGTCAGTACGGAAAGTCCATGAACTTACTGAACTTACTGAATGAAGCCGCGCAAAGTGGTACGTGTAGTTCAAGTAGGACACCAGTACAGTCAGTATGTGCACGCGGAGCCAGCCACAGTTCACAGGTACATGTACTAGAAATCACACCTAGTACCTTCCCGAGAAAAAAAGCGGGGTCCGTGCACTGTACGGGTGTAGTGAGTGTACAACATAGTCATAGCATCACTTTTACTGACTGCGCGAGCTAGTATGCAATGCCGTTTATGCATCGCAGTTTCCTGCGAGTCGCTGTGATTTTTGAGTCGCACTCGATCGATTTTGAATCGCAAACTGCGATGCGATACCGGATAAATTCATCCCTGCATGGAAGTAAACACAGGAGCATTTTTGTAGTTGTGGAAATATACTATGTACATGATTATGAGCTCGGCAGTGCTCGGCAGTGCTCGGCAGTGCTCGGCAGTGCTTTTAAACCCCACTTCGACAATGTTGTATACGCCTTCAATTATTTAGCTCCTGGTGGATAATGCCAGTAGAAAACCAACAGAATTTGGTACTTTTCTGGTATGTCCATGCATGTTTTGTATAATATACCAGATATTCCAGAAAAGTACTAAATTGTAGATATCGAAGAAGAGCAGAACTGCCATTTCACTGCTTTTTGAGCAGAATTTGCCAATTTCGGGAGCATTGTCCACTATCCGCCAGTATCCACCTTGGCTAACTCAAATAATGATGTCTCCAAAAGTTATATTATTGAGTTTCGATCTCAAGTAGAGCAGGGCATGTCTCAAAGAGTAGCACATATCAAAACAATTTGATGGGTAACACTGGCTTATAGATAACTGGATGCACACTCACTCTAACATTTACTATCGAAGATGACTCTGTCAACGTGTAAGTCAATTTCAACCTATTATGTCACCCAAAGTGTACATCAAGGATAGAGAGAGGGAGAGAGAGAGAGAGAGAGAGAGAGAGAGAGAGAGAGAGAGAGAGAGAGAGAGAGAGAGAGAGAGAGAGAGAGAGAGAGAGAGAGAGAGAGAGAGAGAGAGAGAGAGAGAGAGAGAGAGAGAGAGAGAGAGAGAGAGAGAGAGAGAGAGAGAGAGAGAGAGAGAGAGCTTGAACTCAGGGCCAGATCACCTCCATGCCATTGTCGATTGCAGCATATTCCAGTAAACAGCAGAAATGTCAAAAGGGAAAAGGTGTGGGGGAAAAAAGGGCCATTCTCACACTACCTCATTGCGCGAAATCACACGACATCTGTACATTTTCGATCTGCGGGATGAAGATGACGACGTCCATGCATCAGGTATCAGGGGGTAGTAAGATACTGGTATATTACTACTCCACGCCTCAAATCGTGCTGTCAAGCGTATGCGGGGGAGTGTAGCATGCCATCCCTTACACTTTCCAGCTCAGGGTTACCCTCGCTACCAATGGACGAAATTTCAGGGTCACAGCTTGCGCAACGGCTTTGTCCTGTGCGAATGGCCACTCGACATACTCAGCACAAATTTTCTATTGCATGCATGCACACAATGTTCAACTTTCGTATTTTTGGCGACTTTACCACCGTCGTGGAGGCTGGTTGGTGAGGAGCAGGTAGCCATCCCTTGTGGAATCAAACACATGGTTCCACAGTGTGGCTGATTCCGCAAGAGCCAGGTCCATACGAGGAACGTTCGCTTTGTCTTTTGCCATCGAAGTAAGTCACTTTTCTTGTTCTCAGTGTTTTTTACGTTCAACGTTCCTGAGATTTTTGAATTATTCACTTTTCATTCTTTCATACTTTATTTCTTCATGTTCACTGCCTCACTTGCCTTCTGATCTGGAGAATGTGACGGAGGTGACTGTTGGTTACTGCCTGGTATAACGGTTGTCGTGCTGTTGCTGTATTTCCGTCCTGCTCGCGACGTTGTAGATCACAAACAATTTGAAATCACATGAATTGTACTTACCGTCGTGGGTGCGGTATTAGGTAACACTGTGCAGATAAGATCGTCGCAATGTATCTATATGTGTGTCTGGTCATCCTGTGCCACGCAAGAACTCCAACCAGACGCATTTGCCCTCGGCCCTGTTGATCGATTGTCCACTCGTCTTTCCTTGAAGAACGATCGATAAAAAAAAGTCGAGCTCGAGGACTTTTTGCAAAAAACGGCTGAAAAAAGGAAGAAAAAAGGGTGCTCAGAATGAGATTCGAGTACACAACCATGGTCCCAGTAGTTTATGTGGATGTCGCTCATATATGCGCGATTTCGCGCAATGGAGATAAGTAATAGTTCTTCACACTCTTCCTCAGCCGACAGCATTTCCACTTGCCATCCACACACTGACAGTCCAGGTTACACTGGCCAGTGTAGCTAGCATTGACGCTGCATTCTGCGCAGCAATCAGGCAACACAGCGAATGGCATTGCAGTGAACAGGCACGTCAAACCACCTTTGGAGGCTGAGCGACAAACAATTAAAGGGGAAGTTAAGGCAAAAATTAAAATTTCACCAGTTGTAGTCTTCAGGGTGCTGAGTCGAATGGTCTTGGTCCGAGAAAGCCGAGACGCTCCCTTCCTACTTGAATCCCAATCGAACTCGCGCACTTCCACCGAAACTGGGCGACTGCGCCCTACTAGATGGGGATTTGTATGCAAAATGTCACTAAAAGCGCCATTTCGTTCTTATAAAAGCACGGATGACCGCGATTGGCCCATATGTTGTACTCTTTTGGACGCTGAGTCGATTGGTTTTGGTCCGAAAAGGCTGCGATGCAGCGTTCCTCTTTTATTCCCAATTGAACATGGTTGAACAAGCGGTCACGTGCTCCTGGGTGCCCAAATCACCTGGTGACCACGCCAGCAGGCAACAACTTTCACACCAAGGTTCAACTCGAGTGACAGGACTGCACCCAAAAAAGGTCAAACTGGCTAGCAAGATGTACCCTGCAGGCACGGTGACCAGGTGACTGGCGTACGCAGCAGCACGTGACCGCTTGTTCAACCATTTTCGATTGGGAATAAAGGAGGAACGCTGCATCGCAGCCTTTTCGGACCAAAACCAGTCGACTCAGCGTCCAAAAGACTACAACATATGGGCCAATCGCGGTCATCCGTGCTTTTATAAGAACGAAATGGCGCTTTTAGTGACATTTTGCATACAAATCCCCATCTAGTAGGGCGCACTCACCCAGTTTCGGTGGAAGTGTGCGAGTTCGATTGGGATTCAAGTAGGAAGGGAGCGTCTCAGCTTCCCCGGACCACGACCATTCGACTCAGCACCCCGAACACTACAACTGGTGAAATTTTAATTTTTGCATTAACTTCCCCTTTAAGGGGGGGGGGGGGGGGGCTCCTGGGACATTTTCAAAATTAAAGCCAATAACAAGCATTCTCAGGGCATTTGGTGCCTTTTCAGTGTACATGTAACTATATTAAAGAATCAAAATAGCACTACCGTAAAGTACCGCCAGAGCGCCACACCATCTTGCCCTTTCTCGGTCGTATTGTGGAGGTGGTCTCCTGTCTGTTACAGTGTAGGTCATACGACATGAACTTTGTACGCATATTGCACGTTCTGCAGACAATCCGTACCTTCGAGCGGACACTAGCTCCACACAGAAGCCGCCTTAGTGTGACCTTAGTACACACTATGGTTCTCACACTGTACACACTTCGTGGAACTCGGTACTTTACGGTACTAACAACCAGAGTACATAACCTCAAGAGCGTGCAACTACCTGCGCAACCCCTATACAGTGCTGCGACAGCAGAATTCAACAAAACATTATGTGGTTCAAAACGTTATGCTGATGAACAAGCGGCTGAAAGTGACAACAAGAGAGTTGAACTCAACGCAGGGTTGTGTACGGTGACCCTGTATTTGTCATGCACCTAATGAAGAGGTTCCGCACTACGTAAAGTTAAGCAACTTTACGTAAGTGGGCGGGAAAACCCTGTGAATTCTTGAGTTTGCAGTCCACTTACGGAAAGTTACCAGTGTCAGCAGCCGTCGTGAGTTCCCTTTTGGAACGGACACAATAAATTTTTTTTTACGGAAACTTGCCTACGTAGAGTACGTTAATGGAGCTCTACTAACGGAGGTAAGTCTAAGTGGATTGGGGTATACATTTATGACTCTCTCCCTAGTTCGGACACTGTCGTGTTCGGAGTTGCCAATGGCAGCCACGTGATTCGAAACTCCGTAGTGCGGAACACGGATCAGAATTTGTAGTAAGACTTTCAGTAGATCGACTACATGTTGACTAACGTAATATTACGTTGTGTGGAACCTCTCTATTACGTGTATGGGTTTGTCACTTGATGTGATTTTCTGCCATAGCAGAGCCCTTAGCTGAAGTTCTACACTCTTGGGGGTTAGGTACTCTTGCTAGCAATGGTGCCTAGCAAAGCACATACATATTACTATTATTATTTCTTATTTGTTTGGGATTTCCCAACAGCCAATGTTGCCTGTTTACTGGGAACCCTAAATGTGACTTTGTGAGACATGTACATTTATGTTGTCAAAGTATTAGGAAATTAGGTGACGACCTGCAGAAACCAAACTCTCCTGTCGCTATCTGCTAGTCTTATTCTCCTCGACCTTTACGAAGAAATTCTGGCTGTGGTTACCACTCTATGGTTATCTAGCACTTTCTGTTCAGGCACTTTTGGTTAGTTTTGGTTCCTGTGTGCAGGTCCAATATGGCACTTTGTACACTAAACGTGGTTCGCTGGTCCCACAAGGCAGGTGGTCGCTGGTCCCGCAAGGCAGGTGGTCGCTGGTCCCGCAAGGCAGGTGGTCGCTGTATCCGGTGCAGTTTCTGTGTCCGTGCATGGGAAAGCGGTCGTTAAAAGCAGATACTTTTGCTTTTGAATTTTGAAGCTGATAACACTATAGCCGGTATATTACTATAACCGCCAACCTTATACCTGTAGTCTTCAGGAAGTGATGGGTAATGCATGGTGCACATTGTGGAAAGGATTGCTGTCGGAACAAATCATGCTTCTGGAAATAACATCATAGTAATACATGTATTGGGCATCAATGCCCGTTTGGTTTGCGATGTAAAATAAAACTTCAAACAAAAATCAAACAAAAACATCCTTCTGCACTCCGGACAGCAATGCGGCAGAGATGAAGGACGAACGTGCCATAGAATTCCTCAATGAGTTTAGTAGGTCGTTACTTACCAGTATTCTCCCGTGGGTCACGGGTATGATCTTCGTAGTTCAGCACCAGGTCTTTGAGAATTTCAGAGTGGTCCTTTCCATCCCAGTTCGGTGCGGGAATAGATTTGGCGAGCAGCCCAGCTTCAAGAAGAAGCAGTACAGTTAGCGAAGGAACAATCCACATCACACTGGCAGTCGACGAGGTTCTCATCTCAGTAAGTCGGACAGCCACGTACTCGCCGCACAGGTTCACCGCCAAGAGCGAAACCCTTGCAAAAGAATTTTCAGTACCGGATCTAGTTATCAGTAACTGTTATTCTTAGTTTCCAGAATAACAAGTTACTTGTGACACCAGGCGTTCAACTACTACCGGCTAGGCGTGTGTGTTACTAATACTACTACTACTAGTACTCATGTAGTACTGTTAGCTCCGAATACTAGTGAATGTAGTCATGCACTGGTTCTGTGCCGCATCAGGCCCGCATGCCGTCGAGGACGGAGAGCTTTGCTATTTACGGATCCTGCTGATCTGCAAAAGAAGAAGAACTGGAATGTGTGCAAGCAGGCAAGGGCAGGGAGAGGTTTCGTTTCACAAAGGCAGAAGAGAACGGAGACAACTGGCTAGCAAAGCAAAGCGCGCAAAGGACTGTAGCAAAGCGCGACATTAGATGATTAGTGTGACTTTTCAAGTTAGTGAGACGTATCAAAATATCGACACCAGAATAAGTTCTACCTCTCACCTTACGACACTGGTGTCACCTGCGCATGCCGCCACCAGCACCTGCTCACTGCCACCAGGTCCAGGGCATGCCTGCCATCACCGTAACTAAACTGTCACCTCTCCTTCTCTCCCTCCTTTTCACCTCCAATGTAAAAACTGACGCCATCCGCACCATGTTTCACTAACTTGAAATGTCACACTAATGTCGCGCTTTCCTACCCTTGCACGCTTTGCTACTAAAAGTAAAAGGTGTTTTATTGAACGCACAAAGCAAAGATGATATGAATGCAAGGAGAGCAGTACTAAGCAGTAGTTGAGAAGTAACTTTGAGGCATCTTTCACATTCTTTCGTAGAGAGTGGTTGGGTGGATACACTCATTCGCAAAGCACTGCACCACAACGTTTCGGCAGTATTGCCATCGTCAGGTACGATTGATTCATTCATTGTTTCAATCGTAACTGACGATGGCAATATTGGCGAAACGTGCTTTGCAGTGCTTTGGGAATGGGTGTGTTCAGCCAACTACTCTCCAGTAAGTAACTAATTTAGTAGTTGGATCAGAAACAGATGTACTCTCTCTTCATTGTTGAATTAGAACTGAGTGTGGTGTTCAGTGCCACAAAACAGAATGATATCACAGACATGTCTTTTGGCAATGGTGGCGGGTTTTGTTGAGGTCTGAATTGTATACTTGATCGGAAATGAAGGCATGTGACAAAAAATCCATTCTGCACGAACTGAGGGGATCAGGTTTTTCCGACCCGCCAAGCCGGCTGCCAAGGCCCTGGGAAACTGATAAAGAGTACCTACACATTTTACATTTTCCTACGTGCTTGGAATTTTTGTACAGGTAACAGGTCTCTACGAGACCTTTGACACCAACTTCCATGTTGGTATGGGTGGAACATTACAAGGCGTGATACCAGGCGTAGATCGCTCATTCTACATGATCCACAATTTCGTGAACAACATGTTGGAAAACTACCAGCTGCAAGGACCGGATCACTACACTGGCGGAGGGCGTTGGAATAACACTAAATCAGAAACGAGTACTAGTATGTTGATGTCAAAGTGATTCAGCCAATACAGTAATAACATCAAGAATACATGAATGTGTTCTTTGTTTGTGTGTGTGTGTGTGTGTGTGTGTGTGTGTGTGTATGTGGGCCCGTGCATGTGCTTATACACGGATATGAGCAATTAAGGAGTGGAAAGGTCTCAGGCTGGTCACAAGCAACACTGGTATTTTCCAAGAAGGTGAAGAGTAGAGTAGGTACAGCTGTTCGCCACCCTTGCTGGGTCGTCTTCACAGGCCTTGCTCCATGTAGTACTAGTCCTCAAACGCGAACTCGAACCGGGCCCTGCACGGCCGATGGGGTACAGCTCAATGACATCTTGTCAACAGCAGTTCTGTGTTCTCCCCATACCGTTCATCATCCGACCTCGCCCTCGGCATACCAACGCCATAAAAACTAGTTTGAAGCATGCAGTAAAAAGCACCATACTGTCGAGTATAGGACGCTTGTCTCTTTTAAGTTGCGGTTTGAAGCAGTCGAAACGACATGACACCGTGCCAAGCCATTGATCACCGCAAAGCTGGACCTAGGCCTACGTGGTAGTCCGCAAACTTTGCATTACGCAAGTTTTGCAGTGCAATGACTGTTATTTTTCTGTTGTACATGTATATGACTTGTATGTACTCGTTCATGCTCCTTCAGGTGAATGACTCGTCATGGAGTTGTTTCACTGTACTACTACTAGTACATGTATACTGGTACGAAGAATTGGGTTGATATAATATCACCACTGTACTCGCCTATGCTGTTACATTTCAATTTCGCAACAACGATCAGACACAGCAGTTCAATTCACAACAACTGCGATCAGAGATAATGTTGAACCATTCACTGACTACCTTTGAAAGGTTTGACATTCGTGGCGACACGACGTCAGACCTCGTATGTGTGGTGTGTTCTGCCGTATTTTCCGAAGTATGCGGCACTTTGCACACTCAAAATTCACCCACAAAAACGGGGGTACGGCTTATATACTCCGATGATCAAGCTAAAGGTGATAAACAAGGTAGATGTCTGTATTTCGTGCCAAAAGGGGGGGGGGGTACGGCTTATACTCCGGAAAGAAAATATGGTACGTCACATGATCATACCAAGCAGTAAGTGCTGGATAGGGAGTCCTGTAGATCTACCCAAACGAAAAAAGAAAAAGGTTCGGGTAGATCTACCTTTTCCTTACTTGTGTTGGACTCCCCTGCAGTGTGACGTATCTTACTCTACTCTTGATTTAATCACGCAAAGTTGCGAAATACCCGGTGAGTGGATTCTGAAAATAAAGTGGGAATGCTTGTCAATGTAAAATCGTGGCAAATCAGTATGGAAGGATAGGTTTATGTGCTGTAAAGCTAATTTTTGGCTGATGCAAAAGCTATACAGGGGCGTTGGAAAGTATTTTCATGTGGTACAGTCAGCCATCTAAAGTACAATTTACTCGTGGGGGAGGGATGGTTGAGCCGAAAATTTTGGAAATTTAGAGTCCAGGTCAGTGTATTATTATTGATTCACGAGGTACCTTGGGCAAAAAGTTGTACGGTCAATACCGTAGTGACCGTACCGTGTCCGACGCACCTGCTATACATGCTGTGCATATACATTGCATTGATGTCTACGCGAAGAAGACCCTAATGAAAAACTAATAGTGATAAACAAGAACGGCTAAGGAATAAGTTCAGCCGCAGCTGGCACAATAGTCGTGTTGAGGAAATCCGGGTCCAGGGAAGAGTACTGCGCACAGACGGGTATGGACAGGAGATCCTTGGCTGCAAAGCTACCTTGCGTTATGAAGATTTTCTCCCTGTAGACAAACAACAGTAGGAAACACAGTTCAAGAGCCACTTGAATTGTGTTCCACTCCTCCATAAATTGCAACTTAAGTTTTGTTTGCCCATAAAATATGAACCACAGTACATGTACTAACACTGCTATAGGATCTCCTTGGGAAATCTGTGGTGCAGTCACTCTTCCTTCCTGGCGCTGGCACTGATGCCGTAATTCACCACCCTGGACTCCTTCAGTTTGCTGGGAAAAGTGAAAATATTTCTATCTTGACTAGCTCTGGTGGGCACATTCTCTACTTGTGCCTCGCCTGTTTGTGATTTTCATTTCTCTTCTTGCTCATAACTCTCGGCCTTCCATGTCTCCTATTTTAATTGTATATTCTATTCCAGTTTTGGTCTTGACCCCCAACAAACACGTATGCACAGATTCACATACAGAGACACATACATACACACACACACACACTTTGTACTTTGTACTTGCTCACTGCCAAAACTGGCCACGTGGGTCTCCCCGGGAGAGGGGAGAGAGACTCAAAAGGAATCTTGGAAAGATGACTCAATTGGCCATTGAACCACCCAACGGCCGACACCCCCTGAAATCCCCAAACTAGGGTGGACTTGAAATGATCCCACTTATGGGCTCACCACACCTCAGTAAGTGGGTGAGGACAAGGTGCAGAAAAAGGATTGACGGCATCAGGGTATCCGTCCCGGGATCCAACTGCAGGTACCCCTGCCCCCAGTGAAGGTAATACTTGGTACTAGTGTGGGTGGCTAAATCAGAGTGGATCTGATATAAGCTTCACTAGCACCATTGATCACACAAGAGTTAATCTAGCCAGAAGCAGTCCATGGTTAACAGGTATGTATACTTCAAACAGAAAGTATATGAGCCCTGAAACCAACAAAGGTGGTAGGTACAACAATACACCTTCAAGCAGCCGAGCCCGTTGGCAACAGGCCCTACACTATCTGGCATAAGTGCACCCACCAACCGAACTAGCTGGCACACACACACACACACACACACACACACATATGCATGCACGCCCACGCATCCGCACGCACACACACACACACACACACACACACACACACACACACACACACACACACACATAATGGGAGTGCACACATACACACACACACACACAATTATTATGGTTGTGCACTGCCTGGAGCTGGTCATGTGAGTCCTCCCTTTGAGTGATAGATAGATACATGTAGATAGATAGATGGATGGATGGATGGATGGATGGATAGAGGGATGGATGGATGGATAGATGGATGGATAGATGAATAGATAGATGAATGGATGGATAGATGGACGGATGGATGGATAGATAGATTGATAGATAGATAGATGGATGGATGGATGGATGGATGGATGGATAGATAGATGGATGGATGGATGGATGGATGGATGGATAGATAGATAGATAGATGGATGGATAGATGGATGGATGGATGGACGAAATGACTTACCAGTCTTTAGTTAGCTGCAAACCATCTTCATCATACTTGAATCCAGCGGATGTAAATCTTTCCTTCAGACGACTAATATACAGAAGATAGTCTGCTCTGGCATTGGTGTCGAGGTCCTTATTTCTCATCTCCTGGAAACAAATCACATCAGAAATATACACGGGCATGTTTCATGTATCCGCATACATGCATTGCAGTACTCATTTACTGCATTAAATTTTGTAAATGATAAATCATCAAAAATAACCTCGCATAATCAACATGATCAACCAGATCCGTAAAACTGGGGAGTATTCTATAGTTTAACTTCAAGTACCAGTTTGATGAGCATGGTGAGGAAATACACAACCATAGGAATATTTCTAATAAGGCTACTTGTCTTTTTAAAAGGTTTGAGCTTGCACTTCCGACAAGAGACTGGCACTTGCCTGGCACAGGACTGTTGGCTAAAGCACGTGGCAAGCAACCGGCCAAACCTCCAAAGGCTTGGTGTAAGTCACATTTTGTCATCAGAGCACATGTTGGTTTAGCTGTGAATGCTAATGCCAATATCGGGTTTGCACACGGCAAATTCACGTGCTATCTGAGCACAGCCTAACCTTATAGGACACAGATAGGTGGTCAGACCGTGGTGTTTCCAGTCCTGCGTAGTATTCCAGCTCAATCAGCCTCTCTCGATCAGCCACGGCATCCCAGCGGACGCACACATCGTTCGGAAAGTTTTGAGCATCAAAGAACTCCCCGTTCCGGAACCAAGGGAAATCTGCATGAGAACATGATAACAACTTAACTTCATTATCAACAGTACATAATCAGCTGCTAACTTTATGGCTAGACACAAAATAATGGTAACGATGTTTGTGTAATTATAGGAACTCGGCTGGGTGCTCGCGACATTGAGCTCAAGTTTAATTCCTGGATGGAAGTCGTGAGTCAGCCGAGTGTCAGGTCAAGTTGGCGGGAAGGAAGGATCTCGAGTGTGGCGAGCAACCAAAAGAATCGAGGGTTGTAAAGATTACAATCCTTGAGCTGCATGGATACTGATGCGATGGCAGGAGATGCCGGACAATGTGGGAAAGTCTCCATTTCTAGCATTGTTATGTACATGCACTGATGATCGTGACAAGAACACCTTTCTGAACATTTTGTTTCCCTTTTACATATACATTTCACACCTGTCTCCCATTTTCATTATCGTCGTCGTCATAATAAATAATGGTTACTGAACAGTTTGTTCTCATGGTTGCGATACTAACATAACAGTCAGTAACATCGGTTTATTTGTTCATTGGATAATGATTACAGATACTGTACTGTGGTGTACTTCAGAAACTCTCCTCTTTTCCTTCTTTGAAAAATGTCAATGTTGCTTGTTACGAGCCGGAGGCCTTTCCATTCCTTAAAGGGGAAGGTAAGCCTAAAATCAATTTTTCACCAGTTGTAGTTTTCGGGGTGCTCAGTCGAATGGTCGTGGTCCGAGGAAGCTGAGACGCTCCCTTCCCCCTTTATTCCCAATCTAACTCGCGCACTTCCACCGAAACTGGGTGACTGCGCCCTACTAGATGGGGATTTGTATACAAAATGTCACTAAAAACACCATTTCATTCTTATACAAGCACGGATGACCGCGATAGGCCCATATGGTGTAGTCTTTTGGACGCTGAGTCGACTAGTTTTGGTCCGAAAAGGCTGCGATGCAGCGTTCGGCCCTTATTCCCAATCGAACTTGGTTGAACAAGCGGTCACGTGCTCCTGCGTACACCAGTCACCTGGTCACCACGCTAGCAGGAGACAATTTTCACACCAAGGTTCAACTCAAAGGTTCAAAGGTTCAACTCGAGTGACAGGAACTCGCCCAAACATGCTGTGAGTTGTTTCATTTACCTGACCACATCGCAACATAACCTCTTTTTGTAGCAATGTGGCCAGGCAGCACATGTAAAATGATGTAGGACTTAGTGCTAATGATGTTACGTGTCTACACAATCACAAAGTCATGTGCCGGTACAATGCATAAGGTTGACCCTACACACAAATACACACACAAACACACATACACACACCCACACACCCACACACACACACACACCCGCACACACACACACATAAACACACACACACACATAAACACACACACACACATACATACACACACACAGAAACAAAATAATAAACACATTCATGTAAAACTCAGATGGTGAGCCAAGGAAAATGTTTTGTAACATGGGAAATTGTGGGCACAAGTTATGCGATCGAGTCCACCAACTGAACCAGATTTTCGAACAGTCAGACGTGCACAATTTAGCACAGAACTGACAGGGAGTACTGCGTTGGTTGGCGCTATCCAGCAGTTCTCAAGCTGACTTTCATGCCATGGAATGTCTCAGTACTCGTTGTGCTAGATTGCGACGTCTGACTGTTCAAAATCTGGTTTAGTTGGTGGATTCGATCGCATAACTTGTGGCCACAATTTCCCATGTTACATTCATGTATTCTTTATGTTATGACTGTATTTGCTGAATTACGTCAACATCAACATACTCGCCACTCTTTTAGTGTTATTCCAACGTCCTCCGCCAGTGTAGTGATCCGGTCCTTGCTGCTGGTAGTTTGCCAACACCTTGTTCACGAAATTGTGGATCATTTAAAATAATGGATCCATGCCTGGTATCACGCCTTGGAATGTTCCACCCATACCAACATGGAAGTTGGTGTCAAAGGTCTCAAAGATACCTGTACAAAATTCCAACAGTTCGGCAAATGTAAAAGTATATAATACAGTTAAGAGTGGATGGAGCCCACACGCTCTCTTACAATAACACTGCAATGATTCAACTAATTTTACATTATTACAACATGTCATTGTCAGCGCTGGTTTGAGGGCTTGCACATCGTGAACCTGATGCAAGCAATTTGCCGAAAAAACGTACTAATAAAATGAGTTGAATTATTGAAGCGGACTGAGAGAGCGTGTGGGCTCTACTCTCAATTCACTGTATATGAAACTGCAGGAAGCCTCCCCCATTTTACTTAGGATAATGTATAAGTATTCTACATGTATATCCATTCCCAGGGCCTTGTAAGGCGGTTTGACCGGTCGGAAAACCTGATCCCCTCAATTCGTGCAAAATGGGTTTTTGTCACTTATGTTCATTTCCGATCAAGTATTCCATTTGCCGGGACTGCATGAAAACCCGTTACCATGGCCAAAAGACATGTCTCTGATGTCTGTTTTGTGGCAAATACCACCCTCAGTGCTAAGTCAACAATGAAGAGAGACTACATCGTTTTTTGATCGAACTACTTCTTGAAGTACTACTGAAGTAGTATTGAAAACAATCCAGCTCCAGTATCTGGAACGTGGATATGCAGCCTCAATTTACGGTTTTATGCGCTGGGGAATACCCCTCC
The DNA here is from genome assembly GCF_964019385.1 of Sycon ciliatum. Taxonomy (NCBI): domain Eukaryota; kingdom Metazoa; phylum Porifera; class Calcarea; order Leucosolenida; family Sycettidae; genus Sycon; species Sycon ciliatum. The sequence continues at coordinate 32,617,327 of NC_088644.1, forward strand.
ATCCCCTACCCGCCGCCCCCCCCCCCCACACACACACCAGTGCTCATCATAGCTTGAAAATGTCTTCAATCCGAGTACACATTTCCATAGGCTTTCCCCAAATCGGCCCATTTTTTCGGCTTTTCGGCTTTTCGCTCGGCTCAAAAATACATCAGATCCTGCTGCAAGATCAGCGGATTGTTCGACAATCGGCTGCAAATTAGAATAATTATATTGGAAAATCGGCTAAAAGAACTGTTAGCATATTGGCTTCAAAATAGGTGAGATATTGGAAACACAGCTCTGCTACATGCTACATGGAACTTGCCACAACTGTACGTTGTAGTGTAGTATTTTACTAGCAACGATCTTCCTAATGGCTAATGTTTGTTTGAAAGGACACGAGTCACACGACCTCAACGCACTGGTTCTACAAGTACTGAAGTAGACAGCTTGAGCGGTCATCTTGTTTGCAGCAACATCATTCGTTTGTAAACGCACTTTGCAACAACAGTCGGTAGATTTTCGGCGATTCTCAAAGGAACCCTCCAAAATCGGCGAAAACTTATCGATTTTTCGATAAGTCTCGTTTTTGGCGAATTTTTCGGCCGGCCGATTTGGGGAAAGCCTACCTTCCCAGCACCTTCGGTGGCAGGATAGCATGCTCTGGCAGTAAGCCAAGGACAGAGACATTACACAATTCACCGGTCGTTATTGGAATACCAAAGATACGAGGCTCCTCTCTTGGTGGTGGGAGTTGCAGTCACTGATGTCATTAAATTGTACGATCGTAGTCGGTCCTTCCCCCCCCCCATACACACGTGCCTAGCCTACTGCAAACTTGGTGACTGGTGCTGGCATGAAAAGGGACTGGACTGGCTTTTCAATCAAGCGTACCGAGTACTAATATATTACAAATGTACAGTAGCACAAACTCTGGCTTTCCGTCAATACGACATCAAGTTGGTCAGTACCAAAGGTTGTAGTGCCTCCTTTCTTTGCTTTGAAATGGATTCCTGTTGTAAAAAATTGTTTAATCCCAAAGCGCAGTTTACCTATCTCAAAAATCATAGAGCTTTCTGGATGCACACTCAACATGGTTTGGAACTCCAGGTATGATGTAGGCTTCATCGTGGAGGACATATTCCGTGTCAAGCATGACGTGTAGGGCAACTCCACGCCATTGTGAATGAACTTTAGAATGTTGTATTCCCCTGTGAAGAACAACAGAAGAGAGAAGCCAGTATGAACTTAATGGGCTAGTGATGGAGATCTCGTATCATCATTACAAGACAAGGCATATCAATTCTTCATAATATTCCAGCACAGAAGTAGTTGTCTTTACTTGTGAAATTCGACTTGCAATGGTCTTTGTAAATAACCTATTCATCACGATATTACAGATTAGTGCTGGCTGTGAACAGTGTCTTGTCTAGTAGTTTATGACACAAAACCAAAAATTAATAATACTCGCTTCCAATAGCATACAAAGCATGTTTCTCCAAACTGCTGTGGGATTACTGGTCTGACTGGGGCTAGGGAAACAAAGTCGATGACAGGGAGAGAATCATCTTTCCGCATCACGTCCCATGGCATCTGCACTGGTCTTCAACAGGTCCGATTGTTGCCTCAAGAGACCATCTTCAACGATCCTAGGGTAACCTCCCGCGACAGCGCGTCCATGTTAGCGCGGTGCACTTCAGCGCGACCGCCTTAGCACGAGGCATTTCAGCTCGGTGCCATTTCAGCGCCGTGTCTTGACAGCGCCAATGATTTCAGCGCGAAATGTTTAAGCGCAGGACATGTCAGCGCCAATTTCTTCAGCGCAGATTTTTTCCGCGGGAGGCACTTCAGCGCCGTACATGTCAATGTACGTACGGGCACCAATTAGCCGGCAGCCGGCATCAGGCCGCATGCAGGAACTTTACAGTGCTGGTAACCTACAGGACTGCTGTCGTCAACTGATGACATTGCCATTCCTGCCAGAAGACCAGGTCACAGCCGCCTTCGATTTTTTGATTGAGAATGCTAACGTTCCGATGTCGCGGGATGGAATCGATCCTAGCATGCTTGGAAGATAGGGCATTTAAACCAGAGTGGTAAGTAATGTTGGAAGCTCAATTACCTTTTCTGTATGGTCCGTCAACTACACAGTAATCAGGAGCCATTCCTGTGCCACCAAAACCTTCAGGTGCTTGCTCTATATACGTCTGAACAAAAACAATAAAAAATGCACAGACCAAAAGACTAGCGGTACCTTGCCTGGTTTATGATAATGGCCCCTGGCCGAAAATTTGAATTATTACCACGAGCAATGTCCGCTTCGCTGATTCTTCTGATTGCTATAATAAAGTTATTGTCTCCGCGCATCCTATTTAATGTATTTATAGCAAAGAAAAGGACCAAGGAACTACAAGTTATGCGCTCCTTGGTCCTTTTCTTTCCATCCGAGTCCATCATTGCACACCTGAATTGATGAATTGTGATGTATTGTGAACTATTTTCATACTCCCGTATCTGAGTCCATTTTGTATTTGCCATCGTTTCTAAGCCATGGAAAGAACTACCATGCTAAAACGCCATAAAATATAAATACTTTCGTTAGCGCGAAAGTTTGACAAATCTTCATTCCATACCCACTTCTGATGAAAAGTCTTTTGAAGCCCTGAGAAAATCCTTTCTTGCTTGTGGTGGGGGGCTGGCTAAATGATAGACACCTAGTCTATTATGTTGCATGTCACAAGTTCATCTCGAAACTTTCCTCTTTTTGCCCTCTCCCACACATGCTTAGGGTCACTTTTGTGTTTTTCTGGCATATACACTCCCACATTAGCTAAACCTCATCAGTTCTGTGTATTTATGGGCTACATTTTTGCAAGTGGCTTTGGTTCCGGATTACGAGTTGACTTTTGGGAAAATGCTACTTATACAGTAGTGAGTCTGTGCCTTCTCCTAGACCCCATCCCTATGTAAAGTAGCAGTCTACACCGACAGTACCTCTGACTCTGCATGTGACAAGTGTAACTGACAGGTTGTTCAGTATAGCAACTACTGATTATTTTAGGAGTGACGGATAGGAGATGCTCACCTTGGCATACTCCAGTGAAACATCCCAGTAGGGAATAGTAACCCGGCAGTCAATCAGGCGTAGCAGGTTCTCCATGGCCAACAAAAGCAAATTGTGAAAGCCAGTCGAATCGCTGTGGGCATACAACGTCCTGGGTATCGTTGTGCAGAAGAACACGGCATGCGCCCATTGTATGGAGCGCATGGCTGGCTGGTAAATTTCATTCTTGGCAGCTGTCAAGTATGCATGAGTAAATCGATCTCTCTCCTCCTGAATAGCAAGCCGGAAAGCATTCATACAATCCATGAAAGTACACATAGGAGCATTTTTGTAGTTGTGGCAATATTCTATGTACATAATTATGAGCTCGGCAGTCCTTTTATACCTCACTTTCTGCAATGTTGTGTACGCCTTCAATTTAGCTCCTGGCGGATAATGCCAGTAGAAAACACACAGAATTTGGTACTTTTCTGGTATGTCCATGCCTGTTTTGTATAATGTACCAGATATACCAGAAAAGTACTAAATTGTAGATATCGAAGAAGAGCAGAACTGTCATTTTACTGCTTTTTGAGCAGAATTTGCTAATTTCGAGAGCATTATCCACCATGGCCTACTCCAATAATGATATGTCTCCAACAGTAATATGTTGAGTTTGGATCTCAAGTAGAGCAGGGCATGTCTCAAAGAGTAGCACATATCAAAACAATTTGATGGGCACTACTGGCTTATATAACTGGGTGCATTCTCACTCTAACATTTACTATCGAAGATGACTCTGTCAACGTGTAAGTCAATTTCAACCTATTATGTCACCCAAATTGTGCATCAAGGATGGATATGTCCAATTCTAGATTGGCAGCAAATGCAGAGCCAAATAGAGACAACAAAGAAAGAGAGAGAGAGAGAGAGAAAGAGCGCTTGAACACAGGGCCAGAGAGAGAGAGAGAGAGAGAGAGAGAGAGAGAGAGAGAGAGAGAGAGAGAGAGAGAGAGAGAGAGAGAGAGAGAGAGAGAGAGAGAGAGAGAGAGAGAGAGCTTGAACTCAGGGCCAGATCAGGTTGTTCACACATTCATGCCATTGCCAATTGCAGTATATTCCAGAAAGAGCAGAAATGTCAAAAGGGCAAAGGTGTGGTCACAAAAAGGCCATTCTCACACTACCTGGGATAAGTTCTTCACACTCTTCCTCAGCCGACAGCATTTCCACTTGCCATCCACACACTCACAGTCCAAGTTACACTGACCAGTGTAGCTAGCATTTCCGCTGCATTCTGTGGAACAAGCAGTCGACACAGTGAATGGCATTGAAATGAACAGGCACTCAGTACCAACTTTGGAGGCTGAGCCACAAACAATTCAGGGGGAAAAGGTCGTGATGGGACATTTTTAAAAATTAAAGCCAATAACAAGCATTCTCAGGGCAGTTTGGAATGTAAATATAAGAATCAAAATAGCCTCTGGTGCATTATATCGGAAGGTAAATACGTCCTTGTCAGCAAGCCACATGACGCCCAGAGTCTTAGACGACGGTAGAGTGCAGTGCTGGTTACTGTTGACATCCAGGGACACCTGCGGGGCTCTGTCGGCTTCTGGCACGGACTCAATCACCTCGGTAGAGTTGCTTAGCCATTTGCGAAGCTTGAAACCACCAGACTGTAGTAGCTGTGTCAGTTGTTGCTGGGCATCTATTGCCACAGAAGCTGACTGGAAGGAGTCCAGAAGATCATCAACGTAGAAGCTCTCCTCGACCACTTGGACAAGGTCGGCGCTGCGCATCGAGTCGGTCGCGAAATCTTGTGCTGTTTGCAGTAGAGCCTTGCCGGCGAGATAGGGTGATGCTCTTAGGCCGAAGACCAACCGGTTAAACTCGTACACTTGCATATCATCGTCTGGGCTGGCACGCCACAGAAACCGAGTGAATCGCCGATCTTCTTCTTTGAGCCCTACTTGCATAAACATCTCACTGATGTCGGCAACCAGAGCTACTGGTTCAGCAGAGAACCGCAACAGGATGCGAACGATGTACTAGGCGTGGTCCCGTGTGCATTTCTGCGTTGATGCTGCGACCTTTCCAGACAGCAGCGGCATCAAACACAACACGAACCTTGCTGGTGCTCTTGTCCTCCCGGACGATTGGGAAGTGTGGCAGGCACCACTGGTCCTGGCAGTCTGCTGCGGCGATGGCTTCAGGCACAGTCCGGATGTACCCTTTCTCCAGATGTGCTGCAAGGACGCGGTGATATTCTGCCTGGATCGCTGGCTTGGCTGACAGGGTCTTTTCTAGACCTCTCAAGCGCTGTTCAGCTTGAGCGCGGTTTGATGTGATGTTCGGACCAGTTGGGCGGATCCAGGGAAGACCGATTTCGTACCGCTGCCCATCATGGCGCATGGTAGCCGTGGCCAGTTCCTCCGCTTCACGTTTTGCTGGTGTGCGGTATCGCTGGTCAGCGTTCACAACACCGATGGACTCAGTGTCCCATAGGTTGAGGACGAGCTCATCCAGACGCGGTTCTGTGCCAGAGGAGGTCATCTCTGATCGTACAGCGGCGGTGGCACAGTTCGTGATGATAGACTGGGACCTCTCGGTGCTTGTACCTGTGGGGCCATAGCAAACCCAACCGAGCGGGGTCCGACGGGCAATCGGCGCATCATCGGGGCCTCGTCGCTCTACCAGCGCTGTATGGAGTGGCGCAGCATCCACGCCAATCAGCAGACCAATGTCGCCGGTGTCCATAGTTGGGAATGGTATGGCGTGCAGATGCATCCAGGCATCTTGGTGTTGACTCCAGTCGACGGCCACGGTGTCGGCTGTGACACATGGCAGAACCCAAGCGCTGATCAGGTGGGTCAAGCTGCTGTCTGTACTTTGAATGGTCACCGGTGCGCGTCGGTGCATGGCCTCCATCTGGCTGCCACCAAGTGTGGTCACTTGGAGCGGTTCCGGATCTCCAGTCAAGCCGATAGCTTCAGCCACTGCGGCTTTGATATATGTGCTGGTGGATGCCGGATCAAGTAGTGCTCTGCATACGGTTTCTTGACTCCCGTTGCGAACTGTGACCGGGACTGTCATGAATGATATGGCAGGGAGAGACGTTCGTCGTGGTTGCGAGCGGCACACATGCAGAACTTGCTCCTTGACAGGTACCTTGCCCTGACTGTTACTGCTATTAGACTGCTTCTGCTTAAGCTTGTTGCTGCTGAACTTGTCGAAATGCAGCAGTGCATGGTGCTTGCCGTTGCACTTTGCGCAGGTGGACCCGCTACAGGACATGCTACGGTGGCCAGGTCGCAAGCAGCAAATACAGAGAGGTGTAGGTTTCACTAAATCCCAGCGTTCTCGTACCGACATTGCTGTGAAGGCGGGGCACTGGCTCAGGAGATGATTACCGTCACACTTGAAACATGCATTGGGAGTCTCCGCTGGCTTACCCCTCGAGGCATGGAATGCATGTTGGGTTGCGTGCCGACCTGAGCTGGGCGCTCTGCTGCTGTGGACGTCGTACGGCTTGCGGGTAGATGCTGTGGTGGCCTCTCTGGGCAGTGCGAGGCGCGCATCCACCTGCTGCGCTCTGTGCACCTGCTTCAGCAGCCAGGTAGACAACACCTCCGCATCACAGCTCTGGTCATCATACCGATCCAGGAATCGGGACAGCATCCGTCTTGGGAGCTTCTGAGACACTGCTATGTACAGTTCGCGTCCGGGTACGACGTTGGCCGTTTTCAGGTTAGGCAGAACGTTTCTCAGCTTCACTGCAAGTCGCTGCAAAGCTGTTGTGTCATCTTCCAGAGAGATCCGGGGACTGGCCAATAGTTCCTGCTGTTGCCGTTCCAGCTCCCGGTTGTCGCCGCCAAACCACTGGTCGAGCTCCTTCAGCACGGCACTGTATGCCCCAGGGCCGTCCAGAATGCCACTGACAAGTTCTTCAGCCTTCCCACCATCCAGCGCCTCACGCAGCCGTGCCATCTTATAATCCTCCGTTGACATGAGGTGTCAACGTGTCAACGTGTCATGTCTACGAGACGCATGAATCGCTGGCGCCATCGAAGCTGCTCTCCTGTTGGCCATTGAATTTGGGCAGTTCCAGCGGCTTTATCTGGAACTGCGGAATACCAACATACCCAGCACTGTGTGGCACGCTGTTTACCCAGTTCTGAACGTATCGTGCAGATGCAGTGGGATCCTCTGGACCATGTGGACGGGTGGCTGGATTCTGTGCGCTCAGACCAGTGTGGCGCATCAGAGTCAAGGTGCGTTCTACTGGCTGCACCAGCCTTTGCTGAGGCTCCTGGCTGCAGCATTCATGATAGGTGGACGCTTGGCCTGTACATGGTGTACAGGAGGCTGTGGCGGTGGTCTGGCAGGTCTTGTCAGCTCAGACTGGGGTGCGACAGTTACTGCAGGTTGGACACAATCTCCTCTGTCACTGTGATTGCTCAAACTAACGTTACTCTGTCCCCGGGGAAAATTGCGATTCCGCGGCCGCGTTTTTTTCCGCGTTTTTTGCGATTTTGTAAAAGACCGCGTTTTCCGCGATTTTCCCGCGTTTTTTGAACTTTTTTTGTTGCATTACACGTACACACAGTGCACTGTTCGATCAGCAACGTCTCACGGTGCCGGCCTTTTACTCAAATATGACGAGTGATTACACCAGAGACTTGTAACTGATTGATTTCACTACATACTCACTGAAAATTGCCGCATTCACCGCATATTTACCGCATATTTACCGCTAATTCACCGCAAATTATGCCATATTCTGCCGCGTTTTTCCCCGCGTTTTTTTGCGATTTTTTTCCGCAATTTTCCCCGGGGACAGGTTACTGCGTCTTTGGCTGTCAGACTCCACTTCCTGCACTGACTGCTCATCCACAGCGTTCATATATCCAGAACTGCAGTTGGAGATCGAGAGAGCACCGCTACGATTTGAGCGCACACTTGCAGTTGAGGAGCGATGTGAGCTGCGATGTGAGCTACGTTGGCTACTGTCGTCCGGAATACTTTCCTCATCGGAGAGCCTAGCTAGGTCCTCGGCCAACTCCAGCTCCACTAGTCTTTTGTCTTGTTCGAATTTCTTTGCCAGAAATTCCTGTTCAAGACGTAACGTCTTCGCAGCGGCCTGAATCTTCGCTTGTCGTCGTGACGATGTTGCTCTGGACGTACGACTAGCACCTGACCTACTTGATTCTGCGCTTCCTACAGACCTGGCATCTGCCATTGCCGTTTTCCTGGCTGCCAACGAAGGAAATTCGAAGCCTTCTGCCTCATCCCTTGCTGGTGGAATGCCTTTTAACCTCCTGCTTTTTCGAACTCGCTGTTCGCTCTCAGCTCGCTCTGTCTCTAAGACCGCGATCCGGCTCGAAGGACCATTATGTTCTTACTCGAACATGCCTCCGGATAGCACACGATTCGTTGTTTTAGAAGACTGTATGTTTACTCTGACTCTGATCGAAATCATCTTGCAGTACAAAGGAAAGTTCTGCTTCTCTCGAAGCAGAAGCGGAGATTCAAAAACATTCAAATCAAAAGATCGCGCGAAAGCAGTGTACGCGACTACGCGCATCAGACGTGAATACCGGTACAACATGAGAAGTGAAAGCAGTGTACCAAGTGTACGTGACTACGCGCATCCAGACGTGAATACAACATGAGGAATGAAAGCAGTGTACGCGACTACGAGCATCAGACGTCAGCTGACGTGAATACAACATGAGGAACGAATGCGTAGCAGTATGATAATGCACAACAGTACAACAAGCAGTGCTGATAGACACATAAAACGGAGTGGCTCTGCACCATTATTATCAGTGGGCTGGATATAGACTGTACATTGCTGAATATTCACCGCTTATATTCACCACTTTGTACCTCATATTCACCACTTTACATTTGTACTGTAAAGAGAGCAGTCCTCGGTGCTGCGCTTGATTCCTCTTCAGTCAGCGCACCGGAGCTGTCGAGTGCCCTAGAAAATGTCTACGCTAACTTCCATAGGCAGGACTTTTCTGAGTACAAACGAAATTCCTTGCTTGCCATTGCCGCTGGATCCGCATGTGACCAGGTGCTGACAGTGAGCATCTTCACAGACGGAGCGTTCCACCGAGCAAACAAGGTTTTGGACGCTCAACATGTCAATGGCCCGATGATTGCGGATCAAGCGGCAAGCCAGGAATTTCGTTTGTACTCAGAACAGCCCTGTTCAAGGACGTTAGCGTAGAATTTTTCTAGGGCACACAACAGCTCCGAAGCGCTGCCTAAAAAGAAAAGAAGTGAGGGTAGAACCGCTTGGCTCGCTGTTATAAACCGACTCCCGAATTGGCACGATGATCGCGGATTGGTCAAATCTTCGCGTGAAACGAAACCTCTCTCTGATTGGTCAAATCTTCGCGTGAAACGAAACCTCTCTAATGATTGGCTTCCGCCACAAAGCTGCACGAGCGTGTTCTCCATGGTGATTGGCACGAGCGTGTTCTCCAAAGTCGTCACCTCCCATGCCACATGCACCAGTACGTGTACACGATCGATTGAACAAGATTCTGAACACGCCGCCCTCCGATTCAGGCAAGAACACGCCAGTCGGTCTGAAGGCTCAGTGAAGCAACAACGACTTACGTTAGTTCTGCGTACATGTACATGTATGACCAACAGGACTCGTTTGTTGGGTTTTAGGGACGAGAGGGTGAATATGGAGAGGTATAAGTCTAATATTACCTTCAGCCTCGTGAATATGGGCGAATATTCACTAGTTATACAAACCTCGGCTTCGCCTCGGTTTGTATACTAGTGAATATTCGCCCATATTCACTCGGCTTCAGGTAATATTATATACTTATAGGCCGCTGTCACCTTGGTCACACATGCACTTTTTTTGGCGGCTCCGCGGAAAGTTTGGATTTCGCTATGCCAAAAAACGCGAGCGGAACCTCCGCTTCCGAGGTCCCGCTTTGGCGAAACCTACATGGTGATGGTTTTGGTGTGCTACTTCTGGCACGGAGTTCTGGTGATGTTTGGTTGCCGTTTGGTATTTTTTCATATTGTTCCTCTTTGCAAATGTACTGTTCGTCCCGGAAATCTCGCAAACGAAACGGCATCGTTATGAGTGTAGAGTTCGTGAGGGAATCTGTCTCCCAACTCCTTGGCCCCGATCGCGGACGAGAAAGGACGACGTTTCTCTCTCCTAGCAATGCGTCCACCAGAGTACGCAACACTAGGACTGGAACCAGGGAGTAGCAGAGTACTCTGCCACACCCTCACTGCAACTACAGGCCTCCACGCTGGGGTCGATGATTGATCATGGAGGAGGCAAAGACACCCTGCTATACAACTGTTTGAATTTGATATCGATGTATACTAATAATAATTCAAGTGCACCCGTACTGGGCCGCAACGAATGTGCCCCAAATCCACGAGTGTACTTGACCGGAGACATTCACTCAGCAGCCTTTCAGCGATCCACGGTAGCTCTACAAGCGAAGGTCGCTTCAACTCGGACAACAACATCTAAAATTTCATAGGACGTGTACGTGCATTTGCATTCCCTCCGCCAAAGCGGAGCGTTGAGGAACATAGTACAATCGATCATGTACATAATTTATGTATGTGTGACCGCTGCATAGTGTGTTCCGCAAAAGCTGCTCCGATAGTTACCCTTTTCGCCTCCGCAAAAGCGGTTCAAACTAACTTTTAATGTGTGACCGCGGCCTTAGGCCGCGGTCACACATGAAAAGCTTGCACCGCTTTTGCGGAGGCGAAAAGCGGAACTACCGCAGCAGCTTTGGCGGACCACACGATGCGGCGGTCACACATACATGTAGACTACTGTGCTCCTCAACGCTCCGCTTTGGCGGAGAGAATGCAAATGCAGCACGTCCTATGAAATTTTAGATGTTCTTGTCCGAGTTGAAGCGACCTTCGCTTGTACAAGTAGAGCTATCGTGGATCGCTGACAGGCTGCTGAATGTCTCCTGTCAAGTACACTCGTGGATTTGGGGCGCATTCACTGCGGCCCAGTACTGGTGTATATATTATTTGAATATTACTAGTTTGGTTTACATCAATATCAAATTCAAATAGTTGTATAGCAGGGTGTCGTTGCCTCCTTCTTGTCCGAGTTGAAGCGACCATCGCTTGTACAAGTAGAGCTATCGTGGATCGCTGACAGGCTGCTGAATGTCTCCGGAGCTCCTGTCAAGTACACTCGTGGATTTGGGGCACATTCACTGCGGCCCAGCACGGGTGTATTTGAATATTAGTTTAGTTTACATCAATATCAAATTCAAATAGTTTTATAGCAGGGTGTCGTTGCCTCCTCCATGATCCATCATCGACCCAGCGACTGCGTGGATGCCTGCAGTTGCAGTGAGGGTGTGGCAGAGTACTCTACTACTCCCTGGTTGCAGTCCTAGTGTTGTATACTCTGGTGGACGTATTGCTTGGAGCGAGAAGGAGAGCGTTGGAGATCGTCCGCGATCGGGGCCAATGAGTTGGGAGACGGATTCCCTCACCCATTATCCACTCATAACGATGCAGTATTGTTTGCGAGATCTCCAGAACGTACAGTTCATTGGCAAAGAAGAACAATATGAAAACTGAATACCAAACGGCAACCAAACAACACCAGAACTCAGAGCAGAAGTAGCACACCAAACTCCAAAGCCATCACCATGCAGGTTCCGCCAAAGCGGATCCGCGAAAGCGGATCCGCGAAAGCGGAAGCTCCGCTCGCATTTTTTTGGCGTAGCGAAATCCAAACTTTCCGCCAAAAAAAGTGCATGTGTGACCGGGGCCTAAAGAGGTTGTCCTGTACAGGGAGGGGTCTGGGGAAAGAATTGTCATAATGAGGAAACAGAATTTCTGTTGAAACTCTAGGGGTTGTCTACGAACGAGGGTAGATCGGTATAAATACGGGACGCATGGAGTCAGGAAGAACACGTATCGCTCCAACGTACTACCTACCGGAGCGTCATCGTTGTACTTGTAGTTCAGCACCAGGTCTTTCAGAATTTCCGAGTGATCCTTCCCATCCCATTTCGGTGCCGGAATGGCTTTGGTTGGGAGGGCGGCTCCAAGAAGTACTCCTACTCCTAGCAGGGTGACGACCTGGAGAAACCTCATTCTCCTGTCGGTCTAAACCTCAGTCGCAGTCTTCTCGACCAATACGAAGAAATTCTGGTTTCACTTACTGCTCTACGTATATACAATCACGTAGTATAATACTCAATCTGCATTATATACATGTATGATTGTACTTTGTGATCTGGTTCTGGGGGAAGCAACGTTGGTGTTGATAAACTCAAAAGCTGAAACAAAGGAATATTTCCTGTGCAAGCGCGCAGTATGCCAGTGCACTGCATGCACCTTCTCGCATGCCACACAGCACGGCGAACGATGTGCACAGTCGCAGCCTGGCTCGCAAAGCAACGACAGACCATTCAGGTTGTGCTTGAAACTAATTTCCTCTATCCCAACTTTGTATGCCCTGATTTAGAGCTGTTGCGAAATACCACTTCGGGCCAATCGAACTCTTGCCAGTGGCACTTACCACTCTTGTCTTGAGTGTAACACTGGCACAGCGACTGCTGCGTTCCTTTGATTCCCTGGCACCACCACCTGAGCCTCAACCTCCCCATACTGAAAATACTAATGATGGCTGTCATGCCTTTTCCTCCTTGACCACCTGTGCGCTCCTAACTGACTTTGAAAGTCCTATGTGGTCTAGTCTGCGACTGTGCACATACATCTAGGCTCAACTTTCCGCGATGAGACCTGTGACGGAGCTGCGACAACCTGCGATTCAAAATGTAGCAGAAACAACTCCCGATCGCATCGCTCGTCGCTCATCGCGTCGCAGAAGTGATATTGTGCATCGCTCGGTAGAAACACGGGGCAACAATGCGAATAGAGTGGTTGGTAGCCAACCACGGCGATAAAAATAAGTAGGGGGTTGTTGTCTGTTGATTTTCGGAGCAAACAGTAACAGTTACTATTAAAGTAATAAATAGAGTAAGCTGCGCACTCAGTACAAACACCATTAGCAAAACTTGTTTTCATGTAAATAAAGAAGCTTGTTCCTAAACGTTTTCGTCAGTAATCCTCTGATGAGATGGCGACGAAAACGTTTAGGAACAAGCTTCTTTATTTACATGAAAACAAGTTTTGCTAATGGTGTTTGTACTGAGTGCGCAGCTTACTCTATTTATTGCGTTGATTACATTTTTATCTCCGCTTTTTAATTAAACAATCGACGAGGAGACAATAGTCGTAAAATGGCAATAAATAAGATAAATTGTGCACTCATAACAACAGCAAAAATGAAGAAAGTCAAGTTCCATAACGTTTTCTTGTGACTGTCATCAGTGGAACGCCGTCACATAAAAATGTAATAACTAAAACACACACTTATATACATGTAGCTAATATGGTTTCAGGTAGAAATACAGCAGCTAACAGGTACAAAAAGGGAAGTTTGCACCTTTGCAATGTGTGAATATAGTGTATGTGAGAAAGGTAGTGGCAGATGAATGAATGTGATACTGTGTGAATGAATGTAATGGTGCGTGTGTATTACTTGAAGAGTGTGAGTGATACAACGTTTTCTTTCTGTTTACATAGCACAGGGTCACGAGTACGAATATACACAGCTTCCAACACCTGCAATTGCTTGAAGAAACGTGCGCAACGAATAACACTAAACCAGGAATCGTCAAACACCTTACGACATTCTGGACTGGACACCAAATGCCTGTACACTGCAGACTTCCTCTTGTCAACATCAAACTCCTCCTCATCACTACTCTCATCCTCCACCTCCATTCCAATGCCGCCGTCCATCCCATCGCACTCGTATTCGTCGTCATCAGTCTCCATCTCCTCGCGACACCGCTTCCCTTTCCTTGATTCGTTCTGTGCCGTGCCTGTGCTTCCTCCTGCGTCTCCTTGCCTTGTGTTCTCCACTTGTCTCAGTCGTGCCTCTGCTAGTCTCTTGCTTCTCCTCGGTTCTGCTCTGTTTTCAAGCAGCACGTCCCATTATCATTGTTGTCCCAGGCTGCCAGGTTAAGGTGGCCCTCTGAGCTTTGGGGGTCAAAAAACCGACTTTCTTGGATTGCTCCCAAAGTGCAGTCAAATCCTTCCTATATCATCCAAGAACACACAAAAAAATTTGAAGGTGATATTCAAAGCCGTTCCGGAGATATAGCCGCCTGAACATAGGTGAATACATGTGAAATTTCGAAATAATAAATAGTAAATTCCAATAATTGCAAGTTGGTTTAAAAATTTCATACAGACATACACACAAACGCACACACACACACACACACACACACACAGAGGGAGGCAAACACACAGACAGACATACCTATCCAAATAAGATCATACCGTTCTCACACCACTATTTACCCTGTAAAACACATTTACATAAATCAAATTTTGGTACCCAATTTTCTCTCTTTTTCAGCCATTGCCGGACCTTGTAACCAGGCTGTGGCTTCAGTTGTTGCTTCTACACCCCCAAAAGTATATATTTTCTGAATCCGTGGACCTTTGGCTAGGTGCTAAAACTCAATGTGGCCTGTTCTCAGGTAGTATAGGCTGTAAAGAGCATCTCCAACATGTGTCGTTCTTTTGCGCATTTGGACTATGCTTTTGTGTTTTCGATATTGGAAACCTTTTCTGAGGTTTTCTTTGTATATTGTTGTTTTAGCACCTCAAGTTGGATGTCAAGAATGTACTCCATGTGAAAAATGTCATGATAAAAACATTGGTATTTCTCAGTGCTGGTTAAGAGTTCTATATACGGCAATTTTCGTAAATTCACATCCACACCGACAGCGCTTGTGAAGAGGTCCATTTTTCCTGGTGTAGATCAGACTATGGGATCTCAGGAATTAGTGTTGAAAACTTGAACCAATTATATGCATTGTAACCAAAGTTACGCCGTTTTCCGGGCGGGGTGCCGTAAAGCTCAGAGGGCCACCTTAAGCAGGCCGAAGCGTGGGAGACCACGAAAACATCCGCTGCCTATTTCTACACCTAGCACGGCTCACAATTCGGAAACAGAAACACCGACTACTTCCATGTAGAACGAGCAGACTTATCTGGTTCCCCCCTCGGAAACCGGACCACGGCAAGGGAGGCCGCCGGACGGTCGCTCCTCGACAAACCATGTTGCTACAACGGTAAGAGCGGAAGGGGAACAACTTGAAAACAGAGCAGAACCGAGGAGAAGCAAGAGACTAGCAGAGGCACGACTGAGACAAGTGGAGAACACAAGGCAAGGAGACGCAGGAGGAAGCACAGGCACGGCACAGAACGAATCAAGGAAAGGGAAGCGGTGTCGCGAGGAGATGGAGACTGATGACGACGAATACGAGTGCGATGGGATGGACGGCGGCATTGGAATGGAGGTGGAGGATGAGAGTAGTGATGAGGAGGAGTTTGATGTTGACAAGAGGAAGTCTGCAGTGTACAGGCATTTGGTGTCCAGTCCAGAATGTCGTAAGGTGTTTGACGATTCCTGGTTTAGTGTTATTCGTTGCGCACGTTTCTTCAAGCAATTGCAGGTGTTGGAAGCTGTGTATATTCGTACTCGTGACCCTGTGCTATGTAAACAGAAAGAAAACGTTGTATCACTCACACTCTTCAAGTAATACACACGCACCATTACATTCATTCACACAGTATCACATTCATTCATCTGCCACTACCTTTCTCACATACACTATATTCACACATTGCAAAGGTGCAAACTTCCCTTTTTGTACCTGTTAGCTGCTGTATTTCTACCTGAAACCATATTAGCTACATGTATATAAGTGTGTGTTTTAGTTATTACATTTTTATGTGACGGCGTTCCACTGATGACAGTCACAAGAAAACGTTATGGAATTTGACTTTCTTCATTTTTGCTGTTGTTATGAGTGCACAATTTATCTTATTTATTGCCTTTTTAATTAAAGTAATACTTATACTAAGAGATACAAATTATCGCCGAAGTCGAAGGGTTTGCTCCCCACACCGGAGCTCGCGCTATTCCGCCGACTTTACTTGACACTTGACTGACTCACGACTGCCATCCAGAGCACACGAGAAGTCCATCGAACCTTCGACTCGGCAAACCTGCAAGAAAGCACCACTCCCTGCTCAATACACAGTGTTTCGGGGAATTCATCCCTCATCAGTTGAGCTTGAGTAGGCTGAGGAAGATTGTGCCTGAAGAGCACCACTTATATAGTGCTCTCCAGGCACAAACATCACCAGGGATACAAGCTTACAGAGACGCTCCGTTTCCAGCGCGACAAACACCTCGTGAACACCAGATAGCAGCGTGAGTCAGTGTCGCTCCTGGACGGTGAGACAGACGTCGAGGGCCCTCGGTCATTCGCAACGCTGTCACCTCGAAACCAACTAGTCGCAAGCCCGCGCTGGGCACAACAGTACGAAGTAGTGGTTGCGACTTCGGCGATAATTTGTAAGAAAGGGTTTGCTCCCCACACCGGAGCTCGCGCTATTCCGCCGACTTTACTTGACACTTGACTGACTCACGACTGCAATCCAGAGCACACGAGAAGTCCATGGAACCTTCGACTCGGCAAACCTGCAAGAAAGCACCACTCCCTGCTCAATACACAGTGTTTCGGGGAATTCACCCCTCATCAGTTGAGCTTGAGTAGGCTGAGGAAGATTGTGCCTGAAGAGCACCACTTATATAGTGCTCTCCAGGCACAAACATCACCAGGGATACAAACTTACAGAGACGCTCCGTTTCCAGCGCGACAAACACCTCGTGAACACCAGATAGCAGCGTGAGTCAGTGTCGCTCCTGGACGGTGAGACAGACGTCGAGGGCCCTCGGTCATTCGCAACGCTGTCACCTCGAAACCAACTAGTCGCAAGCCCGCGCTGGGCACAACAGTACGAAGTAGTGGTTGCGACTTCGGCGATAATTTGTAAGAAAGGGTTTGCTCCCCACACCGGAGCTCGCGCTATTCCGCCGACTTTACTTGACACTTGACTGACTCACGACTGCCATCCAGAGCACACGAGAAGTCCATCGAACCTTCGACTCGGCAAACCTGCAAGAAAGCACCACTCCCTGCTCAATACACAGTGTTTCGGGGAATTCACCCCTCATCAGTTGAGCTTGAGTAGGCTGAGGAAGATTGTGCCTGAAGAGCACCACTTATATAGTGCTCTCCAGGCACAAACATCACCAGGGATACAAACTTACAGAGACGCTCCGTTTCCAGCGCGACAAACACCTCGTGAACACCAGATAGCAGCGTGAGTCAGTGTCGCTCCTGGACGGTGAGACAGACGTCGAGGGCCCTCGGTCATTCGCAACGCTGTCACCTCGAAACCAACTAGTCGCAAGCCCGCGCTGGGCACAACAGTACGAAGTAGTGGTTGCGACTTCGGCGATAATTTGTAAGAAAGGGTTTGCTCCCCACACCGGAGCTCGCGCTATTCCGCCGACTTTACTTGACACTTGACTGACTCACGACTGCCATCCAGAGCACACGAGAAGTCCATCGAACCTTCGACTCGGCAAACCTGCAAGAAAGCACCACTCCCTGCTCAATACACAGTGTTTCGGGGAATTCACCCCTCATCAGTTGAGCTTGAGTAGGCTGAAGAAGATTGTGCCTGAAGAGCACCACTTATATAGTGCTCTCCAGGCACAAACATCACCAGGGATACAAACTTACAGAGACGCTCCGTTTCCAGCGCGACAAACACCTCGTGAACACCAGATAGCAGCGTGAGTCAGTGTCGCTCCTGGACGGTGAGACAGACGTCGAGGGCCCTCGGTCATTCGCAACGCTGTCACCTCGAAACCAACTAGTCGCAAGCCCGCGCTGGGCACAACAGTACGAAGTAGTGGTTGCGACTTCGGCGATAATTTGTAAGAAAGGGTTTGCTCCCCACACCGGAGCTCGCGCTATTCCGCCGACTTTACTTGACACTTGACTGACTCACGACTGCCATCCAGAGCACACGAGAAGTCCATCGAACCTTCGACTCGGCAAACCTGCAAGAAAGCACCACTCCCTGCTCAATACACAGTGTTTCGGGGAATTCACCCCTCATCAGTTGAGCTTGAGTAGGCTGAGGAAGATTGTGCCTGAAGAGCACCACTTATATAGTGCTCTCCAGGCACAAACATCACCAGGGATACAAACTTACAGAGACGCTCCGTTTCCAGCGCGACAAACACCTCGTGAACACCAGATAGCAGCGTGAGTCAGTGTCGCTCCTGGACGGTGAGACAGACGTCGAGGGCCCTCGGTCATTCGCAACGCTGTCACCTCGAAACCAACTAGTCGCAAGCCCGCGCTGGGCACAACAGTACGAAGTAGTGGTTGCGACTTCGGCGATAATTTGTAAGAAAGGGTTTGCTCCCCACACCGGAGCTCGCGCTATTCCGCCGACTTTACTTGACACTTGACTGACTCACGACTGCCATCCAGAGCACACGAGAAGTCCATCGAACCTTCGACTCGGCAAACCTGCAAGAAAGCACCACTCCCTGCTCAATACACAGTGTTTCGGGGAATTCACCCCTCATCAGTTGAGCTTGAGTAGGCTGAGGAAGATTGTGCCTGAAGAGCACCACTTATATAGTGCTCTCCTTATTACTACTAGCTTATTACTACTAGCTTCAAAGGCAGCACGACGAGAGCATACGGTGCCTTTCGAGTCCACTTCCTTGGTTTCATACCATCATGGCTCGCGTGCACGCGTGACGTTCCCAGAAGTGCCGTGCAGTGGCTCCCCTGGGCCATGGCTATGCCCACCGTGCAGGCTGGGATTAAAAAGTGGGAAGGAAGCCTTTCTTGAAGTGTTTTCCCCTTGTACACCTGGTACACTGTACTGGGCCCGGCAATGCATCCTGGGTGAGACAACCGACAATGACCGACAGCTACATGTACAGTATGCATGAAGCTGCTGCTGCTCACTCCACAATCAGGAAATTAACCCGGATCTCTTTCTGACTTTATGAGGGCAGCTTATGAGAAGCAGTGAAGAATGCCATCTCTGCAGGTCTTCGCGCTGCTAGTAGCCCTTTCCCAAAGGTGCTCTTGCACTTAGTGCTTTTCGCGTCCCTCAAAATATGCTGAAAAAGTGCTCTTTTTCAGTGAAAACAGGCAAAAAGTGCTCTTTTTTCAGTGACGGATAGCCATGATACATGTTCAGATATGAACCCAACCTGAGAAATGAATACGCGCTCTTCCATTTATGGGTCCACGAAAGGCAAAACAGGAAGTAAAGTTCAAAAAACCACTTTTTACAGCATTCTGTACACCGGGTACAAGCTTCACAAACTTGTTGCCCCCCCCCGAAAATGCGGCGTGCCAAGGCCCATCCAGATCGAGCACTCGGAAACTGTGACCGCATGCATGAGCAAACAGATGTTAGCACTTTATCAGCTAAAAAAGCTCAAAAAGGGCGATATTCACCAAAAAAACGCAATAAAGGGCGAAAGAAACGGGCTTTTCCAAAAAGGGCCAAAAAGGGCGAAAAAGGGTGAGCACCTTTGGGAAAGGGCTAGCTGCTAGTCCTGCTTCGGGCCACCTTCTCAACCAATGCCATTCCGGCACCGAGCTGGGGTTATTATTATTATTTTTTTATTTTACAAGAAGTCGGAGGCGGATAATACTTTAATAACGAAGGTACGTGTTGGGTCGTAAGTATCCACGCAAACACATCCAGTCAAAATAAGGCACTTGTCAAAGTATCCGAACGTTTTCGGTCCCTTCTCATCAAGGATTATGCTCAGCATAGCAGCGCTAGGCGAGTCCGATAGGCCGTCTGTTTGGACCCGGCGATCCCTCCTCAAGTGTGTTGCATCAGTGTTTGATCCGCTAGGTCTAGCAGCACCGGCAGTTGTGCCGGGAAAGATACTGCTACAGCAAGCCTGGAAAGTCGGAGGCGACTGGGATGATATGTTGCCTGATGGCATCGCAGCCGCATGTGCGCAATGGTGGGGAGAGTTGGCCGAAGTGGTGAGCATTGACATACCACGTTGGATTTGCTGCAATCTTGACACGCCGATTGCGCTTCATGCCTTCGCCGATGCCAGTGAGAAAGCGTTTGGATGTTGTTTGTATGCAGTCGTCAATGGACAGTCGCACTTGGTATTTGCCAAGGCCAAAGTGTCACCTGTGTCTCCGCCCACGTTAGCCCGCCTTGAGTGTATGTCTAGCGGCTCGCTACGCTGAGTTTGTGGTGAAGGAGCTGCGTGTGACCGTCACGCAAGTCTATGGCTGGACTGACAGTCTCACTACCGTTCATTGGATCAGTAATCCATCGTACAAATGGAAAACATTTGTGGCTAACCGCGTCAGTCAAG
Organism: Sycon ciliatum; assembly: GCF_964019385.1. Classification (NCBI taxonomy): domain Eukaryota; kingdom Metazoa; phylum Porifera; class Calcarea; order Leucosolenida; family Sycettidae; genus Sycon; species Sycon ciliatum. The sequence goes on from NC_088644.1 coordinate 32,637,723, forward strand.
TCCAAGAGATATCGAAGAAGGTCGGCATTGTGTGGAACCATTGCCCGGGCCTTCACAACCCAGCAGATTTACCGTCGCGTGGGAGTGGTGCACAGCAGATCCGTAGTCCGTTCTGGAGGGGCGGACCAACCTGGATCACGGAGCCCAATGACTGGCCCACCGCATCCTCAACCGCAGCTACAGATGAGTCCAGTGTAGAAGTACGAGTGTCAGCCACCACCTGTAGTCGAGAATCTGATAAGGAATGGTGGCTCCGATTCAGTAAATGGTCGAGGGCACAGGGCATGGTGACTCGGATGTTGCAGTGGAAGCACACTGAGCCTCGTGCTGAACTCTATTTTGCAGCAGACAACATATTGTACCGCATCGTTCAAGCCGCATGTTTCGCTGAGGATCTTGAGCTGATCAAGCAAGGTCAACCAGTGAAGCCCGGGTCGAAGGTGTATCAGCTTGCACCGTTTCTGGATGAGCATGGAGTGCTCAGAGCCGGGGGACGACTTCAGCACAGCGAGTTGGCGTATGGAGCCAAGCACCCAGTCCTGTTAGGCAAACATCATCTGACCGAGTTGCTGTTGGAGAAATTGCATGTTGAAAGGATGCACCAAGGTGTAGAAGGAGTCTTGTCGTTCATCCGTCAGAAATTTTGGATTATCGGTGCTGAACTTGATAATTTTCCACCTTGTCACGAGTGTTGTTATCTCATATCTTTACGCTATATAAGTTGTAGTCTTTCCAACTTGAGCCATTCCCTGTATAATCCTTGATGAGAAGGGACCGAAAACGTTCGGATACTTTGACAAGTGCCTTATTTTTCTTATTTTATAATTATTTTATAAATTTTCTTATTTTGTTAGGGATTTCCCAACAGGCATGGAAAGGACCATTCGGAAATTCTCAAAGACTTGGCGCTGAACTACAAGGATCACACCCGCGAACCAAGAGCGAATACTGGTAAGGAGCGTGGATCTAGTGAAATTAAGCAAGACTGATGGCTCTTCCGGCTCTAATGAAAAAAGCTGTAAATGGTCTTCCCGTTCTGGTTAGGGTTCATCTCCCCTTTCCAGTTGTGTTTCGTCAGGTTTTGACATGTTCCTTTTCTTCTCAGTATTCTCGCTCGCATAGTACTCCACTTCTATGATAATATTGCCTATGCTGTTGCTCATTAGGATTTTGGCAAATTCTATCCTTCGCTTTCATATAACTGGGCCAGGAACCCGTTTGAACTTGCGAAGTAAAATAAAATCAATCAATAATCAGTCAAGTTCTTGAATTCAGGTAGTACTACTCAACATGGCGTTCACGTACCACAAGACAAAACATCGTGGGTTGGGTATTTTGAACGATTTCGGAAGCTTACATAGTTTCCTTCACTTGGGGACAGAAGGAGTTTGGGAAGCAGAGACATCTTTCTGACATAGCGACATGCCTTTGAGAACTTTGTAATGGTGAGACTCACAGTCACAGCTTGCCAGTACAATTTATGATTTTCACGGATGAAAATCAATGCCCATGCATGCTTTGACAATTCTGTGCTGTTTCAGGTGAAGACGTCAACATCTCGTGGAGAATCAGGCAGAGATCCAGCGCCTACAAAAGAACCTCGAAGCGGTGCAACCTATGCCTATCGGAGAAGATCGCCATAATGAAGAGTGACAAGGCATCGCTCCTCAACACCAGATGCAGCCTGGTCACAAAATGTCGCCACAGCACCAAGTACCTCCTATCGGAGGTGACCTGAACTGTAGACTGCGCTTGCTATCTGTTACACATATACAGAACTCCTGCTATCTAATGTGCATGCATCCTACTTCACTTTATGCACACCACCCGGCCTGCGCGATTGCTCACCCTACCACACTTGCCACATTTATCTTCACCTGTGATTCCCACCTAGACTGGCTAGCGTGCTTCTTTTCTCCACCTGTGATTCCCACCTAGGGTGCTTCTTTTCGTCTTTTCTGGTATGTAAAGGGATACTGATGTGAGAGAAGAGTAAGTTGCCTGAAGAGTGCTTTTGCACGAAACTCAGAGTAGCAACACTGAGAAACTTGGAGATCCTTTGTGTCTGAGTGTATAACCCCGCTCTGTCTTAGGACATTGAGCACTTTTTGCCGACGCAAGAAATACTTCCATGCTGTCCGCAGATTGTTTATTGTTCTATATATATATATATATATACTCAATCTGCGGACAGAACTGTTTCGTCCTTTGTGGACTCGTCAGCGCAGCACAGAGGAAATGAGGCCGAACCTGATAGCAATGGAAATAAAAATTTCCAATCAGGCCCGAACGTACCTTGCCAGAGTGCTCAAACTGACAAGTCAGTGAGCTCTGCATAAAGCAAACAGCAAAGGCACTACCCCACGCAAGAGTGCTCAACTGCTACAAGAGCAGGAGCGAAATACTCAATCTGCGGACAGAACTGTTTCGTCCTTTGTGGACTCGTCAGCGCAGCACAGAGGAAATGAGGCCGAACCTGATAGCAATGGAAATAAAAATTTCCAATCAGGCCCGAACGTACCTTGCCAGAGTGCTCAAACTGACAAGTCAGTGAGCTCTGCATAAAGCAAACAGCAAAGGCACTACCCCACGCAAGAGTGCTCAACTGCTACAAGAGCAGGAGCGAAATACTCAATCTGCGGACAGAACTGTTTCGTCCTTTGTGGACTCGTCAGCGCAGCACAGAGGAAATGAGGCCGAACCTGATAGCAATGGAAATAAAAATTTCCAATATTTTTTTTTTTACTAAGGCCACAGCTTCCAATCATGACATGCAAAGCAGCGGTGCAGCATCGCAGGCATGAATCGTGGACGTGGTGACGGGGTCTGATGTGCTCCACCGACCTAGGGTCTCGGCTTCACTGCACAGCAAACGTGTCGAAAGAAAATGGGGGCTAATAATTATCGGGAGATGGGGGGGGGGGGGAAGAAGAAGAGAAGAGAGAGAGAGAGAGAGAGAGAGAGAGAGAGAGAGAGAGAGAGAGAGAGAGAGAGAGAGAGAGCTGGGAGATAGAAGAGCACAGTGCTCTTGGTGATGGGGGCTGCGAAGGATAGCAGGTTCTGGGATATGTGCATGAGAATCAGAATATTGGTGATGATGGCAGCAGGGTTATAAGGTAAGCAGCTGAACACTCATAAGAACAGGGAAAGCGTTAGCGAGCAGATTCAAAGTGCATCAGTAGCAGAGAGCCAGTCCTGAGCAAGAAGGTGACGGTACACCTTTTTCTTAAAGCTTTGCATGTGGGGCTGGGCGGGTGGGTGGTGGAACAGGTCTGGTGGCAGGGCATTCCATGTTGCAACGGTGCAAGCAGGGAATCCTTGGAGACAGCTATTCCGGGTGTTGGCAGGCAGGCCAGTTGTCATCTGGAATGGATGGGAATCCTGCAGCTGGAGAGACTGACGGGTAGGTCTTGTCTCGGGGGCACGGTGAGTGGCTGGTTTAGGCAGCATCTGCTTCAGAGGGCTGGATGCACCTAGATAGCAGAGCTTGTAGGTATAGGCAAGTGCAGCTACAAGGCGATGGAGTGCCAGGCTAGGGAGCCAAGTACCTGCTCCGATGATGTGGAGGGCCCTTCGCTGGATCTGGTCCAGCTTCTTAAGATGGGACGAGGGTGAGCCCATCCACACTAAGGGGCAATACTCGAGTGTGGGTCGCACAAAGCCGTTGTAGACGCGTTGGCGGCTCTCGGCGTCCAGAATGGGAGACGCTCGCTTCAGGAAGCCAATCCGCTGGTTAGCACGGGAAGCTAGGGAGCGGAGGTGGAAGGAGTAGCTCAGGGTGTCGTCAAAGGTGACTCCCAGGAGTTTCAGCCGACTCTCTTCACTGACCGGTGTGCCGTCAAATGTTGCTCGAGGGGGCTCCCAGGGCTGGCGATGGTGGCCTATAGACATAGCCTGCGTCTTGGAGGGCTCAAATTTGATCCTCCACTTATGTCCCCAACGGGAAAACGCATCAATGCCCTGCTGGAGGAGCTCGGAGCCACAGTCAATGTCAGCTCTTGATGTGAGGCAGTGGAAGAGAGTGGTGTCGTCAGCGTAGGCTGCTAGCTCCATACCTGGTGGGAGGTGGTCCTCACCATCATTGGTGTAGAGGATGAACAGGGTGGGACCAAGGATACTGCCCTGCGGCACGCCAGCTTTGGTCGGGTACGGACTGGAAAGTTCACCTCCAACTGCAACCCTCAAGTGACGATCAGTCAGGTAATCCCTCAGCCAAGCGAGAAGTGGACCAGTTACACCATAGCATTGTGCCTTGTGCAAAACGCCTACATGAGAGACGCGGTCGAATGCGCCAGCCACATCAACTGCAATGACTCGAACCACACCACCTCTGGCTGCAACGCGACTCCATTGGTAGTTGAGTAGCGTGAGTATGTCCTGGGTGCCGAGTTGGCTGCGGAAGCCATACTGACTTTTCGATAAGATGTTGTGTGCCTCCAGGAACTGTCGGATTGAGTGGTTAATAATGGCCTCCATGACTTTCGACAGAATAGAGAGGAGGGAGATCGGGCGGTAGTTCTTAACATCAGACTTGGATTTTTTCTTGTGCACCGGCACAACCATTGCCGTCTTCCACATTGTAGGTTGCCGACCTTGGTGGAAGGCCTGCGAAAAGAGCCGCGACACTGGTGCAGCCAGCTCTTTGCTGCATTGCCGGAGTACACGCCCGGGGATGCCGTCTGGACCCATGGCTTTGGCGGGGTGGAGTTGCCTCAGCTTCCGCTCAACCGTGCTTGGCCGACAGTGGACATTGCGGAGTTGAGCTTGAGATCGGGGGCGGACTGGAGGGAGGCTGTTGGCTTGCAAGTCGTTGTCACCAAGACTGCACTTTGCGGAGAAATACTGCCCGAATGCTTCGGCCTTTTCGCTGCAGGTGGTGTGCTCAGTTCCGTTCGACGCACGCAGAACAGGTATGTCTGCAGAGCGGTGTCCTTGCCCACCTGCTCGCTTGACGGTTGTCCACCATTGTCGGCTGGAAAGGGCACCTTCTCTTATCTTTCGGCGGATACTGGTAGTGTGCGCTTGCTTGGCTCTGTGCAGACAGTTTGTTGCTTCACCTGTTGCCATAGAGTAGGCCAGCCGCAGGTGTGCATTGTTGGGCGAAGATCGGTGACGTCGCCAGGCACGTTGCTTCCTGTCAACAGCTTCCTGGCACTCAGGTGACCACCAGGCTGGGTCTCCCTGGCGTAGCTTCAGGGTTTTGGATGGAATGAATATCTGCATACCCTCTTTGATCTTCTGTGTGAGTTTCACACAAGAGACGTCAATGCTGTTGTCATCAGTCAACACCCAGTTTGTGGACCGAAAGAAAGCCCGTAGCCGAGGCCAGTCAGCATGCTGGTAGCGCCACACGGTTCGCTTACTGGGACGGTCACAGGAGGGGGCAACTTCAAAGTCAGTTACCACAACTGCGTGGTCAGATTTCCCTAGAGGTGGATGGAGAGTTGAGATGACGCTTCCAGGGATATCTGACATTATGAGGTCGAGGATATTATTGCCACGTGTTGGCTCATGGACATGCTGATCGAGGCAATGGTGGTAACACAGATCTTCAGCAGCTTCACCAGCAGGGGAAGTTCTACTGCTGCCTAGCCATTCCCGGTTGTGAACATTTAGGTCACCTGCAACGATGATATTCTGGCAGCATTGCCTAGCATCATCTATGCCAGAGCTGATGCTGTTTAGGGCAGAGATGTCTCCATCAGCGGATGAACCTGAGCAATACACAGCACATACTCCAATGGATGGGCCAGCTGCTGTCTTGAGGCGAACCCACAGGATTTCATTTCCACCAGTATCAATACATTCTAGTTCTGTGAAAGCCAGGTCGGCCCGAATCCAGATAGCAACACCGCCCCCCTGGGCCGTACGGTCCCTTCGAACTGGTGGGAAGTATCCAGGGAATGTGAGGTCAGCAGGCGTGGCCTTGTCCTCCGTGACTTTTGTCTCCGTGACGATGACAATGTCTGGGTGGTGGGCATTGAGAGAAGCTTGGAACTCCCCAAGTTTTGACAAGATACCGAAAGCATTTGTCAGCATGAGGCGGACCATTCTAGGTGGTTGCCGTGCACGTGTTGGAGCCATCATTGTGAGGATTGGTTATCCTGCCGGGGTGGCTGCGCACCAGGCTGGGCAGAACGCTTCGCATCATGCGACAGCGAATCAGGTGACCGCTCGGCAGAAGAACGTTTGTGGCTGTGTGGCGTGGTTACAGGTGTGCCGGCAGCGGCAGCGGACAGGCCACGACTCGCGCTCAGGAAGTCATTTATCGTGGCGGCAATCCCAAGTTGCTGTTGCTCTTGATCATGCTGCTGTGCTTCCAGCTGGTTGGTGCTACTGTCGCTACTGCTGCTGCGGCGACTGCTGGTGCTGCTGCGGTGACTACTGGTGCTACTGCTGCTGCGGCGACTGCTGGTGCTGCTGCGGTGACTACTGGTGCTGCTGCGGCGACTGCTGGTGCTGCTGCTGGTGCTGTTGTTGTTCTTGTTGTGGCGGCTGCTCTTGCTGCTGCTGGTGGCTGCATTCGCATTTGTGGAGGTGTGGAATCTCCACGGCCTGCAGTAGAGTGGCCTTGGCCAGAAATTGGCGGACGTCACTGTCAGCTTGGAGGTGGCATCAACCGATATCCTGGCCGACACTTGCCCGTTTCCGGCTGTATGTAGGCTGCATTGGTGGGCTTTGACAGGCGTCCCTACGCTTTCCGACCTACGGTGTACAAACTCAGTGGGACTGTCCACTGTGCAGTCGTGGCTCAAGTTGCCCACAAAGAACACAGATCGCTTCTTTCTTGGCGGGCCCGCCGCAACTAATTTCCAACTGTCATCCTTGATGACGGCCATGATAGGTTGGCATATAGGCAGTGGCAGTCTGATCCCACTTCAGAAACCCAACAAGCCGCTGGGACCACCATCAAATTTACGTCCGATAGTTCTTCTCAACACGCTGCGGAAGACCCTGTCACTCCTCATTTTAGCTCGAGTCAGACCCAAGGTTGATCAGTACCTAGCCCAGACGCACAGCGGCTTCCGCCCTGGCCGATCCACCGCGGGTGTGGTATGGGCGCATCGATGGCTTGTGGCAAAGACCCAGCGCTACCACAGCACCGTTCACCTGTTGGGCATTGATCTGTCGAAGGCTATTGACACGATCAAGCGAGACACCTTGCTGACTGTTCTGGAGGCGTTTCTGAGTGACGATGACGTTCGCTTGATCAGGGTCTTGATCTCTAACACCAGACTTCGTGTTCGGCTTGGGAGGTGCCAGTCGGAATCATTTGCTACAACGAAGGGGACGCCACAGGGGGATTGCCTTTCCCCGTTCTCTTCACGATTTACCTGGAGGCTGCGCTCCGACAACTAAGGCAAGAGGTGCCAGCAAGACCTCTCAGCGACAACGGTCTGCCGCTCGAACTTGTATTATGCGGATGATGCAGACTTTGTCAGGACCTCAAAGTCCTGGCTGGCGGACGTGGAGGCGACTGCCAGCACGGTGCTACCACAGTGGTCCCTGATCATGAACCGGGACAAAACTGAGTATACGGACATCTTCAGAAGTGCGGACAGGATCGATGAAGAGTGGAGGACAACGCGCAAGCTGGGTTCGCTGCTGGGCGACGAAGAGGATATTATGCGACGAAAACAGCTGGCGACTGCAGCATTTCAGTCCCTATGGAGCCTCTGGAAGAGGCATCAGCACATCAGCGAGAAGTTGCGTCTGCGGCTGTACAACACTTTTATTATTCCAGTACTGACGTACAACTCGGGAACGTGGGGGGTCAGTGTGACCGTTCTGTCTCGCCTGGATTCCTTCCACCGCCGTCAGCTAAGGTCACTCATCGGTGGGAAATGGCCACAAATAATACCGAATGATGCTCTCTATGCCAGATGCGAAGCTGAACCCTTGAGTGTCATGGTCAAGAGATCACGCTGGAGGCTGTTTGGCCACATCCTGCGGATGGCGGATGAATCTCCAGCTGTTATGGCTATGTTCGCGTACTTCGCCAATCAGCAACAGAAATGCTGGAGGGGTAGACCGCGGACGACCCTGCCGCAGGCATTGGTGGGAGATCTGCGCCAAGCCAATGCCGGATTGCTCGGGAACTTAGACGCTCTGCAGAGCCTGCGAGCCATTGCCCATGAACGACCCGCATGGCGAGATCTATGTATGAAGATCTGTGCATCGTGATATTCCGACAGGTCCTGAAACAGTCAAACTCAGGAAATAGCACTATTATTATCACTCAGGCTGCAATATTCAATGACATAATTAAAGACATATTCATGACATATCTTCAATACCCATGAGCTACATTGTATATGATAATTATATCATTGTATCATCGTTCTAGCTCAATTTCTTTCCCCTGTCATAGTCCTGTTTATCATGTTCAGCATAAGCGAAGTTGTGGATCATGCTTGCATGGTTGACTCCAACGCGTACATGCAAGTAATAATAATAATATTCAAGTCCATGGCATATATTAGAAGGATTTCCAGGCATGAGAAACTAAGAAGAAGTACATATTTCTGGCGCTTCGACAAGGGAACGTATCGTCTCCTTTGCGTTGCTGCACAGAATGCAGTGTCAATGCTAGTTACACTGGCCAGTGTAACCTGGACTGTCAGTGTGTGGATGGCAAGTGGAAATGCTGTCGGCTCAGGAAGAGTGAGAATAACTTATCACAGGTATGTATTTGTTCGATCATTAGACGGAGATAGCCGTAACCCTTTGAGTATGGCATCACTAGTGTACGAGTATGTGTATGCAACCTGCCATCTAAGATGCATGAGTACAGAGTAGGATACGACGCCACCTAGAATGAATTCGTTGTTTCGGGTCGCTTCACTCATCCGCACAAGGGTCGGTCGGTTTTTTTTTTGGCTACTGCCATGTGCATGCATGTGATCATAGATTGCGCACATCGAATATCCAAGCTTTTGTCAATCAAGCCAGTCGATGAAAGCCGACCGTAGCCGATCCAGTTGGTTAAGGGCAAAGCACTTTGACATGAGGCAACTGGAATTCCTCTCCATCACGACCATCCTGGGAGAATTTCGGAGTCCTTCACACCTGGAATCTCCGCTCGCTCGGCGAGTAGGCCTTCCCGGACCTATTTTTTCTTGTCAACGATTCGAAAAGGTACGCGCGCGGAGGTACGTGCGCGGTGCCGGTGACGCAAAACATAGAAAATAACTTGGTGTGGCCTTATCAAAACAACAAAAAGTCGGCACAGTACAGCTGGCAGACTGGGCTGTAGCGATACCGCAGCAGATTTCAGGGATGGCTTCTTCTGCTGCACTTTTACATGAGTAATAGTTTTTTCATTTGACCCGACGAGACCACACGACGCTTGCAGATCACAGCACGAACAGTTCACCAGCCACATTCCACGAAAGCAAGTAGAAGTACTCCTGACAAGTCTTGTTTCGTTCCATAGAGATAATAACGGGGAACTCATCAGAGGAGAAGCAGTTGTTGAATGAAGGGGTTTAGCTGAATAATTCTATTTTATAGAAAAGATATTGGCGCACTGAGGTGTAAACACTCAACTAACTCACATATGTGACATATCAACACCAAAGGAATAGTGCAGAATGGAGGTGTTCTGAACCCTACCAGACACAACTATCACAAGTGCTAAATCATTCACAATGAGAAGGAGAGGTACACAGGAATAGGTTGCGCTAGTTTACACATTACAAATGCTTCTGCTTCTGCTTCTCCTCTGATGAGTTCCCCGTTATTATCTCTATGGAACGAAACAAGACTTGTCAGGAGTACTACTACTCGCTTTCGTGGAGTGTGGCTGATGAACTGTTCGTGCTGTGATCTGCAAGCGTCGTGTGGTCTCGTCGGGTCAAATGAAAAACCTATTACTACTGTATTTGACGGACCTATTGAAGATGGCAACAAAGAATTATTACTTTTACATGAGTCGAGTGGAATTCCTCTTCCATCAGGACCATCACGACCATCCTCGAAAAACTCGGAGTCCTGGACACCTGGAATCTCCGCTCGCTTGGTGACCAGGGCCTCCCGGACGGCTTGGACAGAATTTTCATCGCTCGCACTTTCTACGTACCATCGCCTAGATCAGAATGCAAGATTATCGAGATGCTGGTCTGCCGCACTACATTATCAGATTATACTGGCTAGAGAAAGTTCGCCAGAACAGCCATAGATTGATTCGTTTGGCTACTTTCCTTTCTTGGCAACGATTCGCAAGGGTACGCGCTCGGTGACGCGAAACATATGACTGTGTGGATTCACAGGAAGTGTGAGTTACGAAGTCTGAGGAAAATGTTGAACGGCCTCTGCTGGGATGACGACTACACCATAGCTCAGTGGTTAGAGCATCGCTGGCTCCAAGCGAGGGTCCCTGGTTCGAGTCCTGGTGGTGGCAGTCAATTTTGTCTTCAGACTTTTCCCGTTTGTCTCTTTCCCTCAAACCAGTTAATATTTCTATGTAATTATTATTATTATTTTGGTGTGGCCTTACCATGATGGCTCTCGTCAGAAGGTGGCCCGTGCATGCATGGCCCAGGCCAGGGCCAGACCAGGTCTAGTAAAGCGTGCGGACGGCGAAACTGAAAGCGAGCAGATCAGAAAGTCTAGAACCTTCAATGATACTAAGTGCATGCATGCACGGATCCAGGACCATGGCGAATACTTGTACATGTATATGTATATTCTTTCACAATGCCCAAGTAGGCCCCGGTGGATAGGGTCCAGCGGATAATGCTCCGAAAATGTTCATATAATGCTCCAAAAACTACCTTGTAATGCTGATTATAATGCTTCAACAAGGCTAGCTATAATGCTCTTGGTTTGGAACAAAAATGGAAGAAAGGCTGCACATTGTCGAACTTCTAGGAAACGATGTATTTAGTCGATCTGCCTCTGTGCTGCTACAGTATCTCTCACGGGCTCCACCACTTCTTAGCACTATAACTTTATAAGACATGATCGCGTCTCCATTGGCTGCTCTGCATTGCAACTTTGATGCAGGGCTGTGGCTGAATAGTGGGTGTATCAAAATATATTCCGTTGCTTATCCATGTAGTGAGAGGTGAAACAATTATTGCTGGTGATCATTTGGATGCTGGAAGCTTATCATGGGAATTGGTATTCCTGCCTGTACTAGGCTGTAGACAAGCTGTCACTGCTTCCAGTCTTCCACTCTGTGAAAAATGTCTTCATCCGAAACAGCTCACGTAAGACCAGTTCAACCGAGACGATCTCAGATCGAGATCCCTCCCAATCGCGGACATCCTGATAACACGTGGTCAGAAGTTATTTTGCCGCTCTACATCCTCTGCTTGCGCTATATTTTTCTCCTGAGGTTGCGTGGAGACAAATGGTTGGCCACAATACTCTTCTTTTCTGATAGCACTTGACTGTAGGCTTTGCATTATAATCGTCCACGACGAACTGTACGTGCTGCACCAGGAAAGTAAGACACGCGCTGCTGAGCACTCAAATCGACTTGGTACTGCGCCCATGAGAAATTCTAGTTTTTTTTTTTTTTTAGTGTTTATTTGAATTCGGATAGCTCAACAGTACAGAAGTACAACTACAAAGAGTACCGAATAGAAGGCCCCGAGAACGGGAAACCAAAAAAACAAAAAACAAAAACAGCAACATCAATTTGCTGATTATGCACATTGCTTGAAAGCAAATCACAATGATTAAGAGTTAAGCCGTCTTTTAGCCAAATAGCCAATTTGACGCGGAAATCTGCGATAGTAGTGCAGGACTTCAGTTCGTCTGGTAAATAATTCCAAACAAGAGCCGATTTACTTGAAAAGGACAGAAAGCCAGACATAGATCTATAGCGATTGATACTCATGTTATGAGTTGTTGAGCCGCGAGTAGTTCGGGTAGACGTACAGATCGGAAAGAGGGACTGAAAGCAAACAGCCGGCTTAATACAGTAACAGTGGAAAATGAAGTTCTTTTCGAGCCTGCTGAGCTGGACTCGGCAAAGGCAGTTATTTGGAACAAGCTCTTTCTGTTTATAGCCGCTCCTTCATCCAGGTCCAAATGTATGAATGGATCAGTGTTTACTTCAGTATCGCTAAAGATGCCATGGCCAGAGCCTATGGCCAGAGCCTATGGCATAATAGGAAAGCTCCTTTCCGTCTGTTTTCATATTCACTTCGCGTACGTCTAGTCTCCTCTATGGCTCTCCATGATTTCTAAAAAAGATTATTTATTATTATTATAGGCTTTTCCGTGTTGGCATCGCCAAGCAAGCTTGGCTAGCCTTCGCATAAGCTGCTCCATGATGATGAGACGAAACAATGAATGCAGGTATATAAGATCTAGGACAGAACCAAGGTTGACGATATTTTGAAGAAAGCTGCAAGGTGTGTTGAGGAACACAAAGTCGCAAACTCTACGAAAGTAAACTGCAAGAAATGTTTTGGGGTTGATTTCATGATTATTGTAGTCACAGGTTGTGTTAGTGGCATTAAAGGTTGTGCTTTCACAGGTATGTTGTTTACATTCCTATTCTTTTACTTCGAAGTACAGGATAATATTTTCACGAAATATGTTAGTCAATGAGTTTTGTTATGGTACACTGTACAGCCATGCAGCTGCCACAGGTGCAAGCAGTATAAGGCTTTGATGTACATGTATGCTTTCATCACATTGCTGCATACATGTAGGTCTTTCCAGTCTTGTCGTGACTGGGCGATAGGGTCCAGCAGATAATGCTTCGAAAATGTTCGTATAATGCTAACCATAATGCTCCAAAAACTGCCTTATAATGCTGATTATAATGCTTCAGCAAGGGATATAATGCTCTTGGTTTGGGACAAAAATGGAAGAAAGTCTGCACATTGTCAAACTTCCAGGAAATTATGCATATCGTCGATCTGCGTCTGAAGTTGCCACCTTTTCTCTCACGAGCCCCACCACTTCTTAGCACTATAAGACATGACCGCTTCTCCATTGATTGCTCTCCATTCCAACTTTGATGCAGGGTTGTGGCAGAATAGTCGGTGTATCAAATCTTTCCCCTAATTATCCATGTACTTGAAGTAGTGAGAGATGAAACCATTACTGCAGGTAGTCATTCATTGTCGGCATGAAGTTAATCTTGGCAAATAGTATTCCTGCCTGCAGACAAGCTGTCACTGCGTCCACTCTGTGAATAATGTCTTCATCTGAAACACCAGACGTGAGGCCGGCTCCTGAGATCCGATCTCAGATGGAGAGCCCTCCCATTTGCGGAAATACTGAAAACACGTGGTCAGAAGTTATTTTGCCACTCTACATCCTTTGCTTGTGCTCTCATCTTCTCCTTGAGATGGTGTGTAGACGTATGGCTTGCCACAATACTCTTCCTTTCTGATAGCATTTGACTGTAGGCCTGGCATTACAACCGTCCACAACTAACTGTACGTGCTTCATCAGGAAAGTAAGACAGGCGCTGCTGAGCAATAGACTTGGTCCTGAGTCCATGAGAAATTCTAGTTCTTTTCGAGCCTCCCGAGCTGGACTCGACAAAGGCAGTTCTTTTGGAACGAGCTCTTTCTGTTTATAGCCGCTCCTTCATCCTGGTCCAAATTTCGCAATGCATCAGTGTCTACTTCAGTATCGCTAGAGATGCTATCGCCAGAACCTCTGGCACAACTAGAAAACTCTTTTTCGTCTGTTTGATATTCACTTCGCGTATGTCTCCTCCGTAGCTCTCCATTATTCTAAAAGTAAAAGAAACCTCGTAAAATAATTTCTCCGGATTTGTGTCACTTGAACTGCTTAGCTCGGCCTCGGTTGGGCATGCTTCACAAATGGCTTGTATACATTTACCTGACCACATCGCTACAATCATAACGTTTTTATGTAGCAATAGTTATGTAGCGTTTAGTGTTAGCATGCTAAAGGTGTTACGTGTCTACACAATCACAAAGTCATGCGCCGGTACAATGCATAGTGCTCAAATGCCCGGAATGGGCGGAGCGTAGTACGCAAGAGGTCCACAAAAAGAGTAAAATAGGGCTGTTTCGTTGTTACTCAGAGCTTCATGGCAAAAACCAATCATCAGACAACATCTCATGATCATGATTGTAGCCGATTGTTGCCAAAAACCTGGAATTTCCCGATATTATCCACCATGAAACTCGTTATGCCGCTCAAACCTCACATAATGCTCGTTTTGTTCCTTTCTAATGCTCCATAATGCTCTGATGCTCGGATAGTCGTATAATGCCGAATATAATGCCGGCATTATCCGCTGGACCCTACTGGGCGATGGCATGGAGGTTCTCAAGTTCCTCGCGTTTCTTGAGTGACCCCCGATACGCTGCAGGTCCTGGTGCAGACTCAGTGGCAGAGTGGCACGTGGCCGGCCCCGCCAGGTGGCAGCGGAACTTGGGTTTTCGAAGTATGCTACCATCATAACGCGTGCTGGTACATCGTCGTCTAGTCTCAGGACATGGCCAAAGAGCCGCCACCTCGCTCTCACAATGGTTTGCCCTAGGGGCTGGGAGTTGGTGCGTTTATACAGCTCGCTATTTTTGATGACTTGAGGGTAGTTGATCCCGACGACTGTTCGCAATTGACGTCTGTGGAATGCTTCCAATCGCTTGATGACATTGCTTGGGACTTCCCATGTTGAGCAATTGTACAGGAGTATTGGTGTGATAAATGCGTTGTATAGCTTGACACGTCTGTTCTCTCTCACCTGCGAGCCCCTCACCCACAGTGCCCAAAGCCGTTGAAATGCACCTGTGGCCAGCTGCATACGCCGAGATAATTATATCTTCCCTGTCACCCAGTAGCGATCCCAGCTTCCGGGTCAGCCTCCATTCTTCTGCAATACAGTCGCTGAACCTCTCGATATGGGTGAATTCTGTCTTGGCGGAGTTAACTGTCAAATCCCATTGCTTTAAGGTGTCTCCAATGGCAGGGAGGCATGATTGGAGGTCAGTTCCCCTTGATAGCCCTTGGCGGATTATGCCGGCATAATCTTGGGATTTCGTCAAAAAATTATGCTCCAGCATATACGGATTCAAACGTGTAAGGTCGGCATAATCTTTCGGTTTAGACAAACATTATGCTTAGGGGCATAATACAGCTTTGTCAGAAAGCCTGCAGATGTTTTTTTTTTTAATACCCCAGTTACGACTACTTGTCATAGCCCTTGGCGGATTATGCCGGCATAATATTTGGCATAATCTTGGGATTTCGTCAAAAAACTATGCTCCGGTATAATATACGGATTCCAACGTGTAAGGTCGGCATAATCTTTCGGTTTAGACAAAAATTATGCTTAGGGCATGGCCGTGTGTGTATGCGTGGTTTCTCAATCCTCTATGTACAGCGTGAATACATAGTGGAACCGAGCATAATTCAGCATAATTCAGCATATTTGTTGGCATAATTGTGGCATAATCAAAAGCATAATTAAATTTTGACGATTGGCCGAGCATAATCCGCCAATGGCTACCCCTAGATGACAGAAAGTCAACATCATCAGCATAATATAAATATTATGATGTGTCAGTTGGGAGGTGCAGGTCTATGTCGAGTTGTGGCCGGATCGGTAAGATATTTCGCACGTCCCTCACGCTCAGGGCTGCTTCTAGATTCTGAAATCCGACCCCCCCCCCCCCCCCCCGAGCGGTGGGTTCACATTCTAGCGGTATCTGTTTCGTAGTTTTACCATCCCGTGTTGGGTCTTTGTGATGTGAGTGCACCACTCAGGGGGTCGGATTTCAGTTGCCAGCACTGTACTAGTACTAGTACTCATGAGTACTAGACTACTACTAGTAGTAACACAAGCCTAGCCGGTGCAGATCTACATGGTACATGTATACGCGTATAAGCATTTTTTTTTTTTTTTTTTTTTACTGAATACCACAGTACCATCAGATGCTGCACAGCGGGGGCGGTGGCATATTGGATGGAAATGGGGCGGGTAGTCGAACGCGTGGTGTCACAAGTAACTAATTACTTAGTTAGTTTGCAGAAAATTCTTCGGCGAGGGTTTCGCTCTTGCAGTCTTGGTGGTGAACCTGCGCGGCGAGGACGGGGCTGGGAGTTGGTGCGTTTATACAGCTCGCTATTTTTGATGACTTGAGGGTAGTTGATCCCGACGACTGTTCGCAATTGACGTCTGTGGAATGCTTCCAATCGCTTGATGACATTGCTTGGGACTTCCCATGTTGAGCAATTGTACAGGAGTATTGGTGTGATAAATGCGTTGTATAGCTTGACACGTCTGTTCTCTCTCACCTGCGAGCCCCTCACCCACAGTGCCCAAAGCCGTTGAAATGCACCTGTGGCCAGCTGCATACGCCGAGATAATTATATCTTCCCTGTCACCCAGTAGCGATCCCAGCTTCCGGGTCAGCCTCCATTCTTCTGCAATACAGTCGCTGAACCTCTCGATATGGGTGAATTCTGTCTTGGCGGAGTTAACTGTCAAATCCCATTGCTTTAAGGTGTCTCCAATGGCAGGGAGGCATGATTGGAGGTCAGTTCCCCTTGATAGCCCTTGGCGGATTATGCCGGCATAATCTTGGGATTTCGTCAAAAAATTATGCTCCAGCATATACGGATTCAAACGTGTAAGGTCGGCATAATCTTTCGGTTTAGACAAACATTATGCTTAGGGGCATAATACAGCTTTGTCAGAAAGCCTGCAGATGTTTTTTTTTTTAATACCCCAGTTACGACTACTTGTCATAGCCCTTGGCGGATTATGCCGGCATAATATTTGGCATAATCTTGGGATTTCGTCAAAAAACTATGCTCCGGTATAATATACGGATTCCAACGTGTAAGGTCGGCATAATCTTTCGGTTTAGACAAAAATTATGCTTAGGGCATGGCCGTGTGTGTATGCGTGGTTTCTCAATCCTCTATGTACAGCGTGAATACATAGTGGAACCGAGCATAATTCAGCATAATTCAGCATATTTGTTGGCATAATTGTGGCATAATCAAAAGCATAATTAAATTTTGACGATTGGCCGAGCATAATCCGCCAATGGCTACCCCTAGATGACAGAAAGTCAACATCATCAGCATAATATAAATATTATGATGTGTCAGTTGGGAGGTGCAGGTCTATGTCGAGTTGTGGCCGGATCGGTAAGATATTTCGCACGTCCCTCACGCTCAGGGCTGCTTCTAGATTCTGAAATCCGACCCCCCCCCCCCCCCCCCGAGCGGTGGGTTCACATTCTAGCGGTATCTGTTTCGTAGTTTTACCATCCCGTGTTGGGTCTTTGTGATGTGAGTGCACCACTCAGGGGGTCGGATTTCAGTTGCCAGCACTGTACTAGTACTAGTACTCATGAGTACTAGACTACTACTAGTAGTAACACAAGCCTAGCCGGTGCAGATCTACATGGTACATGTATAAGCGTATAAGCATTTTTTTTTTTTTTTTTTACTGAATACCACAGTACCATCAGATGCTGCACAGCGGGGGCGGTGGCATATTGGATGGAAATGGGGCGGGTAGTCGAACGCGTGGTGTCACAAGTAACTAATTACTTAGTTAGTTTGCAGAAAATTCTTCGGCGAGGGTTTCGCTCTTGCAGTCTTGGTGGTGAACCTGCGCGGCGAGGACGGGGCTGGGAGTTGGTGCGTTTATACAGCTCGCTATTTTTGATGACTTGAGGGTAGTTGATCCCGACGACTGTTCGCAATTGACGTCTGTGGAATGCTTCCAATCGCTTGATGACATTGCTTGGGACTTCCCATGTTGAGCAATTGTACAGGAGTATTGGTGTGATAAATGCGTTGTATAGCTTGACACGTCTGTTCTCTCTCACCTGCGAGCCCCTCACCCACAGTGCCCAAAGCCGTTGAAATGCACCTGTGGCCAGCTGCATACGCCGAGATAATTATATCTTCCCTGTCACCCAGTAGCGATCCCAGCTTCCGGGTCAGCCTCCATTCTTCTGCAATACAGTCGCTGAACCTCTCGATATGGGTGAATTCTGTCTTGGCGGAGTTAACTGTCAAATCCCATTGCTTTAAGGTGTCTCCAATGGCAGGGAGGCATGATTGGAGGTCAGTTCCCCTTGATAGCCCTTGGCGGATTATGCCGGCATAATCTTGGGATTTCGTCAAAAAATTATGCTCCAGCATATACGGATTCAAACGTGTAAGGTCGGCATAATCTTTCGGTTTAGACAAACATTATGCTTAGGGGCATAATACAGCTTTGTCAGAAAGCCTGCAGATGTTTTTTTTTTTAATACCCCAGTTACGACTACTTGTCATAGCCCTTGGCGGATTATGCCGGCATAATATTTGGCATAATCTTGGGATTTCGTCAAAAAACTATGCTCCGGTATAATATACGGATTCCAACGTGTAAGGTCGGCATAATCTTTCGGTTTAGACAAAAATTATGCTTAGGGCATGGCCGTGTGTGTATGCGTGGTTTCTCAATCCTCTATGTACAGCGTGAATACATAGTGGAACCGAGCATAATTCAGCATAATTCAGCATATTTGTTGGCATAATTGTGGCATAATCAAAAGCATAATTAAATTTTGACGATTGGCCGAGCATAATCCGCCAATGGCTACCCCTAGATGACAGAAAGTCAACATCATCAGCATAATATAAATATTATGATGTGTCAGTTGGGAGGTGCAGGTCTATGTCGAGTTGTGGCCGGATCGGTAAGATATTTCGCACGTCCCTCACGCTCAGGGCTGCTTCTAGATTCTGAAATCCGACCCCCCCCCCCCCCCCCCGAGCGGTGGGTTCACATTCTAGCGGTATCTGTTTCGTAGTTTTACCATCCCGTGTTGGGTCTTTGTGATGTGAGTGCACCACTCAGGGGGTCGGATTTCAGTTGCCAGCACTGTACTAGTACTAGTACTCATGAGTACTAGACTACTACTAGTAGTAACACAAGCCTAGCCGGTGCAGATCTACATGGTACATGTATAAGCGTATAAGCATTTTTTTTTTTTTTTTTTTTTTTTTTTACTGAATACCACAGTACCATCAGATGCTGCACAGCGGGGGCGGTGGCATATTGGATGGAAATGGGGCGGGTAGTCGAACGCGTGGTGTCACAAGTAACTAATTACTTAGTTAGTTTGCAGAAAATTCTTCGGCGAGGGTTTCGCTCTTGCAGTCTTGGTGGTGAACCTGCGCGGCGAGGACGTGGCTGTCCGACATACCGGATGAGAACCTCGTCGACTGCCACTGTGATGTGGATTGTTCCTTCGCTAACGGTACTGCTTCTGCTTGAAGCTGGACTGCTCGCCAAATCTATTCCCGCACCGAACTGGGATGGAAAGGACGACTCGGAAATTCTCAAAGACCTGGTGCTGAACTACGAAGATCATACCCGTGACCCACGGGCGAATACTGGTAAGGAACGACCTACTAAACCCATTGAGGAATTTCATGGCACGTTGGTCCTTCATCTTGTCGCATTGCTTTCTGGAGTGCAGAAGGTAGTAATTAGTTATTTCCGGAGTCTAATAATAGTGAGGTTTTGCATTCTGAATTTCGGCTCGGCGTTTTTCGGTCATTTGTCGAACATCAAATGTCGAATTTTCGCACCAACGTTTGTTTTGCAAGTCGAACATGATGTGTTGTCATTTCGTGAGCTCCAGCATCAGCAACGTCCTGTCCTGTGCTCCTTTTCTTGCTAATTCCAACGAACTTTGATCGCCCAAAGAGTCGAGGGCCAAACCTGCCTCCGCAGTCGCCTCAGAAAAACCAACTCCATGGCCAAGTCAAATTGTATGCGTATCGCCATAGTCGTTTCAGCCACAGGAGCAATCAGAGGTAGCATACGATGCTAATATCGCCGAAGACGCCTGGAAAGCCATGCCGAGATAAGAAACCTCTTTGAATAAATCACTCGCTAGTGCTCTTCTACAAGAAAATTCTCCGAAAAGTATTTTGGGCAAAGCGAGCTTTTTCCGAACAACCATGCTGAATCTTCGTGTGCATTTTCGACCTCGCTCCCGCGTGCCGAATCTTTTGCCGAATTTTGGAATGCAAAACCTTACTATTATTTGTTCCGACAGCGATCCTTTCCACAATGTGTACCATGCATTACCCATCACTTCCCGAAGAATGTGAACTACAGGTATAAGGTTGGTGGTTATAGTAATATACCAGCTATAGTGTTATCTAACTCGGATGGTGAGCCTATTAAAATTATTGTGAAAAGAAGAAAGACAAAATGTTACGAGTTATGACTAACTGTCCACCAACGTAACCAGATCTTATACAGTCAGCGAGTGCGACAAAGTGTCAGGTCGCCGAATGTCTCAGTACTCCTTGTCAGTTTTGTGCCATTTTGTCGCACTCGCTGACTGTATAAGATCTGGTTACGTTGGTGGACAGTTAGTCATAACTCGTAACATTTTTCTTTCTTCTTTTCCCTGTAGTGTTATCATTATTATTTTTGCGCTGCACTCTGCATATATACTGCTCTTGTGTGGCTTCCACGGTATTCATTGTTATTACCTGACGATGGCCAAGTGCCGACACGTTAATTGTAAAAATAACGGAACTGGTTCGGATGTGATGTGCAGCGCTATGGGAATGGGTGTGTCCACCCGAATTCTTTTCACAGATGAAGCTGCAGGAAGCCTCAGCCCTTCTTCAAATATAAGAGTGTTATCAGCTTCAAAGTTCAAAAGCAAAAGTATCTTAAACTAAACTGGTTATTGGAGTAATTGGCTATAGCACAATATATCGCCTATTTTGATCAAATGCTCACTTCAAAACCACTCAGTTGCATACATTTTGGATCGTTTATTTAGAAAAGCGATCCTGTCAGCTATTCTATTATTGTGTTCACATTGTAATTTACAGTACAGTAAAACCGGGTGTAAGCGACCTCCGGTTTTAGCGACCACCTGCACCAAATGCCCTGAGAATGCTTGTTATTGGCTATAATTTGAAAAATGTCCCAGGACGACCCTTTCCTCCTGAATTGTTTGTCGCCCAGCCTCCAATGTTGGTGCTGCGTGCCTGTTCAGTGCAATGCCATTCACTGTGTTGCCTGCTTGCTGCGCAGAATGCAGTGTCAATGCTAGCTACACCGGCCAGTGTAACCTGGACTGTCAGTGTGTGGATGGCAAGTGGAAATGCTGTCGACTCAGGAAGAGTGTGAAGAACCTATCTCAGGTAATGTGGAGAATTTAAAAAAAAAAAATGATTAAACGGTCACAACTTTTGCATGACCGGGTATCCTCTAAAGTACCGGTCGGATAGCCGGTTGTAACCGGTTATAGGACTTCAGCACATGTACATGCAGATGAACATGAACCACACACCATGTGTTAATAAACACGATTGAGACCTTTATATCACTACACCCTTCTCCAAATCAAAAGCTCCCGCCAATGAGTGAAAAGACATTGGTCTTCATTGTAGACATGTGCCAATGGATGAGAACTCCCTGCTATCCTGCACATGGCATTAAGATCAATGCCATACAAAATGTACTGCTACATTATACATGTGCATGAAAAAACGCAAACGTAACGGTTTCATGACCATTTAAAAAATTACTGGGGCCAGATAACTGGTTATCCGGTGTAACCGTTTAACTTTAAGCCCTAGTGAGAATGGCCCTTTTTGTGTCCCCACACCTTTTCACTTTTGACATTTCTGCTCTGTTCTGGAATATACTGCAATCGTCACTGATATGAATGGGTGGACAACCCGATCTGGCCCTGAGCTCAAGCTCTCTCTCTCTCTCTCTCTCTCTCTCTCTCTCTCTCTCTCTCTCTCTCTCTCTCTCTCTCTCTCTCTCTCTCTCTCTCTCTCTCTCTCTCTCTCTCTCTCTCTCTCTCTCTCTCTCTCTCTCTCTCTCTCTCTCTTTGTTGTCTCTATTGGACTCTGCCGATTTGCTGCCAATCTCGAATTGGACGTGGCCATTCTTGATGTACACTTTGGGTGACCTATCAGGCTAGAATTGGCATGAACACTTTGACTGAGCCATATTTGAAAGTGAATGTTAGATTGAGACCAGTCGTGCTCATCACATTCTTTTGACATGTGCTACTCTTTGAGACATGCCTCGCTATACTTGAGATCAACAGTCAACATCTTACTTTTGGAGACATATCCTCATTATTGCAGCAGGCCATTGTGGGTAATGCTCGGGAAAATTGCAAAATTTGCTCGAAAGGCAGTGAAATGGCAGTTCTGCTCTTCTTCGATATCTACAATTTTGTACTTTTATGTTTCGTGCATATTTGGTATATTATACTAAACATCCATGGCCATACCTGAAAATTACCAAATTCTGTCGGTTTTCTTCTGGCATTATCCGCCAGGAGCTTAATGCCTCTATATATGGGGTCAAAAAGATCTGTTTCAACCCTAACAGCAACACCATTAACAGCTGCACAGTCTGGGACCAAGGCAAGAACCGTGTGGCTTGAAGCTTGCAGCTGTGTTGACAAAACTGTGATGAGCTCTCGAGCTAGTTCGGTACCAGCTAGGCTTTTGGACAGTACAGAGAAACGTACAAGGCGTTGGTGTATGTTGAAATCGCCATCGACGTAGCGGAGAACAACAGCAAGTGCCTCACCAAGGCGTGAAGTACCATCGACAATAACGGTGAGATGAGCTGCAATCTCCTTCTTGATGGTAGACTGCTCATTCTGCAACAGTAATGGCACCAAATGTGCCATGTGAGTGCTGTACGTCATGCGACAGTAGTTGCTTTCAAGCAACAGACGAAGGTGGTCTATCTTACTCAGAGGCACACCTGCTTTGAGGAAAGACTCTACAACGTTGGCTCTTCGAATGAGGACATCATTGGCTACATCACCAGATAGCCCTGTTCCTGCCAGCTCCTTCTTATGGTCTGTAGTGTACTTCTCCCACGAAGCTATTAGCGCTTGCTGGTGTAGCTGGGCTCGTGACTTTCGCTCTTTGGCCGTCTTGTGATTTGGCTCGAAATGTGTGATTTCACAATGCTGTTCTTCGGTTGAACTGTCTGGCTGCAAGCGCTGCAGTAAATCTTCCCACTGGACACGGTCAAATATTCCCCTGGAAATTGCTGCACGCGATGGTGGACGCTGCCACGAGGTGGAACTTCCACCGGCAATTCGCCCACGCTTAGCGACGGACTCTTTCCCACTTCTCTGGAAAGATCGTTTTCGGGAAATCGCTACTCTGGCTGGTTCTGGAAGACGTTCACACGCTGTCCTGATCTCGTCCTCTGATTCTGAGGCGCCTTCATCGTCAAACTCGGAATCAAAGTGATCATCGGTACTGCTTACTAGATCAACAATGTCTCTGGCTGCTTGCTCGGACATAGCCATGACGTGTGTTCTTCATCAGCTAACAAAGAATAATAAGCGGCAAACGATGGTGGAAACAAAACGCTCCCATTCTCACCGGCTTCTCATGCACACCCATCACAAAAAATTTTCCCAACGCTTGTGCCCAGACTCTGAGCCAGAGTCATAAATATCCTACAAGTAATATTAGTATTTTTAAAGGGAAACTGAACGCCAAAAATAAGTATGGCTTATCCGAAGGAGAATTGGGCACTGATTCCGATGAGCTATGTCTCGAGCCGATCAGAGAAGAGGAACTGTGTCAAATTTCATAAATAACACCTCCCATATTTGGAAATTGGCCTTGATGACGTGCGTACTGCTTAGCAGTCACCATGCTGTGCATGTTCAGCAGTGTAATCGAATGGAAGAAAACAATTACTTTGGTGTTTTGCAGCTCTGTTTCGTTCCCTGACGGTAACCAAATCTAGATGTAGGAATCTGTTGAGCAGGAGAGTGACACATGTCTTCCCGAAGGCTGTCCAGGCTGCAGTGGTGATGAAGAAGACACAATCATCACCCCGAGATCGATTGTAGCGAATTGGAAAACTCATGGTGAATTTGCTTCCACTCCAAGGCAATGTCGAGGTATGAAGGGTGCTTGTACTGCCTTCCAAAGTGAAGAGGAGATGAACATGGCTTTGCATAGCTGTTGTTCTATGCCAACTTACCTACTCTTGCTGGTACCGTAGTGGCATATTGCAAATTTCGTGGACGAACAACTCTAGTCACTAGTGGCTAGTAAGCAACACTAACAGGTGAGATTTTTCAATTCGACAAAAATTGTTTTTGTTTGAGAACTGACAGTGGCAGTCATTAGACTCAGTAGGTGTCTCTCTGCTGCTTCTTTCCCTTCATTGGTAGGGTTGTGCTTGAATAGTACAAGTGCTTGAAGTAAAATAAAATAAATAGAACATGTGGAACATAAATCTAATCAAGCATCAGTACATGTATTGCGAAGTTCAACTTCAAAGCACATGAAATCACAATGATCACAAAGTTTATGTAATCAGGAGTACACCCTGTGTTCAACGAACACATACACACATGCTGTATTGCGCACACACATGTACACATGTGCGTGCACCCCCACCCCATCCCACAGACACACGCATGCAGCGCGCACATCCATACACATGTGCGTGTACCCCCCCCCCCACACACTCCTACCCATACACATGTGCGTGCCCCCCCCCCCCACACACGTGTGCACACACAGATACACAAACACACACGCACGAACACACACACACAAGATACGTGTAAGTGTACATGGTCTTCCTGGTGCAGATGCTGAGCCAGCACAATGGAAAATACCTCCATCAAGATGCTTGATCAAGTGTTGTGATAATGGCACTGTTTTGTTTTTTTACAAAGAAGTGTGGGAAAGATTACAATGCATTATAATTCATAATTGTTCTTTGCCTTGTACTGTGCAGACCAGAATGCTTCGCTATCAACTCCTGGCTTTCCATCAGCATGGTGTTCAGCTGCAGCGGCATCTGGTCCGGGGAGTTCGAGTTGCTGGATGGCTGCACTGACACAGGATGGGTTTGCGTTGGCAATGCGATACGGCAGTCATCCCACATCACGAGCTACATGTTTATGTAATTTATATTGTCGCTCGTCCAGCGACGTCAAGGCTCTGCATGTAAACACAGGAGAACACCATAATACTACTCAGGGGATAATAATTTTGGATATCAATTTCGTGACATTTATGAGTTCCTGTCTAAACCATGCCGTGATATTGATTGCTATCTGCTCACAAAGTACCTTGTATTGTAACAATACTCTGCCTAATCACTACCCTCCGCCAATTATTAGATTCACACAATATTCACAACGTATGCAACACGATGCTGTCTATTGACACTACTTCAAACTGAAGTGCTCACTACTCCTCTCCCGTTTTCATCTCCCTCTACCTTATGAATACTCTGCATTACTGGTTTCGTTTCTACCCTTTCCATTGCTGCCAGCTCCAAGTCTTTTTCAATGCACAGCACCACCTTGACAGTCATTTTTGTGACTTGATGTACATATACTTTGAAGTTGAAATGACTTACATGATCAGATTTTTGTTCCACATTTTCTATTTATTTTTACTTCAAGCACAACCCTACCGATGAAGGGAAAGAAGCAGCAGAGAGACACCTACTGAGTCTAATGACTGCCACTGTCAGTTCTCAAACAAAAACAATTTTTGTCGAATTGAAAAATCTCACCTGTTAGTGTTGCTCACTAGCCACTAGTGACTAGAGTTGTTCGTCCACGAAATTTGCAATATGCCACTACGGTACCAGCAAGAGTAGGTAAGTTGGCATAGAACAACAGCTATGAAAAGCCATGCTCATCTCCTCTTCACTTTGGAAGGCAGTACAAGCACCCTTCATACCTCGACATTGCCTTGGAGTGGAAGCAAATTCACCATGAGTTTTCCAATTCGCTACAATCGATCTCGGGGTGATGATCGTGTCTTCTTCATCACCACTGCAGCCTGGACAGCCTTCGGGAAGACATGTGTCACTCTCCTGCTCAACAGATTCCTACATCTAGATTTGGTTACCGTCAGGGAACGAAACAGAGCTGCAAAACACCAAAGTAATTGTTTTCTTCCATTCAATTACACTGCTGAACATGCACAGCATGTTGACAGCTAAGCAGTACGCACGTCATCAAGGCCAATTTCCAAATATGGGAGGTGTTATTAAATTTGACAGAGTTCCTCTTCTCTGATCGGCTCGAGACATAGCTCATCGGAATCAGTGCCCAATTCTCCTTCGGATCAGCCATACTTATTTTTGGCGTTCAGTTTCCCTTTAATTATTAGTTAGTTCAAGTAGTAGAGTGAAGATTTGAAGTGAACCAGTGTTTTCGGATGCGAACACAGTTGAAAATCCCATGTTTTGCAAGAATATGCTAGTTTTCGCAAGAATATGCTAGTTTTCTGCAAAACCTGCTGATTATGCTAGTGCAATGCTAGTTTCCAGAAAGTGCTAAATATACACTCATGTATTCATGTACATGAATGATGAACAGTGCCGCGTCGCTTCACTGTACAGAAATGCAATGCACGTACACTCATACCTCTCTTATCCGGGCGCTTCGGGACCGGACACTGCCCGTAACTTCGAGGGTGCCCGTAACTCCGAATCATATACATCTTGATGGGGAAAAGGCCATCGATATGGCATATGACGTCAATATTAAATTTTCTACGAAAAGTGACAAAAGAGTAGTTATATTTCCCCTGAAACTCGCCCAAATAGAGCCCGGTAGACCGAAGTGCCCGTAACTTCGAAGTCCGGATAACCGAGGTATGAGTGTACACTGTTTTTTTTTGGATGGCTTTTTCATTTTTTTCGCCCTCCCTCATTGATTTCATCGGATAAGGTGACGCGAAACAAAGAAAAAAAAGACGTGGCCTAAAATTCGTAGTTTTACCATCCCATGTTGTTGGGTCTTTGTGATGTGAGTGCACCGCTCAGGGGTCGGATTTCAGTTGCCAGCACTCTAGTAGTAGTACTAGAACTAGACTAGATCTACTAGTAGATCTACTAGTAGTAGTAACACAAGCCTAGCCGGTGCAGATCTACATGGTATAAGCGTATAAGCAGTTGAACGCGTGGTGTCACAAGTAACTAAATAAATTAATACCGGTAGTTAGTTTGCAGAGAACTAGATCCGGTACTGAAAATTCTTCGGCGAGGGTTTCGCTCTTGGTGGTGAACCTGTGCGGCGAGGACGTGGCTGTCCGACTTACTGAGATGAGAACCTCGTCGACTGCCACTGTGATGTGGATTGTTCCTTCGCTAACGGTACTGCTTCTGCTTGAAGCTGGGCTGCTAGCCAAATCTATTCCCGCACGGAATTGGGATGGAAAGGACCACTCGGAAATTCTCAAAGACCTGGTGCTGAACTACAAAGATCATACCCGTGACCCACGGGCGAATACTGGTAAGTACCGACCTACTAAAGCCATTGAGGAATTTCATGTCACGTTCGTCCTTCATCTTGCCGCATTGCTGTCTGGAGTGCAGAAGGTATAATTAGTTAGTCATCTTGTCGCATTGCTGTCTGGAGTGCAGAAGGTAGTAATTAGTTATTTCCAGAGTCTAATATACATGTAGTAATAATAGTGAGGTTTTGCATTCTGAATTTCGGCTCCGCGTTTTTCGGTCATTTGTCGAACATCAAATGTCGAATTTTCGTACCAACGTTTGTTTTGCAAGTCGAACATGATGTGTTTTCATTTCGTGAGCTCCAGCATCAGCAACGTCCTGTCCTGTGCTCCTTTTCTTGCTGATTTCAACGAACTTTGATCGCCCAAAGAGTCGAGGGCCAAACCTGCCTCCGCAGTCGCCTCAGAAAAACCAACTCCATGGCCAAGTCAAATTTTATGCGTATCGCCATAGTCGTTTCAGCCTCACCGATGACGGTGGGGACACTCCAGGCGAAAGAGAGTGGACAGGAGCAATCAGAGGTAGCATACGATGCTAATATCGCCGAAGACGCCTGGAAAGCCATGCCGAGATAAGAAACCTCTTTGAATAAATCACTCGCTAGTGCTCTTCTACAAGAACATTTTCCGAAAAGTATTTTCGGCAAAGCGAGCTTTTTCCGAACAACCATGCTGAATCTTCGTGTGCATTTTCGACCTCGCTCCCGCGTGCCGAATCTTTTGCCGAATTTTGGAATGCAAAACCTTACTATTATTTGTTCCGACAGCGATCCTTTCCACAATATATGTACCATGCATTACCCATCACTTCCTGAAGAATGTGAACTACAGGTATATGGTTGGTGGTTATAGTAATATACCAGCTATAGTGTTATCTAACTCGGATGGTGAGCCTATTAAAATTATTGTGAAAAGAAGAAAGACAAAATGTTACGAGTTATGACTAACTGTCCACCAACGTAACCAGATCTTATACAGTCAGCGAGTGCAACAAAATGGCACAAAACTGACAAGGAGTACTTGGAGAAGTGTTGGAGCTAGGTGTCAGGTCGCCGAATGTCTCAGTACTCCTTGTCAGTTTTGTGCCATTTTTTCGCACTCGCTGACTGTATAAGATCTGTTTACATTGGTGGACAGTTAGTCATAACTCGTAACATGTTGTCCTTCTTCTTTTCACAATAATTTAATAGGCTCACCATCTGAGTTAAATATTGCACACCAGATGAGCTGTCATGACCTTTACGGCGAAACGTACGTCGTGTGGAACTACTTGTTATTGTACATAACTAGTCCATCATACATGATAGTGGAGTTCAGTAGGATGTTGGCGTTTCGGTTTGTCACAATTCGTCTTCGCTTAGCTTCCCCTTTCTACGTTTATTACATAAACTTGAGCCTCTCAAGTTGGGTGGTCTGTTGCTTTGCGTCGTCGAGTTGTAGTCAGGCCGGTATGTCCAATAGTCTTACTAGTTTCGTCATCATCCAGTAACTTTCGGCATTCTTTGTTGCCGTGATACGTAGCTCGTGCTCTTCCTCGTTGCACTTTCCTTCCCCTCTTGGACCTTTCCGATCCTGAGCCTTCCAAGTTGGAAGGTTGTTGGTTTGCGCCTTGGAGAAGTGTTGGAGCTAGGTGTCAGGTCGCCGAATGTCTCAGTACTCCTTGTCAGCTTTGTGCCGTTTTGTCGCACTCGCTGACTGTATAAGATCTGGTTACGTTGGTGGACAGTTAGTCATAACTCGTAACATTTTGTCCTTCTTCTTTTCACTATAGTGTTATCATTATTATTTTTGGCGCTGCACTCTGCGTATATATTGCTCTTGTGTGGCTTCCACGGTATTCATTGTTATTACCTGACGATGGCCAAGTGCCGAAACGTTGTAAAAATAACGGAACTGGTTCGGATGTGATGTGCAGCGCTATGGGAATGGGTGTGTCCACCCGAATTCTTTTCACAGATGAAGCTGCAGGAAGCCTCAGCCCTTCTTCGAATACAGTCGTCCCTCTCTAACCCGGCACTTGTTTATCCAGCACTCTTGCAAACCAGCACACTTTCTGGCAAAACGGATTTTTCAGTTCATTTTCTATGCTTTAATCCGGCACTTGAATTCCGCCTCCAGCAGCTATTTTCTGCAACAAATCACTCAAACTGTACATAATTCGATTTTCTAATCCAGCAGTTGTACATCGAATGCTGTCAGGGACCATTGTAACATACACAACACATGTAACATATGAAGTGTAGATACGAGAGCATGTGCAACGGTTCGGAGTGATCGACAAGTAAAGTCAAACTACAGGAAGTTGAGACTAGATTGTGAGATGTTGAACTAGGAGAGAATAGAGGCTTTTATAAGATTAAGGAAGGCATGCTTGTCTATGTTCTAGGTGGAATGCAATAGTAAATGTTGTAGAGGTCGAGAGAAGAGTAGGCGTGTGGATGGAGTCGCATGAGGCTACACTTCCTAAAGCATTGCTAGAACAGCGGGAGTCAATAGTTGTTATGTGCGAGGTGGTCAAGGAAAGGTCAGGCAGAGGAGGTGACAGCTATGCGGAGTAACAGAGAAAGCGCACTCTCGGAATGCATTGATTAGTTGATTACAAAAGCAATGTGTGGGAGAGGAGCGTGAACTGGCGTATCAAGTATGCTGTGCATGCAGTGCGTGGTATATGCTAAGGTCATGCGTTTTGGCTCAAGAGGCGCAGGCCGGTATACACTGTAGTTCTAGTCAAGTGACTGACTGTCGGTGTTGCGTCATTGTACATAATCTAGTAGAGGTGAAGAGGCGCTACACATACACTTGGGAATATCCTATGCCAGTGTATAGGATATTCCCGCCAAGTGTGTGTTAAAGATATGCATTCCGCAAAGTACTTGGATTGACACAGAAAATCCCTACATTTTGACGTACGACACAAACATGTATGTTAACATGTGGGCCGGGTTGGAGGGCAGGATTTGATAATCCAGCACCCTTGTTTATCCAGCAGAAATTGCTGTTCCAAAAGGTGCCGCCGGACTAGAGAGGGACGCCTGTATAGTGTTATCAAAGTTCAAAAGCAAAAGTATCTTTTCCACTCAAACTAGACTGGTTATTAGAGTAATTGGCTATAGCAGTATATCGCCTATTGTGATCAAATTCTCATTTCAAAACCACTCAGTTGCATACATTTTGGATCGTTTATTTAGAAAAGCGATCCTGTCAGCTTTTCTATTATTGTGTTCACATTGTAATTGACAGTACAGTAAAACCGGGTGTAAGCGACCTCCGGTTTTAGCGACCACCTGCACCAAATGCCCTGAGAATGCTTGTTATTGGCTATAATTTTGAAAAATGTCCCAGGACGACCCTTTCCTCCTGAATTGTTTGTCGCTCAGCCCCCAAAGTTGGTGCTGCGTGCCTGTTCAGTGCAATGCCATTCACTGCGTTGCCTGCTTGCTGTGCAGAATGCAGTGTCAATGCTAGCTACACTGGCCAGTGTAACCTGGACTGTCAGTGTGTGGATGGCAAGTGGAAATGCTGTCGGCTCAGGAAGAGTGTGAAGAACTTATCACAGGTATGTATTTGCTCCATCATTAGACGGAGATAGCCGTAACCCTTTGAGTATGGCATCACTGGTGTACGATTATGTGCATGCAACCTGCCATCTAAGATGCATGAGTACAGAGTAGGATACGATGCCACCTAGAATTAATTCGTTGTTTCGGGTCGCTTCACTCATCCGTACAAGGGTCGGTCTGGTTTATTATTATTATTTTTTTTTGGTTACTGCCATATGCATACACATGTAATCATACCATGTTTCTGCAAATAGTAGGCCGGTCTACTATTTTTTTCAAACTCGTCCTACCCCGGCCTTATAATCGAGGACGGTCTTGTATTCGAGGACGGTCTTTTATCCTTTCAACCCAGTTTGACCCCAGTCTTCTATTTTTCGCCACACAGTTTTACCCCCATTCTTCCATATTTTTCTACACAGTTTGAGCACGTTGTTCTATTTTTTCCCACAGTTTGAACACGGTCTTCTATTTTCACTTAGTCGGCCCGGTCTTCTAATCGGAGACGGTCTTGTATTTTTTCAATCGCCCCTGCCCCGGCCTTGTATTCGAGGAAGGCGTTGTATACGAGGACGGTCTTTTATTTGCGGAAATACGGTAGATTTTGCATATCGAATATCCAAGCTTTTGTCCATCTAGCCAGTCGATGAAATCTGACCGTAGACGATCCAGCGATTAAGGGCAAAGTTCCCTCCAAGATCGGTGTCGACCAAATCTTGGCCACGCTCGTTAACGAGTCTGACGAGCAGCTCTCACCAAAACTGCTGTCAATGAGCGAAGAGGTGGCGGAGCTGATATTGTTTCAGGACCGATTGCGGATTTCGGAGATATAGAAGACAACGTCGTCACCAAGCGCTGCATCCTGTCATTATGCTGCTTCCGAGGTCGATGTCTGGACTGCTGAAAATCGATCGCGATCCGCGGATTGGGAATGATCTCCTCTAAAATCACTTCAGGTACGGTCTGGGAGTTTTCGGCGCGAAAGGCCCACCCGTCGTGTTCCGTCCAACACATACGCTCACGTCGCTGGCATTGTCAGAGCATGTTTTATTTCGTCCGTAGTTGCTCTGAGCAATGCTCTGTGGAAGCAAAATTGAGATGTGAGAATGTTTGAAGCCTGTTCCTGGGATCCTCACAGAAGCATTCCTTGCTGCTTGCTGCTTTCGTGCGCAGGAATCATTATTCATTAGTAATACTTTCTGCAATCATAAAGGTTGTTTCAGGTCCGGTGACCTGAAACAACGGCTTAATCCTGGGTGGTCGGACAAGTAATATGAACTGTCCACCTCTCCAGACTGAGTAGAATAAGACGTACTACTATTTTTCATTCTGGATACTCTTTATATTGTTCTGAGTGCACAATTAATTCCATCCATTGCTATTTTGCGGCTATCGTCTCCTGGTCAACTTGTTCTTAAACAAAGTCTCTTTAAAAATTCAACCCATGGTGTGAAGAAACCAATGAACAAATTGATTTGCTAGCGTAATTACAAGTAGTGGTTTTTCAAATCGACCATAACAAGAAGAAAGCATCGATAGAAAATAACGTGTGCGTGCTCACACGACGACACCAGAGGAACAATAGGTACGTGCTTTTTGTTCCTCTTGTGTCGTGGTAGGAGTACGCACTATTTCTGTCGATTAACCCTTTGCCGGCAAGTGCATTTTGTATATGAAATCCATAACATTGAGAAGGATGCCAATAACTCACAACGAGGGCACATTTTGTATGTGCCAGTTATGTTTTTTTGGAAGTCTGGTACTACTTCTTGACCATGGAAAAATTTATTTTCACATACCACACACATACGCTGCTAAATTGGCACCTACACGTCTAAACACGGAAATTGTACATAGTGCAAATCGTCAGATTCCGACATTGACATGATACTGCCAAAACAAGTCGACTTCGGAGCGGAAACGAACGCCATAGCCATCAGAGACTTCAGTGGCCGTGCCTCGCTCGCAATTCAGAGCAGCATCGCCCCAGAATCGCTGTCCGATGGCTCCGTAAGGTCGTGCGCAAGTCGCGCTGCGCTGCCGTCAATCAGGTACGTAGAAAGTCGATGGCCTAAAATTCCGTCTCTGGGAGACTGTCGACACGGGGATCACTCTCGATGGCTTTGCCACCATAAGCAGATTCTTCCAGGTACATCACGACGACATCGTCTTCAGCGGCTGGAGCTCCCGATATTTGCGTGAGAATTTACTTGGCGTGCGCTCCGCTCCGCAATTTGAAATTCGCTTGCATCGGCGGCTGGAACGAAGTATTTATCTATCTGTCGTCGGTCCCAGAGCGAAGGTCTGCTAGGTCCTCGTCGGAGAAGTCATCTGAGGACGAAAGGAATTCACTGCGCAAGAGGAAATGCATCTCACGACGTTTTGACGGAGGCAGACGGCATTGTCGGCGCGCGTGTATTTCCGTAAGTTTTCGATCGCGCAGTTCTCAATGAAATCAAATGGGACACGCGTAGATCTCTTCAGCTACGGATAGGATCATCCCTAGGCTGTGTGAGGGCCACGGGAAATCCCCGTGGGCTGATGCTTCCTGTGATACCAGGCATGGTTTTAGTATGCATGTCGAATGCGTCGTTTACGACGCATTCAAGTATGGGGCTGCCGGTAAAGGGTTAAAGGACTTTTGTCTCCTCGCTGATTTATTGAAAGAAGAAATTTAGTTATGAGGGCAAAAGAACAGGTTAGGCATACAGGAACGTTAGACACAGAGAAGAACTTCCCTTATGGAAAATGTGTGTTGGTGTTTGCTTTGCTTTTGAAATTTTAGGTATGAGAGAGATACTGTACTGAAGACTACAAATTTTTGGCCCCGTTCAAATTCCGGCCTCCCAGGGCTAAAACACATTTCGGCCGCATTACCCCTATCGGCCTCTACTCTTGCTGCCTGTGTACACTGTTACACTGAGACTAGCAAAACAAAATTTTCTTCCGCAACAAATGTTTAGGCCAAATATGCCCAGGGCGAAAATAGGCGAAAATAAACATGCGCCTAATATTTGTTGACTGACAGTGCACCGAAAGTACTGACAAAGAAAGTACATGTACATAGAAAATTTGTGAAGTTCGTTGTGATGATTTTGAAGTTCTATCTATTTTTCTGCTGGTTTGTTGATCGTTCCTTTTTTGCTATGCAGGAAGAAAGAGATCGATTTACGCATGCATACTTGAAAGCTGTCAAGAATGAAATATACAAGCCAGCTATGCGCGCTATCCTTTGGTCGCACGCAACGTTTTTCTGCAAGACTATAACGAACAAGGAGCAGTTAGTCTACAGTGATGCGGTGGGATATCACAACTTGCTTTTGCTGGCGCTGGAGAGTCTGCTGCGTCTGATCGACTGTCGTGTTACCCTCCCCTACTGGGATGTTGCCTTGGAGTACGAGAAGGTAAGTACTTCCTATCTGCCCGTTTGACAGTATGATAGATGTTCGTACAAACCGCTCGAGCGCAAGACTTGTGCAAATTCTACGTTTGCGAAATTCACAGTTTTGCTCACTTTCGGAGTCTCTTTGCTATCGTCGATGACCTCATCAAGTAGCTATTGGGTTGCCCGAGAAATGAGGGTCCGTACGCTCAGCTCCACTTCCATATTAATTTTATGTAATCTGCGGGCCAAAATTCCGCCTAATATTACCAGTGACTCGGCAGTGAGCAGTGATGACAATTACTCAAAATTGATAAAAAAAACTTCAACTATGGGAAGCCCAAAGCTCATATGCCAGCTAACCCATGTTCTAGCTTCCTGGTGAGCACAAATGCTAACATAGATATTCACGGATTTAAAAAAAGGCCAAAATCATTTTTATGTTACGAATTATGACTAACTGTCCACCAACGTAACCAGATTATAATACAGTCAGATCATCCTCCGCTACCAATGCCACAGTATGGATTGAATCTTAGTAAGAGACAAAGCAAAGCCGTCAAGTGCTGAAGAGGAGAATCCTGAATAACACATAAATAAGCCAGCGTCATAATATACATATAAAAACCTAAAATTGCATGTCACAACAATACATGAATACAGATAGATGACCATGTTCAAATCCTCAGACATCAAGAGGGATGCTTGCGGAGATACCGTCACGTCGGATAATGAACGTGGAAGCAAGGCAGATAATTATAGTACTAGAGGAGTAGAAACGTGTACTGATTTAGTTCATGCTGGTCTGAAATACTGAAATACAAGCCTGTAGTTGATGTGGCTCTGCAGACCGCATGCACGGCTGATTTCCAGGATCTGCACAATGGCAATTCCAGCACCAACGCCAACAAGTACAGCCCAGCGGTGGTTCAATGTGTCCAGGACGCTTGGCAGACAGCCGTCCTTGTGCAGACCTTGGGTGACTGGTGTGCACACGCCCTCCACTGGGTGCGTGCTGAATACCGGCAAAAAGGAGCCAAATTTCAAGCTCTTTGCCACAAGCATCACAACAAAAGATATTCAGACCTAGTTTCGTGCCTTCTTTTCGAGTGGACTGTTTGGACGAAAGCTGTCATTCAAAAATATTGATTACCACTTTTGAAAGCATCACAATAGTGGTTATCATGCATCCAACAACGCCTAAATGCAACATCCCACTGAAGAAAGAGGTTTGGCTAGGGTTTTTCTTTCCATATCAAAATCTAGTGGTGAGAGCGTTCTGATTCGTGCCTTGTTTTGGTTTCACGTGGCAGAGCTATTCGGAGCAATTACCAGAAGGGTTTGGAGGAAACGGAGTGCCTCCTGATTACTGCGTGCTCGATGGGCCGTATAGAAAAGGTAACTTGGCAAGCTCGTTTAAGCTACTAAAATTAAAAATTAAATTAAAATTAAAATTGAGACTGTTACTGGTACAATTTTCGTCTGATGATCGATTTTAGAAGTTCGTGAAACTCGGAGTTACGAAACCGCAACTGCTCGTTCTTCTGTCTGACTATCACTAGTATGTTGACAGTGTGTACTGTTATGACCTGGCTTATGTTTCGCTGTTTTTCTCCACAGCCTTTAAAACAACTACTGTTTTTGGATCAAATACTGGAATTCTGTGTAGATGGCTTTGTTCACAGTATTTACCTTGCTTCCCATGCTAACACTTTGGCTATAGCTCTGAGTGGAAGTTCTACATCAAGACAATAACCTCTGTATAACGTTATTATGTGTAAATGCCATGGGTCCATTCTGGTTCGGGAATATACAATGTCCAAATGCGCCAGGTGATGGTGCGATTGAGTACAAAACATCATGATTCACGGTATACCCTGGGCAGCTAAATTAAGCACGGTCACTACTTCAGGCCGCCGTTACCATAATATGTCTAGATTATGAAAAACCCAGGTCCAGGTGACCTCTGGGAGAAACCCAGTGAAACGTACCAGCATGGAGTTACTGTGCCGGCCATGTTTGATATTTACCAAATTTTAACCGCCGAGGCCAATGCCAATCAATACCACAACGTTCCTTCTGTCGATCTTCAGGAGAATTTGTCCTTCCAAAGTTTGTGTACAATGGCGTGGAGCTACCCTTCACGACGTGCTTGAAGAGGAACATATCTGCTACAAGCACCCCCTTTTCGTATATGATGTTCACCGCAATGCTCACCATACCGCCGGAAAACTCGGAGATGTTCGATTTAGGTAAGCACCACAATAAAGGTGCACGTGTGTCAATTGACTCGGGTATTTTTATGATCACTTGTTGATGAACATTTCATCTGTATAGGATCATTGCCACCAGCTTTCCACCAACACTGGAATTCTGCTGAATGCGGGTGTCCCATCTGGTTCGCTTTCTATACATGTATAACGATGAGCTGATTACCGGTATATGATACAGCAGCCACTGTCATGTATGATATCGAAAGGAACACAGCACAACAATTATTGTAGTGTTGGTTACTTGGATGTTCAAATCCCGTCACTGAATTGCACAGTGACTGTCTATCTGAAAAGGGCAACAGAAGTCCATTGTTTTTTGATATCCCCATATTCGTTATCAGATGCTACGGCTGCGTTTACACGACAACGCACGACCAGTTTTCCGTTTTCAGTCCCCCATTTCTTTTCTCGTTTTCGTGCGTTTACACGATCAAAGCTGATCCGAGGTGGTCTCGGTTTGTATTGTTTTCGCGCGTCTACACGGGAGCAAAGGATCCACCAAAGTTCGTCATGTGCCAAGTGTTGTCGTGGAAGCACCAATCACACTCAAGGAATAGTTGAAAACAGGCCACACGACAACACTCGTCACATGACGAAAAGTGTAAAAAAATTGATTGTCGTATCCGTGTGAACGGCCGAAAACGGAACAAACGTGACGGAAAACGAGGTCACCAGACCGTTTCGACTGTTTACATACCCAAATTTATCCGGCAGAACATTTCCGTTTTCAAATTGTTTCACATTGGCCAGCGTTTTGGTTTTCTTCAGTTTTGGTGTACAACTTTTACGTTTTGCTCCGTGTGTACATGTGTAAATGAACCCTGCACCCGAAAGGATTTTGTTGCGTTTTCACCCCCAGCGTTGTCGTGTAAACGCAGCCTCTGAAAAAGACATTGCCTGCCCTCTAGCCTGGCAGTAAATTCTCGCAGAATGTTTACTTTAACCATGCCTCTAGATTAGTGAATATCAGGGAGTCGTAAAATACCGGTATTTTACGACTCCCTGGTGAATATCACATCCTTGTTCAATTTGTGCACAGGATTTTTTCTCGACTTTGACAGAAACTTCCACGCAAGCATGGGTGGCACCTTCGAAGGCATGGTACCAGCTATGGACCCACTGTTTTACATGATTCATAATTTCGCAAACAAGATGCTGGTGAATTTCCAGATGCAAGGGCCGCAGCATCTAATCGGTGGAGGGCTCTGGAACAACACAGTATCTGTGACAAGTAGGTATAACGTTAAAGCTACCAGTGTAATATTCTTTGGTCGATGTGTTGCCGTGGTTTGGCATGTGCCTAATGCCTGCCTAGATGTGCATAGAAGCTCAGTGAAAGCGGATGCAGATTCATCACCAAAATGGATGATGGTTGTAATAGCATGAAAAGAGGTTTTTTTCATGTTGCCATGCAGCTTTCCAATGGTTTCAGAACAAGGATTTTCTTGATGCCACAAGCTTTCCGAATGATGTATGCATTCACTGGGATGCAGTCGCCGATCAGGAGAAGCTGATTCAGATGGGCTACTATGCAGGGCTAGAAACACCACGTACCCACCACATAGCACTGTCGT
Source organism: Sycon ciliatum (assembly GCF_964019385.1). Taxonomy (NCBI): domain Eukaryota; kingdom Metazoa; phylum Porifera; class Calcarea; order Leucosolenida; family Sycettidae; genus Sycon; species Sycon ciliatum. The sequence continues at coordinate 32,675,782 of NC_088644.1, forward strand.
ACAAGGTTAGTTGTGATTGTCAGGCTGCGTTTACACGGAGACGAAACGAAACGGAACGAAACGGAACGAAAACGGGCTGGCCTGGAATCGTTTTTTTTCAAACCGTTTACACGAAAACGGCAAATCGTTTTGAACCGTTTACACGAAAACGGAAAACGGGCGATCAGGCTGGAGTTAGCACGTGCTGGCTAGGCGCAAGGGCCCTAAGTAACACGTTAGTTGGAGTTCGTAAGTGCTGGTGGTCGCAAAGGTCAGGTATTTCCCGCGAAATATAGTCCCGCGCGGAATGGTTTCCATGGCCGCGCTCCGTTTCCAATCGTTTTCACTGTTTTCACCGTTTACACGAGAACGAAAACGTTTTGAAAACGTTTTGAAAACGTTTCAAAACACTTTGAAGTGCGTTTCCATTTCGTTCCGTTTAGGTATCGTTTTCGGGCGTTGTCGTGTAAACGATAGTAGTAAACGCTACGATTTCGTTCCGTTTAGGTTCTACTTCGTTGTCGTGTAAACGCAAATCGTTTTCAATCGTTGTCGTGTAAACGCAGCCTCAGTAAGAATACTCTAGATGTTGTATGCCTACATGCATGGCCAGAACTGGGTCGTAAGCAAATGAAGAATCTTTGCTCTACTCGGATTTTTTTTAAACAGAAAGGTTCCAGGCTGTCCAAACGTGTGCTGAATGCCCTCGGGCAGAGCTACTTACAGCAAGTAGAAGAGGATTAACAGTTTGTTTCACGCGTTGTTGTCTGATGATCTCCTCAGCGTGCGTGAAACTCTGGCTCACAACAAATATTTCATCCTCTGCGCCTTGTACTAAGATTTAAATTATAGTATAAAAACCTCCAGTCATTTGCGTGCTCTAAAAAGCAGTTAATATTTTTGGTAATCACTCGTATAAAAAACCTGTATAAAAAACCTGGTGCTGTAAAAAACCTGGTGCTATAAAAAACCGCTTTTTAGGAAAAAGCAATCCAGCATGGTAATACAGAACAAAAACAGCACATATTGGCTCAGAGTTTTAAAAACAGCACAACGAAAAGAAAAACTGGAAAAACAGAATAGAACGACACGAAAGGCAGAAAGTGGAAGTGAGCACAAATAGGCTTACGGTACTCCTGCTTCTCCTCGGCCTCCTTCTTGGGTTTTTTCTTAAGCTTTAAACTGAGTCGCTTCTTCCTCTTCTCAGGCGTGGGAGCCATCATGTTGATAGTGACATTAGACCAAGTTGACCCTTGAGCCGAAAGAACTGATGGAATGGGACTGGCTGCAGCAGGCTGTGCCTCGTTTCCACGAAGGCAGAAGTGAAGCGTAGTGTGGAACCATACAAACTGAGTCACCTTCTTCACATCCAGTGTGGTTGACGCATCGGCGAAATACTCCTTTAGGAGAACCCAATCATCATCAGCAATACTATCCTTGTGGACAACAGGAGCCTCCAAACCAGTCCGCTTCCTCTCCTTTAGCACAGCATCCAAGAGTTTGTTGTACCTGTTGAAAACCGGACCTTGCAGGCTGATTCCTCGCTCTCGAGAGTTCAGGTGGCGTTGCCCCGCGAGCAGCAATCATACTTGCACGCTTGTACTCGGATTTGTCCTGCTTTTTAGCCGAGCAGTAGAAGTCTTCGAGCAGGCCCGCAAGTTCTCTCTCTGTGACATTTTTCCAGTCGCAAGATTTGCTATCCGTTTGCAAGAAATCGGAAAAAAACAGTCAACCAGAATTCCGTTGCCATTTTGGTTGACTTCGGCATTGCGCCCTCCAACAGCTCGTCTTTCCTTGTGGAAATTACAGGTTCAAAACGCGAAGACTCAGCCATAGTTCTTCAAAAGCGAAAAACAGTTACAAGGAAATGAAAAAGGCAACGTTCTTGCTCAATGCACATGGAAATGACAAGAAATTACTGCGCATGCGTCCCCCTTTACCCAGAAGTCAAGTGCAAATAAAAATCGTTTTTTACACTAAAATTTAAATAGAATATAAGCTTCGCCCTCGTGTTTACGGGAAAAAAACCCTCGGCAAAAAACCTCGGCTTCGCCTCGGTTTTTTGCTTCGGGTTTTTATTTCCCGTAAACACTCGGGACTCAGCTTATATTCTATATGTTAGGTACCTCCTCCCGTACCTTTTCTAGCTGGCCTGCATGCACTTACGTACTCACCTTTTGTCTCCTTTTGTTCCGTTGGCCTGGGTAGCTACTTGCGCGCCCATATTTGCCATAGCTACCCAGGCCCTTTATCTTGCCGTTCAGACTTGATCTCTCTCTCTCTCTTTTCTCACTCTTCAATGTAGTCGTTTCGTTCGTCTTGGTCTCTTGTCTCGTCGTCTATAATAAATGTCGTCCCCCAACCTACCTGTTCCCGTTGAAATGTCTGGATATGTCGTCAGTCGTCCTGTTTCGAATTCAACATTGGCGCCCGATTATTGATCGACCCACGACCCTGAGATCATCCCATGCCCAGCCGTCCTCAACCGCCATTCGTCTCGTCTATGTCAACCTCGTCTCGTCCATGTCAGTCTCGTCTCTCCTATGCCAACCTCGTCTCGTCTCTATCAACCTCGTCTCTCCTACGCCAACATTGTCTTGTCTATATCAACCTCGTGTCGTTCAAGCCATGCAGGTCAGCTACCTTTCTCTCTTTCTTTTTTTTGTATGCGTTCCTTCTTCGTCAAATTTATTTTCGTGAATTTTTTTGTAGTGTGTGTGCGCGCGGGTGTCCTTCATTAATATTAGGGGTCCGATCATGGTGAGCCACGCTCTCTTATTTATGTCGTATATTAAAGTGTAACTAGGCTCTATTAGCCGTGCAAAATACTAGTCATCAGAATACAATTCAAGTCCCTCGTCGAACTCCAATAGTTATTTTTTGGGCCATGTTTTGAAGGGGCGTTTGGGCCCGTTGTTATTGGCAATGTACACACTATAGTATGAGTAGTACAGGAACGTTGACGGTTGTAATGATCTGTAGACTGTAGTGCATTTTTTAGTCCACACTTTTGTGAGGCCCGTGCGTTGTGTGTGTGTGTTTTCTCCATCAGTAATTTTTTTTTAAAATCTTTTTCTCTCTTTTTTTTCTCTCCGCGAGGACGCGGGATTTTTTTCATGGAGGGGTGGTATGTTAGGTACCTCCTCCCGTACCTTTTCTAGCTGGCCTGCATGCACTTACGTACTCACCTTTTGTCTCCTTTTGTTCCGTTGGCCTGGGTAGCTACTTGCGCGCCCATATTTGCCATAGCTACCCAGGCCCTTTATCTTGCCGTTCAGACTTGATCTCTCTCTCTCTTTTCTCACTCTTCAATGTAGTCGTTTCGTTCGTCTTGGTCTCTTGTCTCGTCGTCTATAATAAATGTCGTCCCCCAACCTACCTGTTCCCGTTGAAATGTCTGGATATGTCGTCAGTCGTCCTGTTTCGAATTCAACATATACATAAAAATTGGATTGATAATACTAGTTTCAGTTCACATGTCACTCATGGAAGAATCAATGGGCTTAACGCATCTGTCAATGAAATCCAGGCAGAACAGCTAACAAGAGGCATCTTAATATTGTTGTAACGTATCGCAGGAAGAACAACTACGCAAGCGCAGCATATTTTTCCACGAGCATGAGCCATTTTTTCTTGTCTGGAGCCAGCTCAAAACAGTCAAATATTATCAAAAATTGGATTATAGGAGACACAAATACGATCATGCCCCTCGGAAGGGTACGAATTGTTCTAGTGCACATTCTGTCTTCTCTTTTGCAGGAGGTTAGGGATATGGACATGGACAGCAAGGCTGCAGCGAACTATGTCCAGTTCATAAAGTCCCTCAGGGCCACCTTTCTGTCAGCGTTTACCAATGATGAGAATGGCTTCCATCTGACCAAGGACTGGTGAGCTCTATGTAACATCTCTGTTAGGTTGCACAGTGCAAGGATGGAAAAGAATGGACCATTAGAAGCGTAACACTTCCGTGCCTTTTCAGTGTTCACCATACGCTGTGATTTTTCTAATGCAGGCGTTTGGGATTTTGGATTCTAATAAAGGCAGTGCAACTCGTAATGAACATTGACACTCAGCACATGCTTTGAACGTGCTTTGTATAACGTGGCATCCTGGAAAAGGAGGCATCACAACAAATTTTGCCGTCGAAGAGACAAGGTTTAAATTTGCATTCTCTTGGTTAGACCCACCAAAGCCGTCAAAGGACAAAGAACCATGTTCATGAATTAGCCACAATTACCTGAGGTGCAATAGCTATTTTTTATTATTGTTGTTTGGTCACAGGTACAAGCTGTTTATGGCTGGCTTCGGAAACAGGAAATTCCAGGTGCAGCCCGCATGTTCGCAGTACTTTGATCTGGATCCGGAATTCGAGAAAACCACCATGTCACCTGGTGTAGCTGAACTCATTCCATAACAGCCTTGTGTTTTTTCTTCTTCAATGTCTCAGCTGTTTGGCCGTTTCATCTATTCCATGGGAAGCTCTATACAATTTATTGATCATTGAATGGTGGTGACATGACATTGTGTTGGTTTCAGAATACACATCCTTGCCATTTTCGTTTTGCGCATCTATTTTCCGCGGGTAGTGATTTTGTGAGAGAGATAGAGAGAGAGAATGTGTGTGTGTGTGTGTGTGTGAGAGAGAGAGAGAGAGAATGTGTGTGGATGTGTGTGTGTGTGTGTGTGTGTGTGTGTGTGTGTGTGTGTGTGTGTGTGTGTGTGTGTGTGTGTGTGTGTGTGTGTGTGTGTGTGTGTGTGTGTGTGTGTGTGTGTGTGTGTGTGTGTGTGTGTGTGTGTGTGTGTGTGTGTGTGTGTGTGTGTGTGTGTGTGTGTGTGTGTGTGTGTGTGTGTGTGTGTGTGTGTGTGTGTGTGTGTGTGTGTGTGTGTGTGTGTGTGTGTGTGTGTGTGTGTGTGTGTGTGTGTGTGTGTGTGTGTGTGTGTGTGTGTGTGTGTGTGTGTGTGTGTGTGTGTGTGTGTGTGTGTGTGTGTGTGTGTGTGTGTGTGTGTGTGTGTGTGTGTGTGTGTGTGTGTGTGTGTGTGTGGTGCAATCCCAGCACAAGTTGCTATGGCTTCTGCCGTAGCATTGCTATCATCGCCTCCTTCGATTGGCGTCAAAGGTCAGGTCAGGTGTGTGTGTGTGTGTGTGATTTAGAGAATGAATGTGTGTGTGTGTGAGAGAGAATTAGACAATGCGTATGTGTGTGTGTGTGCGCGTATACACGCGTGTGAGTGTATGTGTATGTGAGAAAAGGGAGAGAGTGTGGGTGTATGTGTGTGTAATGGTGGGGGCATGTGTGGATTTGGCATTTAAGTCCCCAGCTCTATTCTATTTCATTCACGCTGGAACTGCTGCTGCATAGCCCCAAGTCTGAAGACTTGGCAACTTCACGCCTGCATCTGACTCTTGCGCTATGATACGCGTCGCCTATGATACCCCTCAGAATTTCCCACCTTGCTCCCCCTTATGTTCAGGCTGCCCGTTTAGGAGCCATCAGTTGCCTGGCGATCGTAGTAATACGTGAAACTCAGAGTTGTGACAAACCTTCCAATCTCTCTTGTAATACAGAAATACCTACTTGAGTATATTCTGCCTGTGACTACTCACAGAGAAAGAGTGGTCGCAACTGTACATTCCGCATGTAACTGTTCGCATGGAATTATAGTGGTCACAGCTGTATTCTGTGACCGCTCATAGGGAATTATAGTTTCCACAACAAATCCTGCAGTACGAAGCACTCTGCGAGCAGTCACGAACTGTGTACTTTACACATGTACATGTATGGTGATTTGTGACTGGTCATGGGGCATTGTGACTGGTAAACTAATTTGTGACTGGTCATGGGGGGTTTGTGACTGTTTGACTGGTCACAGGGACCGTGATTGGTCATGGGGCTTTGACTGGTCACTGAGTCCTACATATATGCAAAAGGTGATAGTATACATGTGGCAATGGCGCCAATGAAGGTGCTAATAGACAGGCGTAAGATGCATGAGGTGCGAGGGAGTGTAAAGTTATAGCGAACAGGGGAAAACTGTTACATCATCCCCCTCCTATGGAGAGGAAGGAGCTTATAACCCAAATGCTCAAGTGGAATAGAGTACAATAAGCGCAAACACGTGCGAGACGAAAAAAGGCTTCGCACTGAAGTAACACAATAAGACGACTGAAACTCCATGCAAATAAAAGTGGAATAAGCTCAAAAAAATGTGTAAGGTGAAAGAAGTTCAACTGCAAAACTCAGTGGGCAGAAACCAAGGTTTCGTACTTCTGAAGTGGAACAATGTCATTACCAGATTCATCCAACAAATAATGTTCAGGCTCCCAAGTGGCATCAGAGTAGCCTTGCCACTTGACTAGGTACTGAAGCTGATTCGGCCGGCGGCGGTGACTGAGAATGTTCTCCACCACGTAGCGGGTATGACCATCAAGGTCCGTGATAGGCGGAGGCGTAGGCTGTCTCCTATTAGGAATAGCGTTCTTCTCGTAGGCACGGAGTGCCGACACATTAAATACCGGGTGACAGCGGCTGGTATGAGGCAACTTGAGCTTGTAGGCATTCGGGCCGACCACCTGGGTTATAGGAAAGGGGCCAAACCACTTGGGGCGTAATTTATGGGATGGTCGGTCCCGAACTTCAGGAATCAGGAGGAAATCCTGGTAGACGATTACCAAATCTCCCACCTTCAGGTTTCCCTCGACCCTTGTCCGATCTGCTTAGAAGGCCTGACGAGCTTGAGCTTCCACTAGCGCATCTTGTGAGATCTTGACCGCGTCTTGTCTTGCTTGCCACCAATCAGCTGAATCTATGCCTCTCTGAATAGGGTTGAGGAAGTCGGGTGGCGCTTTGGCTCAATGAATCCCTTCTCAAGTAATTCTGACAGCTGTGACTGGAGCTCGTTCATCTCTGGTTTCGGCAAGCCGTAGGCGGGTCGAGACGGTGGTCTGGCTCCATCTTCTATCTGGATTTCATGGTCGACTTGTCTCTTCGGTGGAAGCTAATTCGGCAGCTCGTCTGGAAATAAATCCTGGTACCTCTCGAGCAGGTTCTGGATGTCCTGTTTCTGTGATTCCTGGAGTTGTGGCCCGGAACGATTCTCCTCGTTTGCAGCAGTGACCCATGCAAGAAACCCCTCTGCTCCACTCCTCAGGGCATGACGAGCTTGTCGGCCACTGATAAACATGCTTTCCACAGTTGGCCGGTCGGCTGTCGGCGGGTTAGCTGAAGGCAATTTGGCAACAAAGGGCTCACCGTCCAACTGAACTTCGTTCGTACGGAAAGTGATGCTGGGGGTGTTCCTTGTAAGCCACGGCTTGCCAAGAATAGCGTCGTAGCGAGTCAGGGGATACACAGTAAAGTGCTGTTCCTCACTGAAGCCCCCGACTATCATCTTTAGCGTGCGTGTGGAAATCTGCGGGACCTCGCTGGTCGAGCCGTCCGCCAATGTTACGCTCAGCATTTCTGAGCCTGCATCCGTGTCAAGATGATGCTTTCGAACAAAACCGTCTGCAATGAAGTCATGCGTCGAACCGGAATCTATCAGCATCACTGCACGGCGACCGCCGATCTTTCCCTGTACGCGCAGTAGGTCGTGTTCAGGTTCATCACCAACGCTGACGTTGCTGACATGACACCTTTCTGCAACGGGACAATTTCCTACAGCTATGGGTGTCTCCGGCTCAGTAGGTTCCTGGAGAGCAACGTCTTCAACCTCCAGAGCTCCGAACCGGTTAGCGACTGGTAACGGCGTGGGTGCGTGGGTCGTCGCCAGTAAGCGCACCCCCTTTCTTACTGGCGACCAGCGTTTGGGTAGCGCTGTCCACCCTCAGTACAGTCTTTAGCGAGGTGGCCTGGCTTCCTGCAAGCAAAGCAGTGTCCCAATGCTCGCAGTAGGACACGCTCTTGGTCCGTCACCTTGCGGAGGCCCTGGCCACGGAACGAGACTCTCTACTGGCTGGTGGCCCCGACGCCGGTGGCCCTGACGACTGCTCTACGGTGTTTGCTGCCATGACAGCTTGCTCCAAGGTACGTGGATGCTCACGCATGACCTGTCGCTGGATGTGCGGCACTGGACCCCTGACGAATAGCAGCGCTCTGGTGTGGTGGTCGATTTCCGGCACTTGCAGGCTGAGGCGAGTGAAAGCAGCAATGTACGCGTCCAGCGACCCGTGCTGCGCTGCGGAAATTAGTCCCATACGCAAAATTTCCTCGTTGTGCCGTGGTCCGTACACATCGCCAAGTGCCGCTTTCAGAGCAGGCCAGTCGGAAAACACTAGGTTAGCTTCCAATGGCGCTATCAACCAAAGACGAGCGTTTCCAGTCAAAAATCCTGCCGCGTAGTCGACCCTCTGTGCAGCATTTGGGAGTGCCAACGACCGTAGGGCCATGTCCATTGCAAACGTCCATTCTTTGAATGTAGCGGAATCTCCTCCAAACACAGGCAGCTCTTTCGTAAGGCGGGGTGTTGGCTCCCACGGTTCCGAGTTCGGATGCATCGTTCGGTTTCCTTGGCTAACGCACTGAGCGGTCTTGATATCGTTTATCAGCTGAACGACGAGTACGAGGAGCGTAAGCAGAGCGACCAGAACACCTGCCAAAAGCAGATTAGTAAACATCCACTGCTACCAGTGTAACAGGTTTAATCGAACTTGAAAAGTAAGAGGCCTGGTTGAGCGTGCCTCAACCAGTTATATGCAAAAGGTGATAGTATACATGTGGCAATGGCGCCAATGAAGGTGCTAATAGACAGGCGTAAGATGCATGAGGTGCGAGGGAGTGTAAAGGTATAGCGAACAGGGGAAAACTGTTACATTGCGCTCCACAAAAACAAAAGATTAGGCCATCCAGAATTAATTCGTTGTTTCGGGTCACCCGACCGACTGACCGCAACATGTTTTTTTATAGTGCATGCAAATGTACAGACTAGACTATGTACACACGCGACCCTAATAATAGCGAAGGTCATCATTCCGTGCTCTGAGCGGAAGAGTGGAAGTGAGCTGCAACTGGTGTGAGGGATGCCATTGTGTGCGTCGGCTATGGCGTGGTTGCTCGGGGTGGAAGAAGGGTGAGAAGCACAGGCTGTCCAACCGTCCTGCTTTGGGCCAAAACATTTGTGTACATTTACATGGGAGACAATTTTGCCTTTGTATACATTTTATATAGGTGTCCTGCTTTGGAATGGTGGCAAGGTTGCCCAGACATGCTTCAAGCATGTCTGGGCCAGTTGAAAAGTGGAGCTTGTACAGAAAGCAGAGTGCTCCGACCATTGTGCGGATGTCCAAGCTAGAGAGGTACGCTCCATCACCGATTAGGCGAAGGCCACGGCGTTGGATGGCAGTGAGGCGAGCCAGAGTGGTGGGTGCAGCGCTCATTCACACGAGCATGCCGTACTCCAGGACCGGGCAGACAAAGCCCTTGTAGATCACACCACGGCACCTGGAGTCCAGCACTCGTGAGGCTTTCGGAGAAAGACGCTGCGAGCCTCGAATAACCAACTGCCTGATATGAGCTGTGAAGGACAGGTGTACCAGTAGGTGAAACAGCACACCCAGCAGCTTCAGCTGGACGGCTTTCGGAACAACTGTGCTCTGGAATACAAAGTTTTGCAGGGCAAAGAGTTAGACTATTGGGACTTGTACTCTTTCATGCTCCTTCAGCTGAATGACTCGTCATGCAGTTTCACTGTATATCTATAATGTATCATGTTACGAAGAACTGGGTTGATGGCAACACTGTACTCGCCAAAGCTGTTACATTTCCAATTTCGCAACAACGATCAGACAAAGCAGTTCAATTCACAACTTCGATCAGAGATAGTATTGAACCATTCACTATCTTTCATAGGTTCATAGGTTCATAGGTTCATAGGTTTGACATTCGTGGCCAGACCTCGTATGTATGAGCTGCCGTATTTGCCAGAGTATAATTATAAGGCTGCGTTTACACAGAGATAAAACGAAACGAAACGGAACGAAAGCGCGTTGGCCTCAAATCGTTTTCAAGCCACGAGAACGGCAAACCATTCTGAAGCGTTTACACGAAAACGGAAAAGAGGCGATCAGGCTGGAGTTAGCACGTGCTGGCTTGGAGCACGGGCGGGAAGTAACACGTTAGTTGGAGTTGGCAGGTGCTGGCGGGCGCAATGGTTGGACATTTCCCGCCAAATACAGTCCCCCGCGGAATGGTTTCCATGACCGCCCCTTCTTTTCCAATCGTTTTCACCGTTTACACGAGAACGAAACCGTTTTGAAAACGTTTCAAACACTTTCAAGTGCGTTTCCATATCGTTCCCTTTAGGTATCGTTTTCGGGCATGGTTGTGTAAACGATAGAAGTAAACGCAACGATTTCGCTCCGTTTCGGTCGTACTTTGTTACCGTGTAAACACAAATCGTTGTCGATCGTTGTCGTGTAAACGCAGCCTACGCCACACTTATACTCCGATGATGAAGCTAACGGTGATAAACAAGGTAGAGGGAGGGGGGGGGGTACTAATTATACTCCGGAAAATATGGTACGTATCATAGCAAGCAGTAAGTGCTGCATAGGGAGTCCGGTAGATCTACCCAAACGAAAAAGGAAAGGTTTGGGTAGATCTACCTTTCCCTTACTTGTGCTGCCGGGACAGTGTGACGTAGATCAACTGTTATCTATTCTTGATTTTATCACACAAAGCTGCAAAGTACCCGGAGAGTGGATTATGAAACATTAAGTGAGAATGCTTTTCAATGTAAAATCGTGGCAGATTAGTATGGAAAGGTAGTGTTTATGTGCTGGAAAGCTAATAAAATGAATAGCGAAAGTCACAAACGTAATAAAACAATACATAAGTATTTCTAAACAATTGAACCAGTAGCCATTATTCAACCATGCCCCGCGACATGTAACAGTTAGCTCCTGCCATTGAGCTGCACTTTCAAATTCAACTGTGTTGAGTTTTTTTGTCACTCATTTTATAGCTATCATTATTCTGTTCGGCTGTTATTGCTTTTGGGTGATAGAAAAGCTATACATGCTGTGCATACACCTGTGCCTTGCATTGATGTCTACGTAGAGAAGACCCTAATGAAAAAATCATAATGATAAAACAAGACCTGCTAAGGAACAAGTTCAGCCGCACTGGGCACATAAGTTGTGTTGAGGAAACCCGGGTCCAGGGAAGAGTACTGCGCACAAGCGCGTTCGGACAGGGTATTCTTGACTGCAAAGCCACTTTCCATCATGAAGATCTTCAGCCTGTAGGCAAACAACAGTAGGTACATGTACCACACTTCAAGAACCACATGAATTGTGTTCCACTCCTTCATAAACTTGCAACTTGTTTTTTGTTTGCCCATAAAATATGAACCACAGTACATGTACAAGTACTAGCACCGCTATAGGATCTCTCCTTGGGGTTGGGAAATCTGTTGTGCAGCCGCTCTTTATCCCTGTCATTGTGCAGAGCGTTTCACACGAAAAAAAGAGAAATAGGTCCAGTTTGCATTTGTCGTGACTCAAAGTTTCAAGCCACTGCAATCATCAGACGACAGTGCGGTGGCATGAAACTTTGAGTCACGACAAATCCAAACTGGATCTATTTATCTTTTTTCCGTTTCGTGTAGATAGATAGATAGATAGATAAGAGTTAGAGAGAGAGAGAGAGAGAGAGAGAGAGAGAGAGAGAGAGAGAGAGAGAGAGAGAGAGAGAGAGACAGAGAGAGACAGAGAGAGGTTCAGAAGGAAACTGGAAAAGATGATTCTCACATTCATTTTCGGGGACATGTAGAGAAGGACATCAACATTGGTTAATGCTCTGACATCTCACATCAGTCTCGATGTCACTTCCATATCCGTTATCACACACTTGCGTCATCTTTTTGGCATTTCTCAGCATCAGACACAATAATGGAGCAGTACCAACAGAAATGACTTACCAGTCTTTAGTTAGATGCAGACCATCATCATCATATTTGAATGCGGATGTAAATCTTTCCTTCAGGCGACCAAGAAACAGAAGAAAGTCTGCTCTGGCATTGGTGTCGAGGTCCTTATTTCTCAGCTCCTGGGAAAAAAATCACATCAGAAATATACACCAGCACGTTTTATATACCTACATACATACTCCCGCGATTAGTGCCCCAGGGGCACTATTATTTCAATGCCCATCACTGATCGGGCACTATTGTTTCAATGTCCATCACTGATGGGGCACTATTCAAGAAAGGGCACTATTCAAGAAAGGGCACTATTCAAGAAAGGGCACTATTCAAGAAAGGGCACTATTCAAGAGAGGGCACTATTCAAGAAAGGGCACTATTCAAGAGAGGGCACTATTCAAGAGAGGGCACTATTCAAGAGAGGGCACTATTCAAGAGAGGGCACTATTCAAGAGAGGGCACTATTCAAGAGAGGGCACTATTCAAGAGAGGGCACTATTCAAGAGAGGGCACTATTCAAGAGAGGGCACTATTCAAGACAGGACACTATTCAAGACAGGGTAATTGCCTACAATGCCGGTTTTCCTGGTATACTACCGGAAAACTAGGGTAACTACCGGCATGCCAGGGATTTTTGACTTTGATTGAAAAACTACCAGAATTCGGCACTGAACTGAGTGGTCAAAAAAAAGGTTGCTTTCTGGTGTGACAAGGGCACATGCGGCCCTGCATTTCACAGAATAACACATGTAGGGGCGATCTGACAAGGAATAAACTCAGGTTTTGGTCCCATAATGAGCAATAGGTTAGAAATGAATAAAAAGATTGAACAAAATTTCCAAAACAATGCGCACAAAATACGCAAAAAAGACTCAAAAACTGCCCACAAAAACGGAAATGGCCAAAATTGACGAAAAACCAGCAAGATAAGGGAAAAAGCGAGAGAAAATTAATTAAGGGAAACTGGGTTTGTGACTAAGGGAAATTGCTTTGGCTGGGTTGGCAAGTACGAGAGGGCACTATTCAAGAGAGGGCGCTATTTTTCAATGCTGTTAAATTTACGTCATCCCGTCGTTCAGAACTAATAAGAAACCCATGACCACTCTTGATCAATTACAGGCACGGTTTGCTAGAGCTCTACTAAAAAGAAAAAAAATTGCATTTGATTACACTTCTTCTGAATCTGTCTTAAATTCTAAATGCTCCCTAGAATCACTAGCTTATCGTTGTCAAATCATCAGTCTCACCACTTTTCACGGATACGTTTTCCATCATCGTGATTACCTTGCTGATTTACATTTCACCATTACGAATAGTGAGCGACGACCAAATAAAATCAATCTTCCCAAATTTAAACCATTGTCTAAGTTTCTCTTCATGTTACGAACTGCTATTCGGTTGAACATTTTTAGCAGGGGTTGAGTACCGTAAGAGAAGTACAGCCAGTCATATTGTCATGTTGAAATACTACAATTTGACACAATTTGCACGCTTGGAGGTGAAATACAGAAGGCGAGTCGATCCGCGTATGACCAAGAGTGTACACCAGTGTTAGCTCCCGGCTAAACGCAGTCCCCTCACACTTCCAGAACACAGGGTTTTGTAGTAAATTAAATTAATAAATAATTATTATTAATTTTTTTTTTAATAATTAGCCCTCAGATGAGAAAACAGACCTTATCACAAAAAAGTCATATTTTTGTTTGTGGTACTATCTGATTGCCAGGAGCACCAGGAATCGTATGCAGAAAACTAGAGTTGATTTGGACCAGGGAAAGTAAAGTTATAGCCTCGACAGTAGGACACCATTACAAATTGCACCTCAATTTTGGGTGCAATACTAACAATTGCTTCACCTACTTTGGATAATATTTTCTGTTTCCTTTGACCGATTTCCACAAACTTGGGCTTTCTGGAAAGCTCTGGGGACAAGCAACCCGTTGGGCCCAAATCCGATAGCAAATAAAGCACAGCTCCAGCGCAACAAGCTGCAGACATCGTTTCAGCGCTAGGCATGCGCCGTCACACGAAAATCACTCGCCATTTCCATCTCCATTATCCCAAGACGCCCAATTTGTTTCGTGAAGATGCAGTGAGAGCTACCAAGACGTTTGAGCCTGTTGCCGAGATCGTAGATCGCTCGAAAAGGGGGAAACCCCTGTTCTGGAGCGTTTGACTCGCGTGTAGAAATGCAAAATGCCGTGACGTATCTTGCAGGCTTCGCATCTCGGGCACGCAGCATCGTGCCGCGATCGCGCTTGCTGCATTGGATTCCTTGGAGTTTTCTCTTCGATTTACAGACTTGGATTGTCCCAAAAGACCGATATTTGACTGAAATACGACGGTTTGTAGCTTGGTTGTCCAGACGCACCAGTGGGTAAACTCGCCAACTTTCAAGTGCACTTTTCTGCACTGTACAGTTTTTGCGATAAGGTCTGTTTTCTCATCTGACGGCTCGGGCCCGCCGCCTCAGCCTCAGCCTCCGACTCAATTATTCAATACTATTGAATAATTATATGGAAGAAGTATTCAGACAAGAGAGTAGCCAAGGGTGAGAAGAAGAATAGAGAACTGACTGGAGCATGCGCTCTTCTATACCTAATGGGATCTCATTGCTATGGTGAAGGAGCGGGAAATACGGATAGTGAGTATTGTACTCTCTCAGTATAAACACAACTATTACATAACCTCGCAGGGGCTTATGCACTCTTGCTATGACCTTTCGGATTGGAATGGAATGGACTAGTGGAAAAAATGACAATGTATGCGAGGCAACCCCTGAGACAAGGATTTCTGTGCTGTGTCACCTCCCTGGTTTGGGTACGACTCCCTGATGATAAACCATCAAGAATAACCTCATATGATCAACCAGATCCGTAAATGTGGGGAACATTTTATTATATTACTTTTCTTTATATGCGCAAGCTCCACTGCAGCCACTTCATTACATGAAAAACATTAAACACACCATCTTCAAGTGGCCTCTTCGCTGCAAATGACAATATTTCAATCAAATTTTCGGCCAGGAGAAAAGAAGTGAGGTGGACATATATCAGGCAACACTAAGTGGAACGAAGCTACACAACACGTGATAAAATTTGATAAAATTGCAAGTGTTCGGAGTGTGAGCTTGTGTTAGTGTGAGTTTTGGTGCGAGTATGAGTATAAGTGTGCGTCTCAGTCAGTGTTTTGGCATGTGCATGGGTATGTGTGTATGTGCCTGTGCCGAAAGGATGGTGCAATTTTATCACATATGGTGTAGTTTCGTTCAACTTTGTGTTGCTTGATATAGGTCCACCTCACTTGTTTTTCTCCTTAAAGGGAAACTGAACGCCAAAAATAAGTATGGCTTATCCGAAGAGGAATTGGGCACTGATTCCGATGAGCTATGTCTCGAGCCGATCAGAGAAGAGGAACTGTGTCAAATTCCATAAATAACACCTCCCATATTTGGAAATTGGCCTTGATGACGTGCGTACTGCTTAGCTGTCACCATGCTGTGCATGTTCAGCAGTGTAATTGAATGAAAGAAAACAATTACTTTGGTGTTTTGCAGCTCTGTTTCGTTCCCTGACGGTAACCAAATCTAGATGTAGGAATCTGTTGAGCAGGAGAGTGACACATGTCTTCCCGAAGGCTGTCCAGGCTGCAGTGGTGATGAAGAAGACACGATCATCACCCCGAGATCGATCGTAGCGAATTGGAAAACTCATGGTGAATTTGCTTCCACTCCAAGGCAATGTCGAGGTATGAAGGGTGCTTGTACTGCCTTCCAAAGTGAAGAGGAGATGAACATGGCTTTGCATAGCTGTTGTTCTATGCCAACTAACTTACCTACTCTTGCTGGTACCGTAGTGGCATATTGCAAATTTCGTGGACGAACAACTCTAGTCACTAGTGGCTAGTGAGCAACACTAACAGGTGAGATTTTTCAATTCGACAAAAATTGTTTTTGTTTGAGAACTGACAGTGGCAGTCATTAGACTCAGTAGGTGTCTTTGCTGCTTCTTTCCCTTCATTGGTAGGGTTGTGCTTGAATAGTACAAGTGCTTGAAGTAAAATAAAATAAATAGAACATGTGGAACATAAATCTAATCAAGCATCAGTACATGTATTGCGAAGTTCAACTTCAAAGCACATGAAATCACAATGATCACGAAGTTTATGTAATCAGGAGTACACCCTGTGTTCAACGAACACATACACACATGCTGTATTGCGCACACACATGTACACATGTGCGTGCACCCCCACCCCATCCCACAGACACACGCATGCAGCGCGCACATCCATACACATGTGCGTGTACCCCCCCCCCCCCCCACACACACACACATTCCTACCCATACACATGTGCGTCCCCCCCCCCCCCACACACACGTGTGCACATACAGATACACAAACACACACGCACGAACACACACACACAAGATACGTGTAAGTGTACATGGTCTTCCTGGTGCAGATGCTGAGCCAGCACAATGGAAAATACCTCCATCAAGATGCTTGATCAAGTGTTGTGATAATGGCACTGTTTGTTCGTTTTACAAAGAAGTTTGGGAAAGATTACAATGCATTATAATTCATAATTGTTCTTTGCCTTGTACTGTGCAGACCAGAATGCTTCGCTATCAACTCCTGGCTTTCCATCGGCATAGTGTTCAGGTGCAGCGGCATCTGGTCCGGGGAGTTCAAGTTGCTGGATGGCTGCACTGACACAGGATGGGTTTGCGTTGGCAATGCGATACGGCAGTCATCCCACATCACGAGCTACATGTTTATGTAATTTATATTGTCGCTCGTCCAGCAACGTCAAGGCTCTGCATGTAAACACAGGAGAACACCATAATACTACTCAGGAGATAATAATTTTGGATATCAATTTCGTGACAATTATTAGATTCACACAATATTTACAACGTATGCAACACGATGCTGTCTATTGACACTACTTCAAATTGAAGTGCTCACTACTCCTCTCCCGTTTTTATCTCCCTCTACCTTATGAATACTCTGCATTACTGGTTTCATTTCTACCCTTTCCATTGCTGCCAGCTCCCAGTCTTTTTCAATGCACAGCACCACCTTGACAGTCATTTTTGTGATTTGATGTACACATACTTTGAAGTTCAAATTCGAATTACATGATCAGATTTTTGTTCCACATTTTCTATTTATTTTTACTTCAAGCACAACCCTACCGATGAAGGGAAAGAAGCAGCAGAGAGACACGTACTGAGTCTAATGACTGCCACTGTCAGTTCTCAAACAAAAACAATTTTTGTCGAATTGAAAAATCTCACCTGTTAGTGTTGCTCACTAGCCACTAGTGACTAGAGTTGTTCGTCCACGAAATTTGCAATATGCCACTACGGTACCAGCAAGAGTAGGTAAGTTGGCATAGAACAACAGCTATGCAAAGCCATGTTCATCTCCTCTTCACTTTGGAAGGCAGTACAAGCACCCTTCATACCTCGACATTGCCTTGGAGTGGAAGCAAATTCACCATGAGTTTTCCAATTCGCTACGATCGATCTCGGGGTGATGATCGTGTCTTCTTCATCACCACTGCAGCCTGGACAGCCTTCGGGAAGACATGTGTCACTCTCCTGCTCAACAGATTCCTACATCTAGATTTGGTTACCGTCAGGGAACGAAACAGAGCTGCAAAACACCAAAGTAATTGTTTTCTTCCATTCAATTACACTGCTGAACATGCACAGCATGGTGACAGCTAAGCAGTACGCACGTCATCAAGGCCAATTTCCAAATATGGGAGGTGTTATTTATGAAATTTGACACAGTTACTCTTCTCTGATCGGCTCGAGACATAGCTCATCGGAATCAGTGCCCAATTCTCCTTCGGATAAGCCATACTTATTTTTGGCGTTCAGTTTCCCTTTAAAGGGGAAGTTAAGGCAAAATCAAAATTTCACCAGTTGTAGTCTTCGGGGTGCTGAGTCGAATGGTCTTGGTCCGAGAAAGCTGAGACGCTCCCTTCCTACTTGAATCCCAATCGAACTCGCGCACTTCCACCGAAACTGGGTGACTGCGCCCTACTAGATGGGGATTTGTATGCAAAATGTCACTAAAAGCGCCATTTCCTTCTTATAAAAGCACGAATGACCGCGATTGGCCCATATGTTGTAGCCTTTTGGACGCTGAGTCGATTGGTTTTGGTCCGAAAAGGCTGCGATGCAGCGTTCCTCCTTTATTCCCAATCGAACATGGTTGAACAAGCGGTCACGTGCTCCTGCGTACGCCAGTCACCTGGTCACCGTGCCTGCAGGGTACAACTTACTAGCCTGTTTGACCTTTTTTGGGTGCAATCCTGTCACTCGAGTTGAACTCGAGTTGAACCTTGGTGTGAAAGTTCTCGCCTGCTGGCGTGGTGACCAGGTGATTTGGGCACCCAGGAGCACGTGACCGCTTGTTCAACCATGTTCGATTGGGAATAAAGGAGGAACGCTGCAGCGCAGCCTTTTCGGACCAAAACCAGTCGACTCAGCGTCCAAAAGACTACAACATATGGGCCAATCGCGGTCATCCATGCTTTTATAAGAACGAAACGGCGCTTTTAGTGACATTTTGCATACAAATCCCCATCTAGTAGGGCGCAGTCACCCAGTTTCGGTGGAAGTGCGCGAGTTCGATTGGGATTCAAGTAGGAAGGGAGCGTCTCAGCTTCCTCGGACCACGACCATTCGACTCAGCACCCCGAAGACTACAACTGGTGAAATTTTAATTTTTGCCTTAACTTCCCCTTTAATCCTGATGATGGGTCCTGGCCGAAAATTTGATTGAGATAATTATAGTAATTTGCAGCGAATAGACCGCTTCAAGGGAAACTGAACGCCAAAAATAAGTATGGCTTATCCGAAGGAGAATTGGGCACTGATTCCGATGAGCTATGTCTCGAGCCGATCAGAGAAGAGGAACCGTGTCAAATGTCATAAATAACACCTTCCATATTCGGAAATTGGACTTGATGACGTGCGTACTGCTTAGCTGTCACCATGCTGTGCATGCTCAGCAGTGTAATTGGATGGAAGAAAACAATTACTTTGATGTTTTGCAGCTCTATTTCGTTCCCCAACGGTAACCCAATCTAGATGAAGGAATCTGTTGAGCAGGAGAGTGACACATGTCTTCCCGAAGGCTGTCCAGACTGCAAGTGGTGATGAAGAAGACACGATCATCACCCCGAGATCAATTGTAGCGAATTGGAAAACTCATGGTGAATTTGCTTCCACTCCAAGGCAATATCGAGGTATGAAGGGTGCTTGTAGTGCCTTCCAAAGTGATGGAGGAGATGAACATGGCTGTGCATAGCTGTTGTTCTATGCCAACTTACCTACTCTTGCTGGTACCGTAGTGGCATAATTGCAAATTTCGTGGACGAACAACTCGAGTCACTAGTGGCTAGTAAGCAACACTAACAGGTGAGATATTTCAATTAATATTTGACAAAAAATGTTTTTGTTTGAGAACTGACAGTGGCAGTCATTTGACTCAGTAGGTGTCTCTCTGCTGCTTCATGTGTCACTCTCCTGCTCAACCGATTCCTACATCTAGATTTTGTTACCGTCAGGGAACGAAATAGAGCTGCAAAACATCAAAGTAATTGTTTTCTTCCATTCAATTACACTGCTGAGCATGCACAGCATGGTGACAGCTAAGCAGTACGCACGTCATCAAGCCCATTTTCCAAATATGGAAGTTGTTATTTATGAAATTTGACAAGGTTCTCCTTCTCTGATCGGCTCGAGACATAGCTCATCGGAATCAGTGCCCAATTCTCCTTCGGATAAGCCATACTTGTTTTTAGCGTTCAGTTTCCCTTTAAAGATGGTGTGTTTAAGGTTTTTCATGTACTTTTCTTTAAGTCACATTTTGTTAAGAGAGCACACATTGCTTTACCTGTGATGGCTAATGTCAATACTGGGTTTGCACAGCAGATTCACGTGCTATCTGATCATGGCTAACCTTATAGGGCAACGCTATGTGGTCCAACCTTGGTGTTTCGAGTCCTGCGTAGTGTCCCATCTCGATCAGCTTCTCTCGATCAGCCACAGCATCCCAGCGGATGCACACATCATTCGGAAAGTTTTGAGCGTCAAAAAACTCCCTGTTCTGAAACCACGGTAAAGCTGCATGAGAACAAGGTAACAACGTAACTTCATTAACAACAGTACATATTTCTGCTAACTTCATGGCTAGACAAGGAACAGTGGTCATGACGCTGGCGTTAATTAAAAGAAGGTTGGTTGCTCGCAACATTGAGCTCAAGTTTAATTCCTGGATGGAAGTCGTGAGTCAGTCTAGTGTCAAGTCAAGCTGGCGGGAAGGAAGGATCTCGAGTGTGGCGAGCAACCAAAACGAATTAAGCCGGGGTTGTAAAGATTACAATACTTGAGCTGCCTGGATATTGATGCGATGGCAGAAAATGCCAGACAATAGGGACCTTTCGCACCACGCGTACGGATACGAAACGAATGCTGATTCGTTACCTGGGTTCGAAGATTCGTTAGAGTCCCTGCGGAGAACTCGTTTTCACGAATGGAAGCCTCTTCATTCGTGGCACGCTCCGAATCCGTCAGGTACACATATATTTGGATAGGTACACATGTTGTGCAAGGTACACATTTTTCCCTTGATTCCATGATCCATGCACGTGTGCGTGTAAAAACCCGTACGCCAAGCTACCGGCACCCGCGGCCGTGTTCGTAGTTGCCATGCACATTTGCATGACGACTTGCGAAACCTGAAATCTGTTTTTCAATGACACGATTACGAGCCGAATCAAACTTTCGTTTCGCATTTGTTTCGTAGCAAATGCGAGAGGTCCCTAGTGTGGGAAAGTCTCCACAACAGGATTGTTACGTGCGTTCACTGATGATCGTAACAAGAACACTGTTTTCAACTTTTTTTTTCTTTTACATATCATTTTCACATCTGTCTCCCATTTTCGTTATTGTCGTCATAATAAAATGGTTACTGAGCAGTTTGTCCTCTTGGTTGCGATACTAACTAACTTACAACTACCGTATTTCCCCGTAAGTTAGTTCTCCCCAATGACTTAGTACCCCCCCCCCCCCTATAAAAATACACTTTGCACTGCCGAGGTCATCACCCTGAAAGACAGTTCCCCCCGAAAGATTTTATATTTTTTATTTTATTGAAAAACCACAAACCTTCAGACATGTGAATGTGCACATGATATACAGTGTACATACGTATGTATCGAGAAGGCAGCACGGAAAGATAGTAAGTTCGTAACCATCCTACATGTACAGACACCGTACAGTATATACATCATAATGCACGGACACTAGAGTTGCGCAGGCTTCCCACTGCGTGTCATTTACCCCCGATAAAAAAGTACTCCCCGAAAGATAGTACCACCCCCGAAAGTTAGTACTCATGTGGCTGCTAAGTTCGATAGTTAGTACGTACTAACTTACGGGGGAAATACGGTAGAATGTAACATTTTGATTATTTTTTTATTGCATAATGTTTACAGATACTGTACTGTTGTGTACTTCAGAAACTCTACTCTTCTCCTTCTTGGAAACATGTCAATGTTGCTTGTGATGAGCCGGAGGCCTTTCCATTCCTTAATTGCTCATATCCGTGCATCAGCACACGCACGCACGCAAACACGCACCCACAAATACTAAGTAGACACATACACACACACACACACACACACACACACACACACACACACACACACACAAACACACACACACAACATATACACACACAAGTCAACATCAACATACTTTCCACTGGCGCACTGTTATTCCAACGTCCTCCGCCAGTGAAGTGATCCGGTCCTTGCTGCTGGTAGTTTGCCAACACCTTGGTCCCGAAATTGTGGATCATGTAAAATAATGGATCCATGCCTGGTATCACGCCTTGGAATGTTCCACCGAAACCAAGATGGAAGTTGGTATCAAAGGTCTCGTAGACACCTGTACAAAAATTCCAAGCACGTAGGAAAATGTAAAACGTGTACTAGTAGGTACTCTTTATCCAGGGCTTTGGCAGCCGGTTCGGCTGATCCCCTCAATTCTTGCAAAATGGGCTTTTTTGTCACATAAGGAAATGAACATGTGATTTTCATTTCTGATCAAGTATACCATTCGAACCACGGCATGAAAACCCGCTACCACTGCCAAAACTGACATGTTTGTGATGTCTGCTTTGTGCCACTGAACACCACACTCGGTGTTAATTCAACAATGAAGAGAGACAACATATTTTTCTGATCCAACAACTAATTAGAGACTAGTTGGGTGGACACACCCATTCCCACAGCACTGCAAATCGAACCGATTCTTTTAAGTACAACGTTTCGGCAATATTGCCATCGTCAGGTACGATTGAAACAAGGAATGAATCAATCGTACCTGACGATGGCAATATTGCTGAAACGTTGTACGTAAAATAATTGTTAAAAAGTCAGCATAGAGACAATAAACCAAATATCCATGAAAGTAAAGTGAGCGCACTCATACCACGAAAACAATGGAACAATATTTTATGATTTGAACGTCGTTTTCATGTGATAATCATTAGAAATCGTCATCACACTGAGAGTTGGACAACAAAGGAAAGATATTTATGGTACCATAAAGTGAACAGTATTAGATCTAAAACTAATACAAGAAGCACTAATATTCTAAAACTACCAAGTAGCACTATTGGATACTCACATACATGTACCTTTCTCACCCTCATTTCTCCAATATACACTAAGTATTGCTTTCACATTGCTCACTGCTCATGTAATCACGCCTCCAATAGTGCTAGCTTTAGAATATTAGCGTTTCTTGTATTAGTTTTAGATCTAATATTTGTAAGAAAAGGTTTGCTCCCCACACTGGAGCTCGCGCTATTCCGCCGACTTGACTTGACACTTGACTGACTCACGACTGCCATCCAGAGCACACCGTCACGAAGTCCATCGAACCTTCGACTCAGAAAACCTGCAAGAAAGCACCACTCCCTGCTCAATACACAGTGTTTCGGGGAATTCACCCATCATCAGTTGAGCTTGAGTAGGCTGGGAAAGATTGTGCCTGAAGAGCACCACTTATATAGTCCTCACCAGGCACAAACATCACCACGGATACAAACTTACAGAGACGCTCTGTTTCCAGCGCGACAAACACCTCGTGAACACCAGATAGCAGCGCGAGTCGGTGTCGCACCTGAACGATGTTCATATTTGCTTTGTTTTCCTAGCTTACTATTGCCGTGGCTGGCTCAACGCCCTTGTCTCAGGGGATTCTGTCCCTGCATTAGCTATGCTTGTCACATGCTATGAGATTGTGTCTAATAATAATAATAATAATGAGAACAGACGTCGAGGATCCCCAGTCATTCACAACGCTGTCACCTCCAAACCAACTAGTCGCAAGCCCGCGCTGGGCACAAGTCGGCGGAATAGCGCGAGCTCCAGTGTGGGGAGCAAACCTTTTCTTACCAAATCATCGCCGAAGTCGCAACCACTATTTCGTATTTAGATCTATAATATTGTTCATTTTATGGTACCATAAATATCTTTCCTTTGTTGTCCAACTCTCAATATGATGA
Source organism: Sycon ciliatum (assembly GCF_964019385.1). NCBI lineage: Eukaryota > Metazoa > Porifera > Calcarea > Leucosolenida > Sycettidae > Sycon > Sycon ciliatum. The sequence continues at coordinate 32,699,284 of NC_088644.1, forward strand.
CGATCTCTGATGATTATCACATGAAAACGACGTTCAAATCATAAAAAAATATTGTTCCATTGTTCTCCTGGTACGAGTTCCCTCACTTTACTTTCATCGGCAAAATAATTGGCTCGGTTTGCAGTGCTTTGGGAATGGGTGCGTCTACCCAACTACTCTCTATGGATGAATCTGCAAGATGCCTCAAAACAACTTCTCAACTTCTAGCTAGTATTGAAAACAATCCAGCTCAAGTACCTGGAACACGGATATTCAACCTCAATTTACGTTTAAGGTAGCAGTACTGGAATATGCCATTCGCAAATACACACAACTAAAATCGGGTATTACTTCGGTGTCTGTGAATCTTTTCCCTCAAAATTTTGAGCACAGATTGATGATTCACGCCACCACCTAATAAAAGTACTACCTTGAACTTATTTACTTCGCATCGTCCCAAAAGTTCACTGCACTGGAGAGTAAAAAAATGCCGTCATCTCAGATTTTTGGTACATGCTAGCAGCAACATAATATCAGCTGAAGTGTTGAAAATGCATCATAAGCGACAGTCTACAATAGTAGCAGATGCTGAATAGAACAGATTGGAGATAGGACACAAATAGCACCACCCAGTCAACATCATCTGTGAAGACGCCCGTCACCGTCGAAAAAGATTATTACTACTGAGGCAGCTAACATCCGCCAAACAAAAAACTATGGCTTTATAAATATATTCAGCATCTGGGAAATTTTCCACTGATCAATCTACATATAAGGTTTATTGGGCTGTGATGAGCCAGTCTGGAGATATAGTGTACCAAAGTTTGGTCGGAAGGCCAAAAAACACTAACTTTTGGCACTCTGAAAACCCTCCAGCAATGTATGTGACTACCTCTGCTTGCTGTATCGTGTCAGCAAATCCCTTTCGAATGGCTCTTCTTCTCTTCCTGGCTGACTTTTGCTCCTCACTGGACCTTCTCCTCCTGTGATACTGCTTCTCTTCATCCAACTTGAGAAGACCAGAGCTGGCAAGTGAAACTTAGAGCAGCTCATCATTTCCAGCACAGCCGAAAACATTTCCATTGTTCGTACTCAGCATTAGAAATCTTTCTTGCTTGCCATCTGTTCTTCCAAGTTTCACATCCACTGCAGTGTTTTGATAGCACCTCCGCGTCCAGAACCTTTTCTGTCTCATAGGACACAACAGTTGGCATACCAAACATTGATGAGAATCCGCGCTTCATCCACGTTCCATCGGTGCTAACTGCAACATGCTCCGGGTGGGAATGCTGTTCTGTTGTTCGCCGAACAAGAAGACGCTGTGCAGCACTCTTCATGCTGTCCCTAGCATCAGTTTCCACAGCAGTGTGTAGTGCATCGCTGTGCCCAGAATTGGACTTGCTAACAGGAGGCGGCATATTCAATATCCCACTGATACTGTTCAGACCTTCTCGTCCACTACCAATAAGGCGCATGGCAAGCACACTGCGGCGGCGGTTTATATCGTACAATTTAGCAAGTGGGTGTCTTTCTGCCAGGGCTACACTGGTTGATGAGCAGCACGATTCGCACTGCAAACTAATTGTTGAGGCGAGGCCATGACGAAAATTATCTTTGATAGTCAGGTTGCCCCTTTGATAATTACTACATACACACGCTGACGTCACCAATTGCTGTAAGCTCTCCATGTGAACAATTCGAATTCCTGATGGAATATCATCGCAATCCTCTTCAGACTAATCTCCATCGTTATCACACGAGGCATCACTGGATAAAAAATCAGCTGGAAGATCAGAGTCATCTTCTACGCCCTCACCAGCTCCATCAGCCTGCGACTCGTGTTCGCTTTCACTCCCCTCAATTGGCTCAAATACTTCAGGATTTGAGACGAGCTTGGACGTAACTCTAGGAAATTTGCTTTTCCTTCGTTTGTGTTCATCACCCGTCTCCTGACCAAGTAGCGCCAGCACAACAACTCAAGCGCAGAGCTCCAACGTCGCTGACAAACGCTCGTCGCATTGGCAAACAGCTTGAGAACAAAGAATTTTTTTATCATTTTTGAAAATACAATTGCGTGGGTTGAGTGCAGGCCAGCCAGCCAGGCCAGCTAGCTTGGGCCAGGCGCAGGCAGGCGCTGCATGTGGCGATCGCGACACTCAGCCCAGCTCTAAACTGGTTTTAGCTGGACAGATAGTGTGAATCAGGCCGAGATTGGCAAGGATGCGCTGATATTGTAAAGAAACCCTCTCGAAATAGATTGACATCGATCAGCTGATCAGTGCAATTTTGAAATTTTGACGGGTATTTTCAGTTTTTGAAGGGCCATATCTCTGCTTTGGCTGGTTCGAATGCCAAAAAAATTCATTTGTAGACCCTTTGGTATTCCTTCTTTCAGAAAAATCACACTTGAAGCAGTTCCCGTGAAATTGATATTTTGGCTAAATCTGACACCCGTTTTCCAGTACTGCTACCTTAAGGTGGCAGTCTGGGTTCGCGGCCCGACCGCATGAACACAGCCGTAACTTCCATAATAATTGATGAATTTTGCTCAAATCTTGACCACATACCCAGTGTATTTCACTAAGTCCAATGAAGTATAAATCAAGCTCACACATGGGAATCCGCAGGCACAATAGTCAAATCTGCGATTATGCCGTACCACCAATACCTTAGACGCAATATGCAAACGCAGAAAGAAGCTGGGTAGAAACTGAGTGCTCCACAGGATTTCCTTCACATATACCTAGGTGCTAAGTGGAGCGGAATTTTGAAATCATATTCAGAACAAAGTACTCAAGCTGTCAAACAAAAATCATGCAATCGCGCAAAATTTAGGTCCTCGATCAGTAGCACTTTACTCAAAGCTACTAGACAAATATAAAAATCCATGACACTTAGCACCTTGATAAAGGGTAGGACTAAAGGGACAAGCTTATCTATTTTTGCGGATTTTCTTTCATAAAAAATAAACGTCACAGGCTGCTCTTCGGAGGTGTCCGCGTCCCAGCGGTCCGGGCAAGCGACCGCATCTCAGTGGGACACTTGTCCGTGACCTTTGTGCTGGAATCTGTGCGAGAGCCTTTCCAGGGACTACACACCTGGGTACCGGGTATGGACAAATCCCTGGTGTTGCTCCTTTTTTGTTCCTTTCCTTTTTATTTGTTTTTGCTGAGAAAGAAACGTTGCTGCATGAAAAGCTTTCTGTTCACGCCAGCGCCTTTGGCATTTTCTCTAGTAACATTGCTGGCTGATAATGGGCATTGCTCGTGATGCCAATGGTGAAGAGAAGCTGGGTTTCTTGCCATTTGAAACTTCCTGACTCTGAAAATGTAGCTTGAACTAAGAGCTCCAAGTATCAAGTTTAGTTTTTCGTTGTGCCAGACCTATTGTTAGAAGCTGCAGAGATGAGGAGCAAGGGCCTAGCCTAGGGAGGCGTTGGATTAATGCCAATAATGGTGTTTATGGCCCTGAAGACGCCAGCGGTTTTCAGTTGTCAGGAGGACAGCCAAGTTGGAGCAGGCAGATGACAGATTATTTGAGTATTTATAGCAGATCGTCTCAGCACCTCATGGTTACTAGTATGTGACAAATGCTTCTTATTGCTAGTCTGCATTAGAGCATAGCAGAATTGATCATGTCACAAGTAGTTACAAGACTTGATGTCCTACGATTATGCTCAGATCATGTAGCAACTTCACGGGAATATTCGTCCTGCCACTGTGCGCTCTCCCAGAATTGCATGCAGAAGTTACATGCCTGTCACAGTGTGCAATGGACAACGCCTTTGCATTGCTTATGGATGCAAGCGGATGGAGTGTAGACCAGATGAGAGAAAGTGATCCGGATATTCAACTAGCTTGGACTGCCATAATTAATTGGCCAGATGCCTGGACCATCAGAACATTGCTCCGAACCAATCCACAGAAACAATACCCACACAGGAAGCGAAATGATAAACCCATTCAGCAGCTATCGAACCTTTCATCAAAACGTAATGCAGTGCATGCCTACTTCTACTACTCAAATGAGATCAACGGATGCCACATGCAGATACAACGTGGAGGCTCAGTATTTTCAAGAACACAGTGCAGTCTAGACAACTAGAACAACGGGTCTTGCACCTAATGTCCCTGATTTGCTTGCCGTATTTAGGTCCTTGCAATTCTCCGATGGTTATGTACCACAGTATGAGATATATGAGGGATCCCGGCAGCATGATAGATCCATCGGTACGTGAAATTCTCCTGGACATTTGTGTGTGGTTATAGTGGTACAGGACATGTGATGTACGCCTCTTTGGTCGCTCACACATGATCCATTGCCAGCATTGGTTACACTTTACCCACCCACTCTACTGTAAAAAGTAGAGACTCTCGCTTGCCATTAATTTATCCGATAGTTTGACTCTCTAGAGTATCCCTACTACATGTACATGTATTATATGATAATTTATATTACCAATGCTCCAGACAGCAAGCTGTTTTACAATTATCCTTCTACGTGACATTGTATATCTTCTTGACACCATGACTTTCTTTGAAGGTCTTGTAGCTATGAAATGTTATTTGCTGCAGGTCATGTGTGTGTGTTTGTGTGTGTGCGTGTGTGCATGCGTGAATGTCCTACGTGTGGGTAACTATACAGTGATGTACGTGTTCTGTGCCACACAATTTCACTATCTGTATGACAGCACAGCGGCAGGCATAGCGAGAGAGAGAGAGTTTTAATAATATCTCAGATGTGACTTCTGCAGTACTACATGTACTTGTATGATCGAGCGTACGAGTGTGTGTGTGTGTGTGTATGGTCCCCGAGTCCCTGACCTAGTACCTCTCTCTCAGCGGACTGCTGTTGCTCGTCGTTCCATATTGTCGACCCCGCAAGGGGACACGTGACCGTAATGGCAGTGTTTACCAGGTACCAGGTGTATGTTTGGGTATGTGTGTGTGTGTGTGTGTGTGTGCGTGTGTGGGTGTATGAATGTCCCACGCATACCGTATTATCTCTAATATAAGCACAGTCTCCAATAATAGCACGTCTCTAATAATAGAACACCTTGGGGCGGCATTCAAAAAATAAAGTGCTCAGTCTCCATTATAAGCACACTGTGTAAATTCATTATCTGTACCGGCGAAAAAACCCTGAAATGTGTGTGTCTAACATGAATTTGGCATGGCAACATGCCTCTGTAATGAGGTTGAAATAATAATGGAACAGTCTCCAATAAAGGAACGTCTCCATTAATAGCACGGGGTGGAGGTACATTGAAAAAATAAAGGACCGTGCTTATATTAGAGATAATACGGTAGGTAAATATACAGCCAAGTCTGTGGTGCCACACAATTTCAATATGTGCAGATGAGTGGCCGGCACAGACATAGAGACAGACACAGAAACAAAGGGATGCGCATAAAGAGCGACAGACAGAGACACAAACTCAGAGAGAAAGAGACAGACAGACAGACAAAGACGATCAGACCCAGAAAGACAGAAAGAGAGGGACAAACATTAAGAAAAAACAGGAGAGACAGACAGACACACAGACTCCGGAGAATAACAGACAGAGATAGATAATGTGTGTGTATATATATGTGTGTGTGTGTGTGTGTGCGTATGTGTGTTTGGGTGTGAATGTCCCACGCATAGGTAAATGTACAGCCACGTGTGTGGTGCCACACGATTTCATTATGACTGTGCAGAACAGCGGCCGGTACAGAGATAGAGACAGGCAGACACAGAACGACAGAGACAGAAACAAAGGGATGCACATAAAGACCGACAGGGACACGGACTCTGAGAGAAAGAGACAAAGACAGACAGACAAAGACGATCAGACCCAGAAAGACAGAAACAAGAAGAGAGGTACAAACATTAAGAAAAAACAGGAGAGACAGACACACAGAATCAGGAGAAAAACAGACAAAGACAGACAATGTATGTGTATGTGTGTGTGCGTGTGTGTGTTTGGGTGTGAATGTCCCACGCATAGGTAAATATACAGCCACGTACGTGGTGCCACACGATTAAATTATGTGCAGAACAGCGGCCGGTACAGAGATAGAGACAGACAGACACAGAAAGACAGAGACAGAAACAGAGGGATGCGCATAAAGAGCGACAAATAGAGACACGGACTCAGAGAGAAAGAGACAAAGACAGACAGACAAAGACGAACAGACAGACGATCAGATCCAGAAAGACGGAGACAGAAAGAGAGGGACAAACATTTTAAGGAAAAACAGGAGAGACAGACAGACACACAGACTCAGGAGAAAAACAGACAGAGAGAGAGACATAGAAAGTCAGAGACAGAAACAGAGGGACACACAGGCATAATGAATGACAAAAGGAGAGACAGACACGAAGACTCAGAGACAGAGTCAGAGCCAGAGACAGAGGGTTCTTAGGGAGAGACAGGAGAAAAAAGAGAAAGAGAGAGGCAGATCAAGAAGAAGACACAGAGACAGAGAAAAAGAGACTGAGAGAGGGACAAAGAGAGACAGAGGAATAGAAGCAGAGAGAGAAATAGAGACATAAATACAGGGACAGGCAGACAGACAAACCTAGAGAGACAAGCAGAGACAGCCAAACAGACAGACCGAGACAGGGAAACAGTTGGAGAGTTACACAGACAGGCAGATAGAACGACCGAGACGAAGACTCAGAGAAACACATAGACACACACAGAAAGAGAGAGAGAGAGAGAGAGAGAGAGAGAGAAACATAGAGGCACACAGACAGTCAGACTGACAAAGACAGGCAGAAGGAGAAAGACAGACAGACGAGAGATAGACAGACGAAAGGCACACAGACAGGCAGACTCCCAAAGACAGGCAGAAGGAGAAAGACAGACAGACGAGAGATAGACAGACCGACAGATATATATATATATACAGAGAGAGAGAGAGAGAGAGAGAGAGAGAGAGAGAGAGAGAGAGAGAGAGAGAGAGAGAGAGAGAGAGAGAGAGAGAGAGAGAGAGAGAGAGAGAGAGAGAGAGAGAGAGAGAGAGAGAGAGAGAGAGGAAGAGAGAGATTGATAGAATAGAGGCAGACAGACGAAGAAACATGTTGAGACACACAGATACAAGAGATTTCGTTCCTTGTGTTTCTAATACTGAAGTACACAAGAGAGATTGGAAGCTGTGTCACAACCCCTGAGTTTTACATATTACTACGATCATCAGACAACTACTATAATATAAGTAGGTAGCAGCAGAAAAACATAATATGTTTATATACTATATTATAGTGAGGTGAACTCATAAAACAGTGAGCCGAAAAAAAGCCGATTAAAAAAGCCGATTCACAAACCAGGTAAAGACAGGAAGAGAGAGAGAGAGAGAGAGAGAGAGAGAGAGAGAGAGAGAGAGAGAGAGAGAGAGAGAGAGAGAGAGAGAAAGATATGTGCGCATATACCCTGCACCCATGCACGCGCATACACACAGAAGGGAGTTGATAGGTGGAAAATTAAATCTGGCTTTGGAAAATTTATTTTTCATTGCAATCAGGTTCGGCCTCATTTTCTCTGTGCTGCGCTGATGAGTTCACAAAGGACAGAGAGAGAGAGAGAGAGAGAGAGAGAGAGAGAGAGAGAGAGAGAGAGAGAGAGAGAGAGAGAGAGAGAGAGAGAGAGAGAGAGAGAGAGAGAGAGAGAGAGACAGACAGACATAGGCAGCTGTCTTGGCGATTATAATCCGATGTATTCCGTGTGGCGTAGACCAGGTGCGCATTGAGAATCATTTCACAAGGCCTCGCAATAATTATAATTATGGAATTGTGCAGTAATGTGGTGCAAGTCTTCATACATTTCACTCAGGTCATGTCTGAGATCGGCATAAGAGAAAATCAGTGGGTGTCCATCCACTTCACTTGCAGACTTGCGTGTTTCTCTTGCGACGGATGCACATGGTACTTAGCTTCTGTGTCAATTGGCTCATTCTGCGGGCGAGTGGTCACTGCCTGAGTTCAATGTCGGAAAGGGTAATTAGCTCTAGAGTGTAGTATAGAGAACATTATGCCAAATACGCGGTCATTAGGAGAGACTATACCAGCAACTTCCACTCATGTACTTGAATATCTAATTGGATCTGTATAGAAGACGCTGCTCAGTGGTATTGGAGTTGTGGTTGATCAACAGCGTATCTTTTAGGTACATGTGGCATCCATTGGTCTTGTTTGAGTGACATTAGCCATGCAACCGGACAATGTTGGTGAACGGCTTCATTACCAAAGAACTTGATTGGTTTGCCATTTAGCTTCCTGTGTGGCGTGATATTGTTTCCGTGGACTGGTTTAGATTCTTGTCCATGTTTCCAGGAGTCTAGCAGCCCAAGCTATTTGAATAGCTGGATTATGTCTTCTTATCTGGTCTGCACTCCATCCGCTTGAATCCGTAAGCGGTGCAAACGCGTTGTCCCTTGCAAAATGTGACAGGCATGTGACTTCTGCATGCAATTCTGGAAGAGTGCACAGTGGCAGGACGAATATTCCCGTGAAGTAGCAACATGATCTGAGTATAATCGTAGGACATCAAGTCTTGACACTACTTGTGACATGATCAATTCTGCTAATGCTCTAGTGCAGACTAGCAGTAAGAGGCATTTGTCAGATACTAGTAACCATGAAGCACTGAGACGATTCTCTTTGGCAAGCCACCCACTCTGCTATAAATGCTCAAAGTTAATAATCTGTCATCTGCCTGCTCCAACTTGGCTGTCCTCCTGACAAGTGAAAACCGCTGGCGTCGTCCGAGCCATAAACACCATTATTGGCATTAATCCAACGCCTCACTTGCTCCTCATCTCTGCAGGTCGCAACAATAGGTCTGGCTCATCGAAAAACTGAAATATTTGGAGCTCTTACAAGTAGCTCAAGCTACATTTTCAGAGTCAGGAAGTTGGAAATGGCAAGAAACCCAGCTTCCCGTCACCTTCTAAGTTGACATCACGAGCAATGACCATTATCAGCCAGCAATGTTTTACTAGGCGGGAACAGAAAGCTTTCCATCCAGCAACGTTTCTTTCTCAGCAAAAACAAAATAAAAAGGAAAGGAACAAAAAAGGAGCCCCGCGCGCCAGGGATTTGTCCATACCCGGTACCCGGTACCCAGGTGTGTAGTCCCTGGAAAGGCTCTCCCACAGATTCCAGTACAAAGGACACGGACAAGTGTCCCACTGAGATGCGGTCGTTTGCCCGGACCGCTGGGGCGCGGACACCTCCGAAGAGCAGCCTGTGACGTTTATTTTTTATGAAAGGAAATCCGCAAAAATAGATAAGCTTGTCCCTTTAGCCTTTCGCCTTGATAAATGCTCACAGTTTCCAAAAATGTATGGTTTATGGGGTCTGTGACTTACAGGTTCTTTGCTACGCTGTCTAAGAGGTACGGGACTCAGTGGAAAATGGAGAAAAAAAGTGCTCTGTGCAAGTACAGATGGAGGTATGTCTGTCCAACTAGAACTTACTAGAACTTAGTCGAAGCCACCAGCTTCATATGTCAAACCTTCTTCCTCTTGCTGCTCATCCTGGATGCCCTTCCTGATCCTCCTTCGCTTCTTTCGTGACCTCTTCCCTTCTTCTGACTTCTTTCTGGCAGCATGTGCCTGTCTCTCACGGTCTAGCAGCTTGATGAGACGTGTCGTATGGTATCCAGTAGGGAGGCCCATCTCGTCCAGAACGCGTTTCACTGCCACACCTCCATCATTGAACCAGGCCACGGCCAGGTAGACGCACATCTGGACAGTGGGAGCGGATGCAAAGCCTGTCTTTGGACACAACTGCCACACGAGTCCATTGAACGCTTCGTTGCGATTCTGCGTAGCACCCTTCTGGCAGCGCTCGAGCAAACTCCGGTCGGACAACCGAATGTAGACCGGCTTCAGTTCCTTCCATACTGCCTCTGGCAGGATATTGTGGTGGGCGTAGACATCACCACCTGCCTGTTGCTGCTGCCATCTACACCAGCTGTTAATTCCAGGCGGACAATACTGGTGCTGAGGTTTACTGTCGCTGGATGCACGATGCATGAGGGATGCCCATATGGCCCTGGCCATGGCTTGCAAGTCTCCGCTGTTGTTCCGCACAGCCATGCCATAGTAGGCTTGCAGCTTGTCGATCATGGCATCCGTGAGGCGACCACGTCCGCCTAAAGTGCGCCCATCAGCAAGCTTCTTGCCCGCAAGGTTTTTCTTCAGCTTTCTTAGGCTGGTACCGATGCGTTTTTGAACGTGGCCGACACATTCCTCCTTGACTACAGGCACCTCGGGCCCATACGGACAAGCGTCACGCACAGCCTTAAAACTCTTGGTATCTCCATCACCAATGTAGGTGGTGTACCTCAGCTTGCGGCTCTCAAAGGACCTGGCCCACAGAGTCTTGGCGGCTGCACTCTCCATGGCAGGAGCTGATACAGTGGTGTTGACTGAGCAATCGTGTTCGGCAATCTGTCGATCATAGTCATCTTTGGTTAGCTCTCCCTTCTCTTTTCTAGACGCCAAGTGCGTGCACTTGTGGCAAAACTTTGAAAGCACTTCGCAGTCCACCACTTTGCCGACATCATATGCAATTATAGTGAAGGCTCCGAAGAGCGATGCGAATCCTCGGCGCATCCAGGTACCGTCATAAGAAGCAGCGATATCGCTACCCCCATCTGCTGCGGACACTGCTTTCTCAGCTGCCTCAGTCATGCTACGCTCAGCGACGCTCTTGGACGCGGAATGCAGGCCTTTAGCATGGCTGTAAAATGTCGACCGACTCATAGGTGATGGCACATTCAGTGCACCCGCCAGCTTTACCATTGATTGACGTCCACGGCCAATCAGTCGCATTCCGAATACTGCTCGTCTGTTCACCTCCCAGACCCGATTGAACTTCTTGGACATAAATTCGCTTGCTATGTCGCCGCAGTTAACACAGGAAAGCTCCAGGCATGATGCAAGGCCTCCCCGTTGCGATTCGCTGATCGTGACTGCGCCATTACAGCCACTGCAACAAACTGCAGCTGACAAAAGCTGCTGAAGGCACTCGAGATCAATCAGGCGAAATCCATGCGCCCCTTCCTCACACTCTTCATCCAAGTCACTGTCGGAGGAACTGCTGTCGACTTCACCGCCACTTCCATCACTATCGCTGCTTGAAGACGTGGCTTCAGCTGACACTTCAAGGTCGTCATCAGACAGTGGCAAGTCAGGAATTTGTTCTGCAGGCGAAATTTTACCAGAGGGAGCCTTCGGCGCCTGAGACACTCCATAGAACGTTCTTTTCCTTTTCTTAGATCGTCCGGGCTTTCCCTTGGCTCTAGACTTCCCCATAGTAGCCAACGAAGGGGTTAGCTCCAAGAAACAATTACTCCAAAACAATTACTCCAAAAGTTTCAACAGCAGAGCGATCAGCTGAGATCATGAGAGTCGAAATTTGAATTTTTTTTGAATTTGCGCATGCGCAAAAGTTATCTTGGTTGCCATGGTGACAAACATCGTGCGCGGCTGTCAGTCTGCAGCGCAGAGGAGTACCAGGAGTCGCTCCAGAAAATTTTAATGAAATCGCTCAAAGATTGACGGTAAAAATCGGAATAGTGTGCAAACCTAAATTTTGTAGAAATTTGCTGATATTTCAGTATTTCAAAAACAATTGTGCAGACTTTGCGCGGCTATATCTCCGGAAGGAAGCACCCGATTACGCTCAAATTTTCAGGATAAACCCTTTGGACCATACACAAGACGCTGCCAGTGAAAAAATACAGAAAATCGAAACTTTGTTTTTTGACCCTCTGAACCCAGACTGCCACCTTAAGGTGGCAGATCCCCTTTTGGGTCCAAAAAAAGGACCAAAAAATGAAAGTTGTCAGAATGAGGCCATATCCGGCTCATTTTCCTCCTAAAGTGATGAACTTTCCGCTGGTGTAATTTTTTATGCGGTAAACAACACGACGGTTGGGAAATTTTAAAAATTCAAACCAACTCCCACTGCGAATTTGTAAAAAATCAGCTGATCTCCACTTTGAATGCAGTTCGCAAGCGCAATCAATCTTCGTTCCGGTTCACTGCGTGGATCGCGGAGGGTGCCAAGACCGCCAGCTATTTGTGTGTGTGTGCCGTGTTGGCTTTTAGTTGTACCCCGTACCGACCCGTACATCTACTCAGCTCATGCAGTACAGTCAGCAGGTCAGCACTGGTACGGTGTCACACTGTCAGCACGAACAAAAAAAATGCAAATCCGCGTCAAAGGAAGTACAGAAAAATTTGGAAATTGGCGTGGCCGCTGTTCTCTGTAGCTTTTGTCTTCTGGTCATTGGCAATAAGAGGAGATAGTCCGCTAACTACAGAGCCAAGAAGCGTGTTTTCTACGGGAACCAGTTCCAGAGCCCCAAGCGCAGAGATCTGGAGAAAGAAAACGAGTCTGCATCTCGTGCTCAAACTGAATGTGACTCTGAGCAATTGGGAGTACCTGACACGTCTCGTAGCTGTGAACCCTTGGCTGGCGATCTGAACTTACTTGCAGATGAGGATACCGAGAGCGCTGGTGACTCCAATGAAGACTCGAGTGAGGAGAGTGATGAAGTCCTGGATTCTAACAAGCGGAATTTTAGTTTGCAGAAATTAAATTTAATTGCAGAATTTATTGTCCACATCAGCAGTTTGCAGAAAATGTAAGAGCTGGCCTAGTCTCCATAATTGAAGTTGCATGCAACTACTGCACTGCTGTTGCTTCACCGCCCGCAGTGGGAAAGACATCCAGTTATTTTGAATTGAATAGAAAGAGCGTACTGGCTATGCGGCTGCTTGAACGAGGCCGCGAGGATTTCCGGAAATTGTGTGCATTCCTCGATTTGCCAGCGCCGGTTGCAAAGAAGAACTACCAGCGCCACGTGAAGAATCTTCACCAAGCTGCTAAAGCTACTGCAAGTTTGAGCATGAATAATGCTGCTGAAGTTGGGTTCACACAACGAGTTGCAGCCGGGGAGGAATCGCCAGCCGAAATCGCCGTCGCAGCGGACGGAACATGGATGCGACGAGGATACAGCTCCTTATATGGCATGCAGACTGTGATTGCTTGGGAGACACACACATTTTGTGGACGTGGAAGTGTTGACCCGCTATTGTACTTTCTGCACAAGGAAGGAGACTCCCTACAAAACTATTTTGGAAATGCTATCTGCAGGATTGCAGGCTTCGTCACAGCGATGGCCCGTGTTATTTGGGCATCTGTTTGCCACAACGTACAGTCCAAGGATGCCGAGAAATGCAATCAGTTCTGCCCAGAAGGACTCAGGGTGCAGGTGGCAGCAATAGAAGTGTGGATATGGCAATGTTTCTGTGGCAGTTTCTTCATCGTCAAACAACACTATCCCTGTTGCAGTCTTTGAAGAAATTAAACCTGTATATGTCCATCTTGCCGACAAATCCCTCCTACAGGGCTGTGTTCGCCGTGCCACACAGAATGCCAATGAAGCACTCAATGGCACTATTTGACATCTCTGTCCAAAGGAATCGTTCTGTAGCTCCATAACTGTTGAGACTGCTGTGTTCCTGGCAGTGATCGTGTTCAATGAAGACCACAGTGAGCTTGCCGAAGTAGTACAGTGTATGGGGTGCACTGTTAGTCCGTCGTTGGAGAGAAATCTAGGTGTCTTTCAAGAGGAAAACTGTACCACAAGCGTAGAAAGTTGTCAGAAGAGGAGCAAAAGGCAAGGAAGCATTGCAGAGCAATGAAGAAAGGGTTTCTGGATCAAGCACAGCACAAGGAAGAAGAAACATATGCTGCTGGTGGCTTTTGAAAGGTGAAACTGGAGTGTACTTTTTCCTGAATTTGACCCTCTTTTTCATGGACTCCGACAAGCTTGAGCCAACATATCTCAGGGCTTACTTGTCATAGAATCATAATCTTGGGCATTATTCACATCTACGTGAAATTTGCTAGGTGCTAAACTAAACAGAACTGTCAATATCCCAGCGAGGTTCTTCCAACTGGCATGCCTCTGAATTATCTGTAAACATCGCGTTTCTGATCTGTAAAATTGAAAATCACAATGCTCCACTGTACATATGTTTGCAAGGTTTAGTCTAGTTTAGCACCTCGAGCTGTCAGTCTGCATGAGTTCTGAGCAAATTAATACTGCTGGGTACCATTAGCCTCTGTTCTCTTTTGGCTCAATCCTTGCCCTGTACGTGCGATATGAACGCATTTTGGCTGAGAGCAAGTTCGGCACTTCAAGATATGTGAGATGTGTGAAAAATGATTCTGAACCTAGGTATGAACACCCTCAACATCACTGCCAAGTTTGGTTTGGATATTCCTAGCTGTTCATGACTTCTGGTCCAAAGAGTGTAGTATACGGAAAAGGGGAACTGCCACCTTAAGAGCTGGGGAATTCCCCATCCATCACCCCCCGGCTGGCACTGGCATGGAAAGGGACTGGACTGGCCTTTCAATCAAGAAGGATTTACAGAGAGTACTACTTTTAAACCTCACTTCTCAACTCCAAATCGGTCTCTTCACTGCGATTAAAATCAAAATTAAAATTAACATTACACCAAATTTTCGGGCCTGGCCCATCATCACGGTAATGACGACTTTTGAGACCGTTTTTGGAGTTGAGAAGTGAAGTTTAAATCTGTAAGTGGCTGCGTTGGAGTTTGCGGACAATTAAAAGAGAATACTACTAGTAATACAAGCTGGATCGACATTTGTGTACACTTTATGCATGTAATGTAAAACTGTGGAGACAATGTGCAATAAAACGATGAAAATGTGAAGAAATGTTGAAGAGAAAATGAGGATTCAGACAAGTTTTCGAAAAACTTTTAACTGTAGTCCATAACCAGGACGACCACGGCACAATACAGTGAAAGAAGAGTCGGAATACGAATTGCAACAATCAGGACTAGCCAACAGATGATTGTACACTGAAGACTTGCTACCACGAAACCTACGCACAACACTAACATTCTCACCGGAACTCTCAAAATCACTACAATCGTCGCTCTCCGACTCATTGCTCCCTTCACCGTCCGTCCCATCATCCGCTTCCTCTCCGCTCTCTCTCTGTTATCCCGCCTGACCTGGTTCATTGACCGAGACTCGGCCGTCACCCTGCTGTCACGTCCCTCCTTGCGCCCTTGTCCGTTGAGTGCGTAGCTTCTGTTGTAGTTGGCTGTTGATCGTCTTGGTCTTTCAATAGTGGGCTGGGGTGGTGCCGCTTGCGGTCCCGGTCCCACTGCCTCCTCCTGATCCTCCGCCGTCGGCTCTTGCGGCGGTGGAGCTTGCCAGTTTCAGACCGCGAGCAACATCGACAATGGCAATAACACTACAATCGCCAACTCAAAAAGACCCACCTTGCGTATCTGCAGCTCCCACACCATCACCAACAATGCAATATACAGCAAACACAAGTAATCCACCATCCAAGCCCACTATTGAAAGACCAAGACGATCAACAGCCAACTACAACAGAAGCTACGCACTCAACGGACAAGGGCGCAAGGAGGGACGTGACAGCAGGGTGACGGCTGAGTCCCGGTCAATGGACCAAGTCAGGCGGGATAACAGAGAGAGCCGAGAGGAAGCGGATAATGGGACGGACGGTAAAGGGAGCAATGAGTCGGAGAGCGACGATTGTAGTGATCGTGAGAGTGCCGGTGAGAATGCTAGTGTTGTGCGTAGGTTTCGTGGTAGCAAGTCTTCAGTGAAATCATCTGTTGGCTAGTCCTGATTGTTGCAATTCGTATTCCGACTCTTCTTTCACTGTATTGTGCCGTGGTCGTCCTGGTTATGGACTACAGTTAAAAGTTTTGGAAGCCATCTGTCAGCGTCTGTATAAGCCTAATTTGTGTGTACAGAAGGGTAGTATAATTGGGTTGAAATTGTTGAAGTAAAGTGTCATGTTTGATGCGGCCAAGCTTGGCCATTAATTTTCTAGGTGTACTGTACTGCTGTTATTTGTTATCACTTTGTCCCTTTCTCTTCTGTTCATTTTTCAGTTGCAAGTTTAGTGTCAGTACACGCATTCGTTATTGCTCTCGCTTTCATTGATAAAATTCACACTTGTAAATTTCACTGCTGTTGTTCTTAGTGTTATTTCTCTAACTTAGATTTTCTATAATAGTTCAATTTTGTTTTCATTGTCCTTTAGTACAACGAAGATTCCTGATAAGTGTTGTACGAAAACTTGTCTGAATCCTCATTTTCTCTGCAACATTTCTTCACATTTTCATTCCTTTATTGCACATTGTCTCCACAGTTTTACATTACACGAATAAAGTGTACACAAATGTCGATCCAGCTTGTATTACTGATTGCGGTTATCAAATTGTTGTCTCCTCGCCGTTTGTTCAAATACTACTAGTATAATTATTACAAATTTGAAATTTATAATAACACAAATTCTAGCATTCCAGCAATACGACATCAAGTTGTTCTGTACCAAAGGTGGTAGTGCATCCTTTCTTTGCTTTGAAAAGGATTCCTGTCTCACAATGGTTTAAACCCAGCTCACGTTCCCTTTTGAAAATCATAAAATCTCAAAGCGCAGTTTACCTAGCTCAAACATCATAGAGCTGTCTGGAGGCACAGTCAACATTGTATTGAACTCTAGGTACGATGTAGGCTTCATTGTGGAGGACATATTCCGTGTTAAGCATGACGTGTAAGGCAACTCCACGCCATTGTAACTGAACTTTAGTATGGTGTATTCCCCTGTGAAGAACGACAGAGAGAAGCCATTATGAACTTAATGGACGCTAGTGCTGGAGATCTCGTATCATCATTACAAGACATACAAGTATCAATTCTTCATAATATGCCAGCACAGAATAAGTTGTCGTGACATGCGAAATTTGAACAAGTACATCTCGATGGCCTTTGTAAAATAACAAACTCATCAGTACGATATGACAGGTTAGTCCTGTCAGTGAACAGTGTATTTTCTAGTTCATGATACAAAAGACAATAATACCTGCTTGCAAAAGGCACACAGAGCATGTTTCACTATGCTTCTTTGGGATCACTTGTCTGACTGGGGCTAGGGAAACAAAGACGATGCAAGGGAGAGAATCATCACTTCCCAGGGCACGTGCACTGGTCTCAACAGGTTGTCCGATTGTTGCCTAAAGAAACCGTCTTCAACGATCCTACCATGCATTTAGATATCAGCTTGGAAGATAGGGCATTTTAAACCAGAGTGGTAAGTAATGTTGGAAGCTCAATTACCTTTTCTGTATGGTCCATCAACTACACAGTAATCTGGGGGCACTCCTGTGCCACCAAAACCTTCAGGTACTTGCTCTAAGTACGTCTGAACAAGAACAAATAAATGCACAGACCAAAAAGGCTACCAGTACCTCGCCTGGTTTATGACAATGGCACCTGGCCGAAAACTTGATTGATTGAGATTAAAATAAGAAATTTTGCAGCAAAGAGACGACTGGCGTGTGTGCTGGTATAGGGTTGTCCATGCTATGAAATGGTTGCAGTGCACCTTGACAAATGGTTTGCGATGGACATGAGAAACCGGAGTACGGCTACATGCACGCATGTTTTAAAGTTTAGTTTTACAGCGAGTAGCACTAGGCAACGGAATCTCACTGCAGGAACAAGAAGTAGTGTGAATAATATATTTGACCCTCATCCCAAGTTTTGCTGTCCACACAGACCCCAGGGGTATAGGTTTCGGTATTATTATACTTCCTTGTATCTCCCTGATATTCCAGGTATTCCTCAACAAGTGGATATCAGAGGTAATACAATTGTCCGGTTTAGAATTATGGAATCCAATACACCACACCACCACATTGCGCTCTTGGCCGATCCAAACTCTGCACTCACATCACCATCACCACAGCGAGGACAATTCCGGTATATATAGATTGATAGATAAGGATCCTCCAGACAGCTGTTTCTCTCCTCCTGAGCTCATCAGTGGAGGCATATGATGTTGAATGAAAGAATAATAAGAATAGACTGATTTTTATAGGGCTAAATTGGCGCAATTGCGCTCATTCTGCATAGAAACGTGGCATACCCTAAGTGACAAAAATGACAAAAATGATAACAAGGTCAGGTGATATGGCGGCGTAGTGTGGCTGTGTGCGACGGGCTGGCAGGAAAGTGATTGCCTCAGGGGCCTCTTGGTCTGCCGCGTCGGCCAGTTCGCTTCTTCGTTTGTTCCCCCCACACGTCACTATGGCATACCGTAAGTACAGTCAGCCGCAGTATCTTTGTTTTCGTGGGACATGGAATAACTAACTTTTCTGGTGTTAGACTGACTGCTGTTTTTTGCGCCCCCCTTTTCACACGTGCTACATGTTCCTGTCCCAGCCATGAGCGCATGTGGTTATCACCTGGCCCTGTTATCACTTTTGTCATTTTTGCCACTTAGGGTATGCCACGTTTCTATGCATAATGAGCGCAATTGCCCCAATTTACCCCTATAAAAATCAGTCTATTCTTATTATTTTATCATTCAAAGTCATATGCCTCCAAGGATGAGCTCAGGAGGAGCGAAACAGCTGTCTGGAGGGTCATTGTCAATATCAATCTATATACCGGAATTGTCCTCGCTGTGATGATGGTGATGTGATTGCAGAGTTTGGATCGGCCAAGAGCGCAATGTGGTGTGGTGTATTGGATTCCATAATGGCCGGGTCGTCGCTACTTCTTCTCAATTGGGTTAGAGTTACATGTTTGGTTTCAATTTTATTTCGGAAATAATGTGTGGGGTCCGTTTGGATCCCAGAAACCTACATCGAAGAAATGTATAATATATGGTACATTTTTGATAGCCCATAGCTTAGCTCTCATCAATTCATTCTGAAAATCGTTGTTTAAGGAACACAGACAGCAGAGCCCTGAAATCATCTTGCACTACAAAAGTACAAACCGGGATGCGGTGGATAACCTCGATAAATTGTATTCAACATACACCGTCAAGTGAAGGACGCGACGGTGCCCCGGGCCATTTTTTGCCCATAAAATGTAGAAAATGTTGATATCACCTCCACCTGAACATTCCGGTCTCAGCCGCCTAGACCCTCCTGCACACAGCCATCACCACTGCGAGGACACTTCCGTTGACGTTGAGAGCGCAGTGTAGCGGTGGAGGAGATATCAACATTTTCTTCAACGGCCGGGAGCTCTGTCGCACCCTGTAATAACATAAAATGATGTAGGTACTTCAGTAGCAGGAATTAGCATTTGGAATTCCAACAAGCCTGGCTGCATGCATCGCCAATGAGAAGGCATCCAAGCATCTCCTATTCTTTAGATAGGTCGATACCGACCTTGTGAGTCATCATTTCCACTGACGCATGGTAACATCTCGTTACCTCATTTGCCAAAGCCAGGGAGCTTTGATACTGGACTCGGATGGAGAGCCAAGGGTAAATTAGTAAAGAAAAAAGGACCAGAAGCTACAGTACTGTCCGTACCGTCGGTCAGTGCCATGCAATGTTATCGCATCAGCTGATTGTTTAGTAACTGGTGGTGCTAGTGGACAGTATAGCGTAACTTGTAGATTCTTGGTCCTTTTTCCTTTAGCTTTGCTATTGATTGGATTTCTAAAGCTTCCAGCACCTGGTGCTGCTACAACACAAGCTAGTTGCCGAAGGTGCCTACTGCGGCTGCAGAAGTCACAAGAGAGTCAAGACCTTCATTGCTCAATATGGTTTCAGCGATTGTTCAGCGAACATCATATTTTTGTACAATTTGCGATATGTCGGAAGTTCAAGGGGATATTTCGCTTCGAGCTTGGGAAATTTCTACTCTCCGCTCCATAATGGACTATAGGAACCAATAAAAATGGGACTAAGGGACTACAGAAACCACCCTATGGCACTTTTTGGCGAAAATTTTTTTTTTCTCTCAAAATGTTGGTATGGTATGGTAATGTGCTCAAACAAAATTTCAAGTTTATCTGCGATGGTAAAATGTGCCTAACCACCTATTTAATAATGGCATATCAATTGAGCGATATAGAGCAAATTTATGTACACAGTATGTAATGTTCTTTGTATGTCTTCAATCTTGCTAGTTAGGCAGTTCAAATGTATAGTGAACTAAGCCCTCAGCTTCATCCACTGATGCCTGCGCGCCGTCCACTAAATCTCGGTAGTACTGCCGCTCCTCTTGTGCTAGCGATGTGTGCGAACGCAGGGCCTGGACACTACATACCGTCTCTTCTTCTGTACGGGCGACACGAATTTTGTACCACAGATCGTCACACAGTGTGCATACGTCTGTCCTTGGCTTCATCACTTTGATGTGTGCTGCCTGTCTCCTCCAAAATGTGGCAAAATGACCTGTAATGAACAGGTGAATACTGTGTGACGGTCTTGGTGTAGATGTTGTATGCAGACTTCTTGTTCTCGGATGCTGGTAAGTATACTGGAGGGTCCTCAGCACGACCTCGCTCCGCTGCAGGTTGAGGTAGACCGTACATGTTAGCATAATTATGACTAAATAAACTGCACTACATCCTGCTCTATGTCTGCTGAAATGGCCAAGTGCTCTGGTGTTCTCCCAGTCAAGCCATGTTGTGCCAGTTGAACGACTCCTTTGTTTGCCTTTTTTTGAAGGCGCTTCATTACATGACTTCCAACAGCATGAACTGCCATGAACACGTCTTTGCACAACTCGTAACCACGTACATGATAGCGGAAATAGAAAGGTCGATCACCACCGCCAGTCATCGACTTTCGCATGCTTCCAGTCAGTGCGCCCAGAACAAACTGCTTGAAGCGCTTTTTCGATTCTCGCAGTTAGAGACTTCAATTATGTAGTCCTCGAGCTGCTGCTCTGGGATGACTTTCCAATGATTCTTCGACTTGCATCCGCAGCCTCTCTCAATCCCATCGCGTATGTCCGAGGAGACCACGCTTCACCTGCTCCGTCGTCGGTGGCTCAGGTGCGGGGGTATCTGGTTCGTCATCCGATTCCGAGTAGTCGGTGTCACTCTCCACGTTTGAAATTTCCGAGCTGTCGGGGCTTGGCGTTTTCGACACAACACTAGCAGCACTCGAGCTTGCTGTGACTCCATACGTCTTCTTCTTAGGTGGCATATCATCGCCGTCGCTGTCAGCATCGATGTCGGAATCGCTCGCGGACGACTCGCGAGTGCCATCGCTGAATCCGTAAAAATTCTCGTCGCCGATTCAAGCGCCTTTGCATCAGGGACTAGTCGACTCCACACAGAATCGAGCTGCGTCGTCTACTAGATGTTGTAGCCATAATCAATCACAGTAAGTGGAGCCTCATGAGTTACTCGACAATCGATCGAGCTCGGAATCCTTCCCCGAACACCTAACAAGAGGACAGCTCTTGAGTCTTGCCAAAACAAAAGTGACGAGTTCTGCGCTTCGCGTAACTTTGAGTCGCGTGACTTTGAAACGTCATAACTTGATTTTGATATCAAACGTCGTAGGGCGGTTTCTATAGTCCCTGGCTCAAATCTTCAAACTCTTTGGAGAATCGAAAAATATGTGTCCTGGTTCCGGATGGACCCCGCGTCCGTGTTTGATACTTGTAAAAGTATAATTATCTAGCCTGCTCGACGAGTAGTTGCCAAAATACCTACTAGTAGTTCCAACTGCATAACACAACACAGGCCTTGTATTTGTGTCTCGAAACCCTGAGAAAATCCTTTCTTGCTTGTGGTGGGGGCTGGCTAAATGATAGACACCTAGTATATTATGTTGCATGTCACAAGTTCATCTCGAAACTTTCCTCTTTTTGCCCTCTCCTACACATTCTTAGGGTCACTTTTGCGTTTTTCCGGCAAACCCTCCCACATCAGTTAAACCTCATCAGTTCTGTGTATTTGTGGGCTACATTTTTGCAAGTGGCATTGGGTACGGATTACGAGTTGACTTTTGGGAAGATGCTAGTATCATGCTACTTATGCAGTAGTGAGTTTGTGCCTTCTCGTAGACCCCATCCCTATGTACAGTAGTCTACAACGACAGTACCTCAGGCCCTACATTTGACAAGTTTAACTGACAGGTTGTTCAGCATAGCAACTACTTCCTCCGCGTCATCGAAATTGTCGCAATTTGACTAGTGGCTTGTGACTGACAACTCCATAAGCTAAACCATACAAATGTTATTACACATGATGATAATGTGTAGTCTGAAGTCTAGAGTAACGTTCCAGGACAGTTGGACTGAGAGTTTCACACGGAGCTGAAGGCCTCGTCGTCGCTGATGTCAATGGACGAAGAAAATATCGTTCCGCAACTTTTCCGGGACGGTTGTAAGTTGGTCGCGCCTCATCTCAAACGCTTTGACATTCTCTACAGGACAAGAGCTGCTATGCTTGTCGTCTGCTAGCTCTGGATGATTTCTTCTTCACCACCAACGCAGATCGTTGCGAGGTCGGTTGATTACCGTCGGCGGAATCACCTCGATCTTGAAATGAACTTTTTTTAGCCGTGGGATGCCCATTCATTTTAGCTGTGTGGTCACTGCTCATGCAGGTAAGTGTTCTATCACGTCGAGCGCGCACTCTTTTTCAGCTTCTCTGGTACCTGTACGTGCATCACCAACTAGAACTACAGTGTACAAGCAGAGTCTACACGGCCCTTGCAGGTACTCCACTACTGAGTATCTCAGCATTCCTTTGCATGAATGCAAGAGCAATAAATGTTATCGCTCTTGCCTGCATTACTTGCCATTAGTTTGCCGACCCCTCGATGTTTCTCCAAGCGCTGCTGCTTGCTCCACGAAGTCATTCTCACCTCAGCTCAGGTAAAACAGTGATAGGTTTTTGACTGAATAGCTATAAGCACGAGAAATGTGCAGGCTGCAACGCCTGACCGGTTTCAGGGAGTCGAAAGTACCATCGCAGCGACATCAGCGAAGAAATTGCGTCTACAAAATCTTCAGCTTCCAACAACAGAAAAAAAAACTTTGCCGTCACCCTATATTGATGACTATCGTCTATATCCGATTCCTTAGCTGTGGTACGACAGCTGGTGAGTATAGACCCAGTTTTATATCAAAACTCAAACTGCGACAATTTCGACGACGCGAAGGAAGTACTGATTTAGGAGTGACGGATAGGAGATTATTATTATTATTATTATTATTATTATTATTATTATTATTGTTTGTGCCTGGAGAGCACTATATAAGTGGTGCTCTTCAGGCACAATCTTCCTCGGCCTACTCAAGCTCAACTGATGAGAGGTGAATTCCCCGAAACACTGTGTATTGAGCAGGGAGTGGTGCTTTCTTGCAGGTTTGCCGAGTCGAAGGTTCGATGGACTTCTCGTGTGCTCTGGATGGCAGTCGTGAGTCAGTCAAGTGTCAAGTAAAGTCGGCGGAATAGCGCGAGCTCCGGTGTGGGGAGCAAACCCTTTCTTACAAATCATCGCCGAAGTCGCAACCACTACTTCGTATTATTATTATTATTATTATTATTAACTGGTTTGAGGGAAAGAGACATTATTATTATTATTATTATTTTGTTTTACATCGGAAGCTCAACAGTGCAGCAGAGATGCTCACCTTGCCATAGTCCAGTGAAACATCCCAGTAGGGAATAGTAACCCGGCAGTCAATCAGGCGTAGCAGGTTCTCCATAGCAAACAAAAGCAAGTTGTGATAGCCTATGGTATCGCTTTGTGTATACAATGACTTGGGTACCTTTCCGCAGACGAACACAGCATGCGACCATTGTATGGAACGCATAGCTGGCTGGTAAATTTCATTCCTGGTAGCTGTCAAGAATGTACGTGTAAATCGATCTCTCTCCTCCTGAATAGCAAGTCGGAAAGCATTCATATAATCCATGAAAGTAAACACAGGAGCATGTTTGTAGTTGTGGCAATGTACAACATACATGATCATGAGCTCGGCAGTGCTTTTATACCTCACTTTCCACAATGTTGTATACACCTTCAATTAAGCTGCTGGCGGGTATTGCCAGTAGAAAACCAACAGAATTTGGTACTTTTCTGGTATGTTCATGCGTGTTTTGTATAATATACCAGACATACCAGAAAAGTACTAAATTGTAGATATTGAAGAAGAGCAGAACTGTCATTTCACTGCTTTTTGAGCAGAATTTGCCAATTTCGGGAGCATTATCCACCATCCAGCATTATCCACCATGGCTAACTCCAATAATGATAATGTCTTCAACAGTAATATTATGTTGAGTTTGGATCTCAAGTAGAGCAGGGCATGTCTCAAAGAGTAGCACTTATCAAAACAATTTGATGGGCACTACTGGCTTATAGACCAGGCAGGCACAGTGGGTTGGTCAAAGTCCATGATTGAGATACGAGAGGTACCTGGTTCAAGTCCTGCCTGGGAGCGGTTTTTCCAGCCGTGCTGCTACCCACAGTCAACTGGGAACTTGTGGCCAGGCAAAAGAGGTACATGGATGCAGCTAATGGGGTCGTTCTTGGCAATTGTGCCAGTGGTTGTAAGACTTACCCACTCACCCCCACCGTTAGGCGCTGCATCTGCCGCTAGGGTTTACCAGGTGTTAGCGGCCGTCGTGAGTTCCCTTCGGGAACGGACACGATAATTTACTCTTTTTTTACTGGCTTATAGATAACTGGTTGCATTCTCACTCTAACATTCACTATCGAAGATGACTCCGTCAACGTGTAAGTCAAGTTCAACCTATTATGTCACCCAAAGTTTACATCAACGATGGATATGTCCAATTCTAGATTGGCAGCAAATGCAGAGCCCAATAGAGACAACAAAGAAAGAGAGAGAGAGCTTGAACTCAGGGTCAGATCAGGTTGTTCACACATCCATGCCATTGCAGAAAGAGCAGAAATGTCAAAAGGGAAAAGGTGTGGGAACAAAAAAGGGCCATTCTCACGCTACCTGAGATAAGTTCTTGACACTCTTCCTCAGCCGGCAGCATTTCCACTTGCCATCCACACACTGACAGTCCAAGTTACACTGGCCAGTGTAGCTAGCATTTCCGCTGCATTCTGTGCAGCAATCAGGCAACACAGTGAATGGCATTGCACTGAACAGGCACGTCACACCAACTTTGGAGGCTGCATAGCTGGAGTTCTACACTCTTGGGGGTTATGTACTCTTGCTAGCAATGGTGCCTAGCAAAGCACATAAAGTCATGTACATTTATACATTTATGTTTTCAAACTGTAGTAGGAAATTAGAAAACCTGGCTCGTACAGCTCTTTTCTCTCCCAAGCTCAACACTTCAGGAATACGAATGAAAGAAAGAAATCATCAGTCGCACCACTGGGACTCGAATCAGGTACCTTACTCATATCTGGCTTGCAAGAAAAATTTAATTTCGGAGAGAAAAGAGCAGCACGATGCAGGTGGCCCAAGTTCCTAATACTTTGAAATTCTCCGCGAAGTCCGAATTTGAAATTACAATGCATATTTTAAGTACGCATGGGCTACAAGCCGACTTGCATGGAAGCTTATGTGAGAATGGAGTTACAAAAGGATTTTAGGAAGGAGGATATATGTACACTTAAAGGTAAATTCAAGCAGATCAGCAGGTGATCACTGGAGGAGACAATTACCTACTGTATGTTGTGGCTTGACTCCATGAAGTGTCACTGCCATTCCCTGATTCAACAAGCGCTTTCGACGGACATACTCACCATTTTACTGACAAGATACTTCCGAAGAACGTGTCCACTTCTACCATTGTGACTGTCGCTTCTGCTTTCTGCTTTTGTCGATATATCGGTTTGACTAAGTTTTTTCTTGCTGCGTCGGTGTCTTAGCAAACTGCTGTCCTGTCCACAACGTTCTACGATTTCACAGGCACACGTGATGCAGCCATGCAGTACATACACTCTTTTCTCAAGAGGTGTGAAGTGATTTTCAGGAACGTTCCGACGGGTATTCTCAAACAGGAAAGGGCAACACTCGTTTTTGGTAGGAATCCGAGAATCCTCTCTTCGGTGAGAAGGCAGTATTGTCAGTGCCCTGAGCGGACCTCAGCCCGAATGGCAGTACTTTGTCATAGTAGAATTGGCCCTGCCACTGGAAACCCAACAAATGGTATGCAGTGGGTGCGACCGGGACCAGTCGAAATGCATTGCGTATGTCGAGCTTCGCCATCAAGGCACCGGTACCTTGACGTTGCAGACGCTCAATGGCATCGTCCACTGTGACATAATGTAGGGAGAACGAATCCTTGTTTATTCCATCATTGACAGACATACGGTCAGGGTAAGACAGGTGGTGAATGAGGCGGAATTTCCCGTTGTTCTTGGGCACTACGCCGAGCGGAGAGCATACAAATGGGTGGAAAGGCTGGACCGAGAAAGGACCGGCCGATTCGTCACGTCGGACCCGGTCAGCAATTTGTTGTTGTACAAACTGAGCATGTCAATGGCAGTTGGGAGGTTGCCGGAGATGATAGATACAGAAGCACCAGAGTGGCCAATGGGGAACCCGTGTTGCAAGCCATTAAGGATAAAGTCAGAGAGGACACGATTAGAAATACGAGGCAGAAGAGTCATTAGGCGGGCTATGTACAGAGGCGTGGGGAGACTACTTCGCTGCGACGGGCTTGTCCGTCTGGCGGGTCCCCGGCGACCGTCGTTGGTGCAGCGAGCAACGGGATGACCTCGGTCGCCGCAGGTTGAGCAGACGTGCAAGCGTTCACAGGGCTGGTGTTGGCATGGGCGGCCACGGTTGAAGTTGAGGCAGATCTGGCGGGTGCTGCCTGCCCCGGCCAGAAATGGCTGCGTAGGACGGCTGGTGTTGGTGCCAGCTGGAGCATGTGGCCCTGCCAAATACTGTGGGCAACGGTCACGGCTGTGGTGCGTTGTGCAGCGCGGACATGATGGTCGGGGTGCCCGGATCAGGTGCAGGCTTCAGAGGCTTTGGTCGATTGCGTCCCAACGAGCCGAGGTTGTTGCCACCGCTGCACGGAAGGCACGGTCATACCCCAGTACAGCTGGGGTCGCAAACTGCTGGTTGGCAGTACAGATAATGTGCTGGTACGTCACCAGCTCCAGTGCTCGGAATGGCATATGTTTCAGTGCGCAGGCCATGTTGATTGTGTAGGCTTCCAGCCAGGCAGTGAAGTCGACAATGGAGCGCTTCTTAGTCACACATAAATTGAAGGACACACGCCGGCCCTCTCCGTTGGCGGTGCTGAGCTCCAAGGGCTCGGACCCTGCGCCCACATTCTCTGGGAGGAGATCCTCCAGCTCAATATATTCGCCGCGTGTGATTTTGTCAAGCAACTTACGCGGGACCGTGGGAACAATAGAGCTGGACTCACGAGTGTTCGCCATGGGCGCTGCGATCGGAGGCAGCGCGGGTTGCATGAGGGAAATGTCCATGGGGCCGGAGTCGACCTGCGGCGGGTGATGGGTGACGGGGTTGGACGCGGTTTGGACCACATCTGCCACTGAGGGGACCGCCGCCTGAGCATGGCCGTCCGGATCCTGGCGAGCTGAAATTCGCTCCTCAAGGCGCTCGACTCGAGCCAGCAGGGGGTGCAGGGCCGTCGACACGGCCGCCGTAACGGAACGTGGATCTAGGCCAGTTGTGAGTAAGCTGGCCGGCTGGGGAACAGCGGACGGGATATCGTCCTGCTCTGCACGAGCATTGCCGGAACGATCCGCGCGGGCATTGCCGGAACGATCGGCCGCATGGTCCGCAGGGGCTCGATTTGGAGTGACGGCATACGGGGACGACGAGGCGCGCCTGCGACTGGAACGCCTGGGCCCGGGAGCCGACTGCTATCGTGCACGGGGCATCTCCGTGAGCTGTGGTAAACCTTGAGATTGAGGTTGAGAAAGAAATCCACTGCCAATGCGGACAAAGCAAGAACTGAAGTCAGGAACAGTGGACTTCGGAGAACAATGAGCGTGTGAGAGTTTGTTGGGAACAGAGCATGCGCCTTCGGTGTTAACATATTTTTGCGCGTGCGCAAAAAATCATTAAAAGAATACAACAACAACAACAACAACAACAACAACAACAACAACAACAACAACAACAACCACAACAACAACAACACTCCAGTGGCTAGTCCCAGGGTACTGTCGACGTCCGACAGTCCTGCTCTCCGTCGTAGCAGAATCGTGTCGCAGTCGGATGCTGCGGAGCAGTGTCGCTCCGCTGGCGATCACAATACTCGAGGTACAAAACTCTTTGTTACATACACTATGTCGTACACGGGTACCATAAGTCCACAGTTGTACAGATCTACCGTCATTAGTGCGACATCCATTACAAGCGTCCAAGGCGAGTTCGTCCGGTTGAAAAATTTGTCCATGGACCATAAATCGTGTTGGAAAGCTGGACAGATCGAGGTTACGTTGCAAGTAGACCGGCATCGATTTTTAGTACAAAACTCGTTGAACGAAAAAGACTAGAATACATTCCCGACCAATATTTCTGCTTATCACTCCCTTAGTATTGCCTCCCATAGATTTTTGCCATACCTAAGCAGTCAAATATTCCTGCATATTTCACTCCTTAGGGCTATATTGACCACTTATATTTGACTCCTTTTTAGCGATTGAACACAGGCTTTGGCTAGTCGTGATAAATCCAATATTGACTTCGTACTTGGTCAGTATAGGAAATAAAAGACCTCGTAAAAGATGCTCGGCTTCGCCTCGGTCTTTTACTCAGCTTTATTTTCCTACATTGACTTCGTACTCAGTCAATATTAGATACTTATAGTTATACAACACCTCACTACCAGGCAAAGCAAATGGCCATGGACTACGAATTTTCTCGGATGGCTACATGTCCGCTGCCAGCGCCTTGGCATAAAGTTATAAAACACGATTTTCCTGCGTTTTTGTTTTGGTTCTAGCTACAGGACCATGATGACTGTACTGATGTAATTATAATAATTATTATGTAGCTCAATCGATGCTTCATGTTCATAGGATCTGCTGTAAGTCTTATAAGTAAGTAAGTACAATTAATGTGTTAGTTATACAGTAGTTATAGGCCGATGTCCTTGGTCACACATGCACTTTTTGGGCGGCTCCGCGAAAAGTTTGGATTTCGCTACGCCAAAAAAGGCGAGCGGAACATCCGCTTCCGCGGTCCCGCTTTGGCGAATCATGCATGGTGATGGTTTTGGTGTGCTACTTCTGGCACGGAGTTCTGGTGTTGTTTGGTGGCCGTTTTTTCATATTGTTCCTGTTTGCAAATATGCTTTTCGTCCCGGAAATCTCGTGAACGAAACTTCATCGTTATGAGTGTAGAGTTGGTGAGGGAATCTGTCTCCCAAATCCTTGGCCCCGATCGCGGACGAGAAGGGACGACGTTTCTCTCTCCAAGCAATGCGTCCACCATGCAGAGTACGCAACACTAGGACTACAACCAGGGAGTAGTAGAGTGCTCTGCCACACCCTCACCATGCTCACTGCAACTACAGGAATCCACGCTGGGGTCGATGATGGATCATGGAGGAGGCAAAGACACCGTGCTATACAACTTGAATTTGATATCGATGTAAACTAATCATATTCAAGTGCACCCGTACTGGGCCGCAGCGAATGTGCCCCAAATCCACGAGTGTACTTGACAGGAGACATTCAGCAGCCTTTCAGCGATCCACGATAGCTCTACAAGCAAAGTTTTAAGATCTTAAGCTAGCCTGCCTTCCTTATGTATGCCTGAAATAGGTTGTGTTTCGTCAGGTTTTGACATGTTCCTTTCTTCTCAGTATTCTCGCTCGCATAGTACTCCACTTCTATGATAATATTGCCTATGCTGTTGCCCATTAGGATTTTGTCAAATTCTATCCTTCGCTCTCATATAACTGGGCCAGGAACCCGTTTGAACTTGCGAAGTAAAATAAAATCAATCAATCAAAGGTCGCTTCAACTCGGACAAAAACATCTAGAATGTCATAGGACGTGTAGGTCTACGTGCTGCATTTGCATTCCCTCCGCCAAAGCAGAGCGTTGAGGAACACAGTACAATCGATCATGTACATTATTAATTTATTATGTATGTGTGACCGGCTGACCGCTGCATCGTGTGTTCCGCAAAAGCTGCTGCGGTAGTTACGCTTTTCGCCTCCGCAAAAGCGGTTCAAACTAACATTCATGTGTGACCGCGGCCTAAAGGGGTTGTCTTGCCTGGGGAAAGTCATAATGAGGAAACAGCATTTCTGTTGAAACTCTCGGGGTTGCCTACTAACGAGGGTAGATATACGGGACGCATGGAGTCAGGAAGAACACGTATCGCTCCAACGTACTACCTACCGGTACTTTCTCGTGGTTCACGAGCGTCATCGTTGTACTTGTAGTTCAGCACCAGGTCTTTCAGAATTTCCGAGTGATCCTTCCCATCC
Source organism: Sycon ciliatum (assembly GCF_964019385.1). Taxonomy (NCBI): domain Eukaryota; kingdom Metazoa; phylum Porifera; class Calcarea; order Leucosolenida; family Sycettidae; genus Sycon; species Sycon ciliatum. Next base: position 32,729,543 of record NC_088644.1, read on the forward strand.
CATTTCGGTGCCGGAATGGCTTTGGTTGGGAGGGCGGCTCCAAGAAGTACTCCTACTCCTAGCAGGGTGACGACCTGGAGAAACCTCATTCTCCTGTCGGTCTAAACCACAGCCGCAGTCTTCTTGACCAATACGAAGAAATTCTGGTTTCACTTACTGCTCTACGTATACTATTATATACTCAATCTGCATTATATACATGTATGATTGTACTTTGTGATTTGGTTCTGGGGAAAGCAATGGTGGCGTTGACAACCTCAAAAGCAGAAACAAAGGAATATTTCCTGTGCAAGCGCTGCGGCAGTATGCTAGTGCACTGCATGCACCTTCTCACAGCACAGCGAACCTTACGCCTGGCTCGCAAAGCAACGACAGACCATTCATTTTGTGCTTGAAACTAAATTGAATTCCCTCTATCCCAACTTTGTATGCCCTGATTTAGAGCTGTTGCGAAATACCACTTCGGGCCAATCGAACTCTTGCTAGTGGCACTTACCACTCTTGAGTGTAAAACTGGCACAGCGACTGCTGCGTTCCTTTGATTCCCTGGCACCACCACCTCAGCCTCAACCTCCCCATACTGAAAATGCTAATGATGGCTGTCATACCTTTTCCTCCTTGACCACCTGTGCGCTCCTAAGTTCCTAATTGACTTTGAAAGTCCTATGTGGTCTAATCTGCGACTGTGCACATACATCCGGGCTCAACTTTCCGTGATGAGACCTGCGCGACGGAGCTGCGACAACCTGCGATTTGTTGCAGAAACAACTCTCGATCGCATGGCTCGTCGCTCATCGCGTCGCAGAAGTGATATTGTGCATAGCTCGGTAGAAACACGGGGCAGCAATGCGAATAGAGTGGTTGGTAGCCAACCGAGGCGATAAAGATAAGTAGGGGGTTGTTGATTTTCGGATCGGAGCAAACAGTAACTATTAAAGTTCATCACACCCTTCCCCTCATTGCGTTACATATCCTTCTAAATCTATTGGTCATATTCCACTTGCACCACCATCCTTCCTGATTCTGGACGACAAACTACTAAAACTTCTAATCAACCTGCCCAATTACCTTCATCCTCCTCAGTGCTCTCACTTAACTGCCGCTCCATAGTAAATAAGTTAGCTGAGCTTAGTCAAGTCTGTGAGCAGTATTCTCCAGATATAATCTGCCTATGTGAAACGTGGCTGACAGCTGCCATAGACATCGCAATTCCAGGCTACAAGTCATACCGCCTGGACCGCCCACCTACGACCAGCTCTGATAACCTGCCAGCAAGAGGCTATGGCGGTGTTGCTACTCTTGTAGCTGACAGGTCGTTCATGTCCATCAAGCGCCGCTTCGACCTTGAGCGCTGTGGACTGGAGGCGGTTTGGCTCGAATTGCGGCAGTGATCCTTCCCTCACTCCCCCTCATCATCTGCTCTGTTTACAGACCCCCTGGAGACAGCATCTCCCAAGTCCAGGCATTTAGTGACCTCCTAGAGGACTGTCTGTCCAATATTAGCCTTCTCAATTCTGCGATTGTACTTGCAGGAGACTTGAATGCTCGCCACTCTGACTGGTCTCCTAGAGACACCACGAATCGTGCTGGAAGGGAGTTCCGTAACCTCTTCTCTTGTTTTGGCCTTGAGCAAATGGTGACATTCCCCACACACTTGACCCCCCACGGCTCAACATCGTGTATTGACGTTGTTCTCACGGATCATCCTCACCTACTACTCTCTGTTACATCTCTTGCTCCTCTTGGTGCATCTGACCACGCACAGATCCTCAGTCACTTCAGGAATGTTCCTGCAAAGCCGGAACATGACTTTAAATCCGAGCCATCTTCCGTCTGGGATAGTGTGAATGCAGAGCTCGCTGATATTGACTGGAGCTGGCATCTGCGTGCCAGCAACGTCAATGATCGCTTTCGCACTTTTCTTCCATTCTCAACAATGCCCTTTGAGAAGCACCTCTGGCCATTCGGAAAGCAGCCGTATTCTCACCGCTGCCCACGGCCCAGTCAGCCACCCTGGGTTGATGCCCATCTCCGCACAGCAATCAAGTGGAAATATGATCTCTATAGCATTTTTAAGAAGTACCCAACACAACAAAACAATCAAGCATACCAACAGCAGCGAAATATAGTGAGAACCCTGACGCGGACAAAGTACAGAGCTTATATCCGCTCAGTGCAAACTACTTTGCAGGGTAGACACCGTCCATCGCTTCACCAGTTTGTGAGACAAGCAAGAATTCGAAACGTATCACGGGAAATTCCGTCACTCACCACAGGGACTCAGCAGGCGGCTGACCATTTGGCCAAAGCTACCGCATTAAACGCCCAGTTTGCCTCTGTGACTCGGCCAGATGACCCGTTGCTCTCTATTCCCCCTATTCTCACTCCCTCGGAGCCCTCAGCTTGTTTCACGTCCGTCATCACCACAACTGCCACTGTCCGGCGTCATCTGAAGAAGCTTCCGACGTGCAAGGCATCTGGTCCCGACGGCATCCCCAACTGGGTCCTCAAGGCCCTGGCACCATCCATAGCATTCCCTTTGGGCCATATTTTCAACATGTCATTTACCACGGGCATATTCCCTTCCGCATGGAAAACAGCGAAAGTCATACCTGAACACAAGAAAGGTTCCCGCCACGAACCTGCAAACTACCGCCCTATCTCTCTTCTTCCCTGCGTGTCCAAAGTATGTGAACGCATCTTTTATGATTGGTTCCCTGCTATTTATAATTTACGTAAACGATTTACCTGCAGTCTTCCCTGGAACGTCTCTGTTTGCTGACGACACGACCCTTCTCACCTCATCAGCTTCCCTCTCTGGCCTGAAAAACAACTTGCGTGCTGGCATTCAGGAAGTTCTTTCCTGGATGTCGTCCTGGAGATTGTCCCCAAATCTATCAAAAACAAAGATCATGCTCTTCCCTCCCCAGCCAGAGTTCACAACCCTCATATATGCCAACTTTCCAAATCCATATGACATAGTGTCTTCTCACAAACACATTGGCATTGTGATTGACTCTGCACTCTCTTGGGTACCCCACATCGAATATATCTGTAACAAATCAAGTAAATCCTTAGGAATTCTCTCCCCCACTGCTCCTACCTCCCACGTTCTTGCCAGCTTCATTAGTGTAGTATCCCTGCCCGACCAATACGGAAGCAGTACGGAACTAATACGGAGCTTGCCTGATGTATATTTAGTGTATCTCCGTATGTAAGCGTACGTCGTCTGCTGCATAAAAGCGGCTGCGCATTTCTGTTTTGATGAAGATAAGATTAGATGAGATTAGATTAGATAGCAATGAAAGCTAACTCGAAGAATAAGGATTCAGCCTCTAGGTGAGCACCGGAGAGAAAGTCAGTTATTTTGCCGCTTCTTCTTTCACGAACGATTATATCTCAGGTGTGTACCTGAAAGTAGAATAAAAGTAATTCGTGTTGATTTCACCGCGCCTACCACTCGGCTACCCATTACATTGGTGGCAGCGGTGTAGTTTTAAATAAAACAACGTGATTCGACCCCAGACCCCCATGGCTCAACCCGCTGCAGCTTCGTGCGACGAATCAAGATGAGAATCATGTTTCTTGCCTTCCTGGGCCTGGCCCTGCTTATTAGCCTGCAGCACAGTCAGGGTGCTAACGTGGATCACCATTCTTTCCGCACGGCATCCATTGGAGACTCCGATGGCGATTCCAAGCAACCCGCTACCTACATGTATACTACCGGTGGTGATGGCGAAGCTGATGAGGACGACGACATGCAGGCTGCTGACCAAGACAAGGAGGGTATTCCCCAAGACCAGCAGCGTTTGATTTTCGCCAGCACGCAGTCGGAAGCAGGAGTCCACTCTTCACTTGGTACTTCGCCTCCGTGGTTTGATGCAGATTTTCGTCAACACTCTTCCTGGCTAGACCATCACTCTTTACGTCGCGCAAAGTGATGCTATCGACAATGTGAAGACCACGATTCAAGACGAGGAGGGAGGTAATTTGTCTGACGCCGAGCTAGCCGCTCTGAGTGACCGGCTCAACCAAGATGAAGATAAAACCTGGCTTGCCCTCCGCCGTAGCTCCAGCCGCCGCGGTGGTTACTAACGCTGATTCCAGGTATGGCATTTTCTTTCTTGTCTTCCTTCAGTCTCCCTGTTCTCGTCAGTCTTCCTTTATGCGAGTGTGTGAATCCAGTTTAGTTTGGTAGGCGTCTGATCATGGTGAGCCACGGCTTACCAAGCTAACGTGGGACAATGTGTGTGACAACGCCCCTTATAGTTATAGTGTATTCAGTTCGGTTTTTGAACTGCGATGTTCCTGGCGGGTTGTGCCAGCGTAGTGCAGCAAGAGTGCTGTGGTTTCAGGTCCTATTTGGAGGACAGTTCTTTCCCTTTTGACCCCGTGAGATTGTGTGAACCTGGTGTACTTTTACTTCTATTTTAAGATTTGTTATCAGTTCATTTCTTCTGTCTACTCTAAACGTTATCATTTCCGATATAATTTGCCATCTTCCGGTTGACGCTGTGTTCGTAACTCTTCACTAATTTTTTGAAAATCACGAGGGCGTGATAATCTGTAGGAAGGGAGGGTGTAGTATCCCTGCCCGACCAATACGGAAGCAGTACGGAACTAATACGGAGCTTGCCTGATGTATATTTAGTGTATCTCCGTATGTAAGCGTACGTCGTCTGCTGCATAAAAGCGGCTGCGCATTTCTGTTTTGATGAAGATAAGATTAGATGAGATTAGATTAGATAGCAATGAAAGCTAACTCGAAGAATAAGGATTCAGCCTCTAGGTGAGCACCGGAGAGAAAGTCAGTTATTTTGCCGCTTCTTCTTTCACGAACGATTATATCTCAGGTGTGTACCTGAAAGTAGAATAAAAGTAATTCGTGTTGATTTCACCGCGCCTACCACTCGGCTACCCGTTACATTAGTATTTAGCCTACCTTCGCCCAATATTTGATTATGCCGATACGTCTTGGGTTGGACTATCCTCTTCCGCTGCTGCAAAGCTTGAAATACACCACAAGAAAATCCTTAAAATTCTCCTCCGTCAACCCCGCATGCTCTCATCATCCGCCCTTTATAAAATCGCTCACACAACCCCGTTATCACATGGACGCAGTGCACACCTGGCTTCTCTTGTCCATTCTATTAAGCTTGAGTTGTGCCCACCTCATCTCATGTGTTTTAATTGGTTATCTTCTCTAAGACCTAGAAACTCGTTCTTACTCCCTAAGTGTAACTCATCCACTCTTTTGCGCTCCCCTCTCTTTATTGCTTATTCTGTTTGGCTCACTCTACCCAGAGAAGTTAAGGATCTGACCTCACTCCGCCTGTTTAACCCTAGAACAGCCATCGGTGTCATTTGACACCGCTCGAGTCAAACGTTTGGAATTGACGAAATATATCTAATCAGAATATGCTCAAATCTTGTGACTATTCCTAGTTTTGCTTCCTCTTTCGTCTGCCATAAACCTTTGATTTGTAATTGATGAGGTACCATAATGGCGAGTACGTATACCTAGAACGGCTAACCAGTGTCATTAAAATTGACACCTGCACTAAAAAACGCCATTATTGCAGCTAGATGGAAAAATATGAACACATATCGAAAATGTCGGCCATATTCAGTTGCTCGCATGCCAACCAGACAAAAGAAAGGTGCATGGGCAGTAAAATTGCTGAATACAGGACGGAATATGATCAACATGCAACCGTCATGCGAGAATCGCGAATTTGGAGTGGGTTAATATTTGGGCACAGATTACACAAACACTCTCCAGCTAATGTCCTTGACACTGCTCATTCCCTTTCATTTTCCTGCAAATTGCCCCAGAAGCGCCATCACGGTCTGACGGCCAAGGAAATAGTAGAATGGATGTAGCCTATTACCATGCATGAATCTGATGACCATGAAAGCGAAATTGCCCACTTATTCTTCATCTGATAGATGTTCAAGTGTAGTGACCATTAGCAGTGGTGGATCTGTTCTGTCATAATTATGAGGGTGAATCGTACGGTCACAACACCCGAGTACCTGTGGATTCAGAATGTATTGAGGTTACGAGCCTCCAGAGAGTGGACATGGATTGGCGGATAGTCCAGACAAGGAATTGTCAGAAACAGCTGCAGGAGTGGTGGAGACCCCGAAATGGATAGTGTTGAGGAAGAGAAATCGCAACTCTGCAACCTGGAGATGGTACGCCGCATTATCACAAGGATGGTGCTGTATAGATAATCTTTTCTAACTACTTGACGAGCTGATAAGGCACTTGAAGCAAACCTCTTCCTCCCCCACTTCAGGCTAAACGGGTAGGCAGCCGCTGGGATGGCGTCTCTCTCTTCATTGGCTCCGGATGCTGCAGAAGGTGATCGCTAAGTAATAACTGATAACTTCATCATCATTGCACTAAAAAAAAAAGTAAATTATCGTATCCGTTCCCGAAGGGAACTCACGACGGCCGCTAACACCCGATAAACCCTAGCGGCAGATGCAGCGCCCAACGGTGGGGGTGAGTGGGCAAGTCTCACAACTACTGGCACAAGTGCCGAAAACGACCCCATTAGCTGCATCCATTGCATTACTGGTCAAGAAACTGTTGGAGAAGAAAGAGTTGCAGTATGAACCACTCTGGTAAATCGAAGTAAACTACCAGCTAACTTCATTGCCAATAATCGCGGATTGCGTTTTGTGTTTCAAGATTACATTGTAGGATGCAAAGACGGTAGACGTAGAAGGTACAGTGTACGTGTAGAAGTAGCAAGAATTAACAATAGTCCGCCTAGTGTAGACCACCTAGAGCCATATGTTTTACATGGTGAGAGTAGGAAGCCCAACATCGTCCAATTCTAGCAAAAGATGAGATATGTCCTTGACCATGTCGATCGAATGTGGTGGATCTACTTAACAAGGACTATTCCAGAAGATGTACCCCTGCAAGGCTGTTACATAAATGAATACATGTAGATGTGACAGGCAAAAACGCCTTCACAATATCCCAAAACTCTGCTAGTTTATGCACGTTCAGAAAACGCTCATTCCTGCACTGGTCAATAACCTTGTAGATTATTATTATTTATTTTTTATTTTTTTTAAAGTGCAAGCCTCTTTTACGGGCAAAAATTAACACAATGTATTAAAATGCAAAACAACATACACTGGAGAAGAAATCAGGAAAATAAAATATGAGCTCAAAAATGGAACGAAAAATAGCAAATAGAATCAAAACTCACGATGGAATCAAACTCACGATGGAATCAAACTCATGATGGAAACTACAACCCAATGAGTTGGAAAACCAACCACAGAATTAGATATTGGGAATAGAGTCAGACACAACAACAACCGAAATCAGTACACCAAAAATCTGTCCTTAACCTTGTAGATTATTATTATTTATGTTTTATTTTTTTTAAAGTGCAAGCCTCTTTTACGGGCAAAAATTAACACAATGTATTAGAATGCAAAACAACATACACTGGAGGAGAAATCAGGAAAATAAAATATGAGCTCAAAAATGGAACGAAAAATAGCAAATAGAATCAAAACTCACGATGGAATCAAACTCACGATGGAATCAAACTCATGATGGAAACTACAACCCAATGAGTTGGAAAACCAACCACAGAATTAGATATTGGGAATAGAGTCAGACACAACAACAACCGAAATCAGTACACCAAAAATCTGTCCTACAAAAAACAAAGGAACAAGAAAAACAAGAAAGACGAAGTACAAAGAATCCCCAAAAAAGAGGGGAGAACGGGATGAAAGAGGACCGGAGAGCGGCAAACCCCAGGAGGACTTAGCGTCACGTAGTGGCGGGAATGCGGGCCTCCACAAAAACAGCATCCACATCCGCCGCCAGACCAGGTGCACGGAATGCACGGCGACTCCCACGAACCATCAGGACGGAGTCGCGGACAAGGCTGAAAGCCAGGTCCGTCCGCAGCTTTCCCATCACGAGGGGATAAGGCTGCGAGAGCTTGGTGGAGAGCTTCGTTCCGAGCAGCTTCAGGAACCGGGTGGCCTCCTTCGCCAGGGCACCAGCAGAAGACAGGACGATCGGGGTGAACGACGCGTGCTCAACTTCCCGGATCCGGGCACCGTATGCCGACTGCTTCTGACCTTGTAGATTATTATTATTATTATTATTATTATTATTATTATTATTTACTGGTTTGAGGGAAAGAGACAAACGGGAAAAGTCTGAAGAAAGAATTGACTGTCACCACCAGGACTCGAACCAGGGACCCTCGCTTGTAGCCAGCGATGCTCTAACCACTGAGCTATGGTGTAGTCGTCATCCCAGCAGAGGCCGTTCAACATTCTCTTCAGACTTCGTAACTCACACTTCCTGTGAATCCACACAGGCGGGTGGGACGCAGCCCTCACTGTAACCCACACACTTCACGTACAAACTAGCACGCGGGGAGCCCCAAGTCATAACAAATCTACTGGTTTGAGGGAAAGAGACAAACGGGAAAAGTCTGAAGAAAAAATTGACTGTCACCACCAGGACTCGAACCAGGGACCCTCGCTTGTAGCCAGCGATGCTCTAACCACTGAGCTATGGTGTAGTCGTCATCCCAGCAGAGGCCGTTCAACATTCTCTTCAGACTTCGTAACTCACACTTCCTGTGAATCCACACAGGCGGGTGGCAGGCAGCCCTCACTGTAACCCACACACTTCACGTACAAACTAGCACGCGGGGAGCCCCAAGTCATAACAAATTTACTGGTTTGAGGGAAAGAGACAAACGGGAAAAGTCTGAAGAAAAAATTGACTGTCACCACCAGGACTCGAACCAGGGACCCTCGCTTGTAGCCAGCGATGCTCTAACCACTGAGCTATGGTGTAGTCGTCATCCCAGCAGATATTATTATTATTATTATTCTCAATTCATGGATGACATGGTGTCAACCAATATTATGAATGAGGGCTACCAGCCATGGAATAAAAGAACAAGAAGGCAAAAATGCACACGCAAAATATGGCAAGTTAAATGAAAATGAAAATGAAATAAAAGTAAATCAATCCAAAACCCAAATGAATTGTACAGGTAGCATATGTGATTTACTTTGGAGCTTGAAGTAATACACAAAGAGAAATGAATTCAATGATTAGTAAATGAAGATCGACGTACGTGTATATTTATCAAGCTTAAAAACGCATTGAGGGTGTTGCTGGACTTTAATTGCTGAGGAAGAGAATCCCATAATTGGTATGCTAGGAATACAGGCGATTTGCTCATAGAATTGTTTCTTGCAATGGGGAAACGAAGCGAGTTCCGGCTTGTTGAGGATTCATTGAACCAGTTTAAGGAATGCTGCACATGCTGAGGGGCAGTGACAAGTTTGATTTTGTGAATGTATACGCAGGAGGATCGGTCAATGTAATGTTTCAGAGGAAATGTACAGCAATTTTCATAGAGAACGGCTATGTTGGTCTCGGGCGGCAAACGAAGTATTGCCCGGAGAATCAGTCGATGCACAATCTCCAGCTTTGCAAAGAGGCCATTACCAGCGCCACACCACACAACACAGCAATACAAGAAAATAGTAGTGCTGAAACGATTATATCGATTACTCGTTACTTACTCGATAAGAAATAGATCGAACGGTTATTTCGATTTTATCGGCTAAACGAGTAGAATGTACTTACGCTCGGTGTGGGATTTCCCCCCTTTTGGGGTCGCACAAAGCGTGCTTGCATCGAAAGTGTTGCGAGTATCTAGTACGACACGAATATGACTGTCCACTTGCAACATCGATGTACGTGTAAAGACAAGCGCGATCTGAGAAACATCGACGTGATCACCGTCGTCGTCTTTTGAGCTGACTACTTTTCTTACCAATCCCGAAAAGATTGTTGGAGGAGAGAGAGACTTTTGCTCGCCGAGCTGAAGCTAAAGGATTTGATGGAGTCCTGCCAGCAGCTAGTCAAAGGACCTTCGGTACCTTAGGCAGACCCTGACGGAGTTTGGAGGCCAGCTAGCTCTCGGTGAGGAGAGAAACATTCGCGTGGCGATCGACTCTCCGTAAAAAAATACAAGCTACATAGCGCCGACATACTGCAACAGCTATGATTTCAACTAACTTCTCGATCTGCTGCTTCACAAAGTTCAACTATTTACAAGTCCTGACTGTTGTAGTCTGAAGCTGGAGTCTCATCGCCCACCTACAGGTAGCTTTTGGAGCTGATGGATTTCCCGACTTGGACTCCTTCCGCAAACTCTCGCAACAGTCCTACAGTGTATGCTGTGTTCCCGCACGCTCGTGTCGACATGTACCGGATCACGGAGGCGGAAGAGCTTGACGAACTCCGCTGACTCCACGTTGCCGAAATACCGCCGTCGTCTTCGTTCTTATCGCTGGAGACATTCTCCCCTTCCAGGACCGGCGCATAGTTGTCGTCCCGGAGGTAGAGACTATGTTGTGTTTCGAAATAGTTCTTCATCAAGCTCGCGCGAATGATGATTCTCATCATGAACTCGTTCCGACGTTGTGACATGGCGATGGTCTTTGGCGAGGCACTGGCTTGGCGAAAACGCAATCTTCTTGCGCAGTAGAACATTGATCGGCTGCAGATGAGTACAGTTACTTCGTGCTTGGTCCTGTTGGAGGAAACCTGACAGGAAAGAGGCAAGACTCATCGAAGACGAAGCGCTCGCAACAAACAATGGCGCTCGAAATATCTCGTACGATTTAGGGCCTATCGCTTTGAGCCACAGCGCTCACAGCCTTGCCTACTTCATCAAAGTGAGCTCTACATGTTCGTTGACCTCTTCACACTACACAGAAGAGCGAAACAAGGATTATGGCTTAGCACTTGGGTTGCAACCAGTGAGTTGCCTCTGTCTGGTCTGTATTCGTCTGGTCAGTCCGAACAGCTGACAGACTTGTTGCGGGAACATCGGATCTATGCACCCGCTTTCCGTCGTTGGCGATGTAATTGTTGGACTCGTAAAATTTTGAAATTCACAGAATGTACAATCATGTACTGATGTAGTTACAATAATAATCGTTTAGCCGATAAGCCGATCGTTATGGTATCAGCTAAGCCACTAAGGAAAAAACGTAATCGTTTCAGCACTAGAAAATAGGCAAAACGTATGTATGATAAAAGGTCTTTCGGCATTCTGGTGAAATGTGGGGGAGATGGCCATAAAGAATACCGACGACTGAGCTTGCCCGCTTTTCCAGATTCCGGAAATGGTGGGACCAGTCCAATTTGCTATCAAGTGTAACGCCAAGGTGCTTGAGACGAGAGGTTATAGGTATCGGGGTAGGATCATCGGGGAAATGGAAAATAAAAGTTTGAAGATGTGCAACATCTGATGACGCGTTGGGGACGACACACATGATCTCGGTCTTGGCGGAGTTCGGCCGGAGTTTCCACCTTCGCATCCACTTGACCACACAGTCTATTCCTACCTGCAGGTCTTGACACGCGACGGGCAGCGACCGGTGACTAGCCAGCAGAGTGGTGTCGTCCGCATATAGCGAGGTGTTGGGAATTGCGCCGATATCATTCACATACATTAGAAAAAGCAGGGGCCCCAGAATTGATCCCTGGGGGACACCAGAACACAAGCGTTCAGGGTGGGACAATTGACCCGAGATACTCACTTGCTGTGAGCGACCACACAGGTAACTCTCCAGCCACCGCAGTATGCGTCCTTGAATCGAGAATGATGCTATCTTAGCCATCAGCCCACGGTGCCACACAGTATCAAAGGCTTTAGATAAATCGAAGAAGCAGACTAGGCTGTACTCGCTGCGATGGCGATTGTCATGCAGGGATTGAACAACTCGAAGTAGCTGCCAGGCTGTTGAATCACCTCGACGGAATCCGGACTGTGATTGATGGAGATATGGATCTACATGTGCATATAACTTGTCATACATTATTCGCTCACACAGCTTTGATATCGTTGAGAGAAGGGATATGGGACGATAGTTCGTCGGATCCGTTCTTGCGCCTTTATTTTTGTACAGCGGGATGACGACAGCAGCTTTCCAGGCAGTTGGAAAAATACCGGTGGAGAAAGACAGATTGAATAGCAGACTCAAAGGAAGCGATATCGACGGGCCAATCAATTTCAGCAGCTCGTGTGTAACTCCATCAGGTCCCGCAGCTTTCCGGAGCTTTAGACGCTTGATGCATTTATGCACGGCATAGGGCGTGGTGAAGATAGAGGTGAGCGGCGGCGCAGTCCTGCAAAGGCGGGAGCGTCCACTGAGGGTTATCCGGAGTACCAAATGCAATGAACTGCTTATTTAGGGCATTTGCAATGTCGTCAGGTGATTTGATGTCAGCTCCTCGGACGGTGAGGCGTGATACAGTGGGTTTTCCGGTGGAGTCCGACCGCAAACTTCGGATAAAATTGTGTAGATTCGGTGATGGTGTTTGGGCCTTTTGGGAGAATGAATTGAGAGTGCGGAGAAATCTGCGGTGCTCCAGCCGCGAGAGGTTACGGGTCTTATTCCGTTCCGCCTTATACACAGCTTGATTTTTAGGGGTTTGATACTTCCTGTACACACTGTACGAGTCACGCTTCCGCTTGATTTGTTCTCTTTTAAATGCTGGTGTTAGCCAAGGTGGTCAGGCAGATTTCGAGGGTGTGCATCGGATTGTTGATTTGCGTCGCTCTAGATAGGACTGCAGTACCTCCTCCAAAGTGTCGTACAGCATATCTGCAGATAGGGATGGATCACCCCGATGTACTTGGAGCACAGCCTCCCAGTCAATATGGAATAGACGCTCATTGAGCGCAACTGCCGTTTCATTCGGCACGGATGAGATGTTCAATGAAGCAAGGTTACTTCGATGTGGAAGCTGTTTCTGCTCAGAGACAGGAGACCGCGGGGACTGTGACATTTTAATTTTACCAACAACAATACAGTGGTCAGATTGGCCCATAGGTGCTTCAGCATGGAGGTCGTCAATGGCGTGGGGAATATCCGTTATTACAAGATCCAGAGCCGCTCCAGGGCCCGAGGCAGACTCGTGAGTGGGGAAGTTTACCAATTGCTCCAAAGAAAACATCTTAAGCAAACATCGCAATTGGTGACCTGCTGTGTTGGTAATGTCCCCCTCCCAGTCTGAACACCTAGCGTTGAAATCCCCCATCAACACTACTGCAGATGTTGTAGCTTTGACAACAGTCAGACAGCGTTGGAGAGAGTTACAAAATGTATCAATGGCGGCAGCCGTGTTCGAGGGTGGGCGGTAGAGGGATCCAATTAGCAGGGACTTCCCGGATCCAAATGTCTGTGTTCCGGTACCCTTCAGCGGAAACTCAATCTCTACAAACGTAGCTTCGAAATTTGGAGCGTGAAGGTCCGAACGATGTTCAACAGAAGGAAATACACCAGACTTCACCAGAAGAGCAACTCCACCATACGCCGAAAGTTCGGACCTGTTTGTTTTGTTTTCGGTTGTAGGTCTGTCTCTTCGATAACAGTCGATAACAGTCAAATTTTCTCTATCCTAGGGGATAGAGAAAATTTGAGCTCCGTGCAGCCATGTCTCAGTAATAGAAACGAACAGCGGGTCCCACGTCGAGCAGAATTCAGTTAATTCCGCGACATTGTTCCGTATTGATCTAGCGTTAAAGCAGACAAATGGGTGACTGGTAGCCGGTAATGGCAGGGGCTGGAATGTTTTCGCTTCGGGATTTAGCAATCTACCCGGGAATAGATCAGCATTTGCGTGTGAAGTTGTGTGCGTGGTTGTCGGTGCAGGACGGAAAGGTGGAGCCAATGGGTTGAGTGTTAAACTCATTGTTTCTCGTCTGTTGAGTAGCGACGCTGGTCTACACTGCCTAAAGTGCGATCATCATCGGATTTGAATTTCCAGGGTCGGGCAGAGACGTTTGACGGCCAGAAGTCGGGTTTGCTGACTGTATCCATGTCCTTTGCGTCTATCAGCACATGTGCAAAAGCGGTGCCAAAGTATTTGGATTCTGAAATGTTGCGAGAGACAGTCATGGCATCTGGTTTCTAAGTGGCAGCCAAGGAGAAGAGAAGGGTACACCTCTTTGAAAGAGTCTAAAATGCAGTCGTTACTAGCCTAATCTTGCAACCATGGCTAGCAGCATATGTGTAAGCTTGGTGGAAAAATGATGCTCATAGTCAGTCCATGTTTGTACTTGTTACTGTGTGTCATTCATCATGACGGTCTAGTAATCCGATTATGCCAAAGCACATATTCCCAAAAAACAGTTCCTCATGTGCCAAGTGACGTTGACACATTGCTTGTTATTGTTACTCTGTGATTATACGAAATTTTTTTGAAAGTAATGGAAGTTTTGCCAGTAATTGAGTTCATCCTTCGCAATTGCCGTTACGCGTACATTGTACTTTAGTTGCGTATAGCCAAAAATAGTGTCTGGGTGAATCCTAATGTGTTGTGTACATCATAAATTCCGCCAGTGATAGCCAGCACTGAAAACAAAAAAAATATAATAACCTATATCATAGGTCTTCGACATGGAAATGTATGCAGGTGTCAAATGACACCGTTTGGCCGTTCTAGGAGTACAGTATTGAAAGTGGTGGCCGTCCTAGGGTTAAGATCCGTGCCGCCCCTTATTTACTACGACATAAATACAATGTAGCTCATTATCCACATGTCCTTTGCGTCTCTGTGTCTTTCACTGTTTTTATTTGACATTATCTTTCTTTACGGAGTTGTTGTTGCTGTTCATTTTGCTACTCCTTCTTTTTCCCTCCGCTTACTTTTATGTATCGCCGTGGTTGGCAATCACCCACTCTCTTAACATTGGCCGGTGTTTCCACCGAGTCTTGAGATGTTGTAATAAATATAATAATTATAATAATACCATTCTGCATGTGTTTTGATTTGCACCATAAGCATGATAGCCGTGAAGCCAATGAATATTCCAAGGTTGTAATTTTACTGAAATGATCTACACTTTCTGCTTATGTCGAGCATATTTTGGCATATTTTGGCATATCATTTTGCATATCTTGCTACGCCTTTGGCATATTATGGCCGCTTTCCCTGATATGCGTTTTTTTTTTTTTAGCACGGTCTTCTATGTTCATTTAGTAGGCCCAGTCTTCTAATGGGAGACGGTCTTGTATTTTTTCAATCGCCCCTTGCCCGGGCCTTGTATTCGAGGAAGGCGTTGTATACGAGGACGGTCTTTTATTTGCGGAAATACGGTAGATTGTGCACATCGAATATTCAAGCTTTTGTCCATCAAGCCAGTCGATGAAATCTGACCGTAGACGATCCAGCGATTAAGGGCAAAGTTCCCTCCAAGACCGGTGTCGACCAGATCTTGGCCACGCTGGTTAACGAGTCTGACGAGCAGCTCTCACCAAAACCTCTGTCTATGAGCGACGAGGTGGCGGAGCTGATACTGTTTCAGGACCAATTGCGGATTTCGGAGATATAGAAGACAACATCGTCACCAAGCGCTGCATCCTGTCATAATGCTGCTTCCGAGGTCGATGTCTGGACTGCTGAAAATCGATCGCAATCCACGGATTAGGAACGATCTGCTCTAAAATCACTTCAGGTACGGTCTGGGAGTTTTTGACGCGAAAGGCCCGCCCGTCGTGTTCCATCCAACACATACGCTCACGTCGCTGGCATTGTCAGAGCATGTTTTATTTCGTCCGTAGTTGCTCTGAACAATGCTCTGTGGAAGCGAAATTGAGATGTGAGAATGTTTGAAGCCTATTCCTGGGATCCTCACAGGAACATTCCTTGCTGCTTGCTGTTTTCGTGCGCAGGAATCATTATTCATTGATAATACTTTCTACAATCATAAAGGTTGCGTGTGCACGTGTACACTTTCATGCGCAAAAAAAACAATTGCGGTCAGGTGAAAAAAGACGGTCGGTCCTGTGACCCGAAACAACGGGTTAATTAATCCTGGGTGGGCGGTAGGCTCCGGCGGGTTATGCTCGCGAAATCATGGAATTATGCTTTCATGGATTCTCGCATTATGCTCGCATAATCCTCATTACTATTATTATTATTATTATTATTATTATTATTATTGTAAAAGAGAAAAGGACATATGGATACGAGTTAAGAGTAACTCTCCATCACTGTAACATGATACTATATACCCAAGTTGGGTGGTGTGCTGCTTTGCTGCTTCGAATTGTAGTTAGACCGCTTTGTCAAATATCGTACTGGTCTCGTCATCGTCCAGTAACAATCGACATTCTTTGTTCCGTTGGGACTGTAGCTTTTGCTCGTTTTCGTTGCGCTTGCCTTCCCCTCTTTGGTCTTTCCATAACCTTGAACCTTCCAAGTTGGAAGGCTGTCGGTTAGCGCTACGGAGATGTGCTGAAGTTAGGTGTCAGGACGTCGAATGTCTCAGTACTCTGTCAGTTTTGTGCCTAGTTATTGCACTTTCTGACTGTATATAGTATCATGTTACAGTGATGGAGAGTTACTCTTAACTCGTATCCATATGTCCTTTTCTCTTTTACATTTATTTATGGCTCAACATCCGAGTTTCAAATTATTATTATTATTATTATTATTTCACAATCACGATGACATAGTGCCAATAAGCATGTGATGCGGGCGATTTTAACCAGCCATGGTGGGGACAACTGAGAAAAAGAAGGAGAAGAAAAAGAGAAAAGAAAAGAAAACAAAAGGAGTACTATAGGAACCTGGAGAGAGCAGTATGAAGATTAGGCTAGCAATGGAAAACAACGAATTCAATTCAATTCAACTTAGGCGCGGGCAGAAGGGAACAAAATGCAGCGAAGGTGTCACGAGACTTTACCTCCTGCGGAAGCCGAGACCAATGAGAATAGGACTTAAACAGAGGGGATTTTAAAAGGATCGTTGACCTGGCAAGTGGGAAATGGAGAGAACATCTAGTACGCGAGCTATTATTGAACCAGCTTAAATGCGCAAGTGCATGAGGAGGAGCAAGTTGAAGCTTAATACGGTGAATGAATTTGCATGCCGAGTGGGGAAAGCGTTCTGAGAGAGGGGAAGAGGAAGCCAAAATGTATAGCGTCTGAGAGGAGGTCAGAGGGGGCTTTGGCACGCGGGGATACATATTCACTTTGTTGTAATTATGGAGCCCCAAAGTTCGGAAAATTGTGCCATTTTCGTACTTGCAAGTGGCCATAAGTACAACAATAATTATGTTACACGAGTATCCCTAAACCAAGGTGTCCATGCATGCTAGTGATTATCATGGAAAGGGGAAAACATTACTTCTATAAATTCATTAGTTGACTTTTGACTTCTTTTGTGCGTTTTGCCATGGTAAAAATTATCTTTGATTCTCAAGTACTCGCGCACCGATTTTTGGCGGCGCACCGACGATTTTTTGTAATTTCTATGCATGCGCATATGCGCGCATTGGCCGGCGAAAGGCATGAATCAGGGAGTAGTAAAAGTGGGTCCATAGCTTATGTGGATTCATCACCAAAATGGATGATGGTTGCAAATTGCAATAGCATGAAAAGAGGTTTTTTTCATGTTGCCATGCAGCTTTCCCATGGTTCCAGTACAAGGATTTTCTTGATGCCACAAGCTTTCCAAACGATGTATGCATTCGCTGGGATGCGGTCGCCGTTCAGGAGAAGCTGATTCAGATGGGCTACTACGCCAGGGCTAGAAACACCACGTACCCACCACATAGCACTGTCGTACAAGGTTAGTTGTGATCGTCAGTGAGAATACTCTAGATGTTGTATGCCTGCTACATAGTCAGAACTGGGTGGTGACCAAATGAAGAATCTATGCTCTACTCGGATTAAAAAAAAAGAAGAAAAAAAGGTTCCAGGCTGTCCAAACGTGTGCTGAATGCCGGAGGGCAGAGCTACTTACAACAAGTAGAAGAGGATTTTAAACCGTTTGTTTCACGCAATGTTGTCTGATGATCTCCTCAGCGTGCGTGAAACTCTGAGTCACAGCAAATTTTTCATCCTCTTCTACTTGTTGTACTAAGACATAAAAATTGGATTGATAATTGTAGTATCCCTGCCCGACCAATACGGAAGCAGTACGGAACTAATACGGAGCTTTGCCTGATGTATATTTAGTGTATCTCCGTATGTAAGCGTACGGCGTCTGCTGCATAAAAGCGGCTGCGCATTTCTGTTTTGATGAAGATGAGATTTTGATAATAACGAGCTATTCAACCTCTAGGTGAGCACCGGAGAGAAAGTCAGTTATTTTACCGCTTCTTCTTTCACGAACGATTATATCTCAGGTGTGTACCTGAAAGTAGAATAAAAGTAATTATTGTTGATTTCACCGCGCCTACCACTCGGCTACCTATTACATTGGTGGCAGCGGTGAAGTTTTCAATACAACAACGTGATTCGACCCCAGACCCCCATGGCTTAACCGGCTGCAGCTTCGTGCGACGAATCAAGATGAAAATCATGTTTCTTGCCTTCCTGGGCCTGGCCCTGCAGCACAGTCAGGGTGCTAGCGTGGATCACCCTTCTCTCCGCACGGCACTCACTGGAGACTCCGATGGCGATTCCAAGCGACCCGCTACCTACATGTATACTACCGGTGGTGATGGCGAAGCTGATTAGGACGACAACAGGCAGGCTGCTGCCCAAGACAAGGAGGGTATTCCCCAAGACCAGCAGCGTTTGATTTTCGCCAGCACGCAGTCGGAAGCAGGAGTCCACTCTTCACTTGGTACTTCGCCTCCGTGGTTTGATGCAGATTTTCGTCAACACTCTTCCTGGCTAGACCATCACTCTTTACGTCGCGCAAAGTGATGCTATCGACAATGTGAAGACCACGATTCAAGACGAGGAGGGAGGTCATTTGTCTGACGCCGAGCTAGCCGCTCTGGATGACCGGCTCAACCAAGATGAAGATAAAACCTGGCTTGCTCTCCGCCGTAGCTCCAGCCGCCGCCGTGGTTACTAACGCTGATTCCAGGTATGGCATTTTCTTTCCTGTCTTCCTTCAGTCTCCCTGTTCTCTTCACTCTTCCTTTATGCGAGTGTGTGAATCCAGTTTAGTTTGGTAGGCGTCTGATCATGGTGAGCCACGGCTTACCCAGCTAACGTGGGACAATGTGTGTGACAACGCCCCTTATAGTTATAGTGTATTCAGTTCGGTTTTTGAACTGCGATGTTCCTGGCGGGTTGTGCCAGCGTAGTGCAGCAAGAGTGCTGTGGTTTCAGGTCCTATTTGGAGGACAGTTCTTTCCCTTTTGACCCCGTGAGATCGTGTGAACCTGGTGTGCTTTTACTTCTATTTTATGATTTGTTATCAGTTCATTTCTTCTGTCTACTCTAAACGTTATCATTTCCGATATAATTTGCCATCTTCCGGTTGACGCTGTTGTTCGTAACTCCTCACTAATTTTTTGAAAATCACGAGGGCGTGATTATCTGTAGGAAGGGAGGGTGTAGTATCCCTGCCCGACCAATACGGAAGCAGTACGGAACTAATACGGAGCTTTGCCTGATGTATATTTAGTGTATCTCCGTATGTAAGCGTACGGCGTCTGCTGCATAAAAGCGGCTGCGCATTTCTGTTTTGATGAAGATGAGATTTTGATAATAACGAGCTATTCAACCTCTAGGTGAGCACCGGAGAGAAAGTCAGTTATTTTGCCGCTTCTTCTTTCATGAACGATTATATCTCAGGTGTGTACCTGAAAGTAGAATAAAAGTAATTATTGTTGATTTCACCGCGCCTACCACTCGGCTACCTATTACAATAATGATCATGATACTAGTTTCAGTTCACATGTCACTCATGGAAGGATCCATGGGCTTAACGCATCTGTCAATGAAATCCAGGAAGAAGAGCCGACAAAAGGCATCTTAATATTGTTGTAATGTATCGCAGGAAGAACAACTACGCATGCGCAGCATATTTTTCCACGAGCATCAGCCATTTTTTTCTTGTCTGGAGCCAGTTCAAAACAGTCAAATATTCTCAAAAATTGGATTATGGGAGACACAAACACGATCATGCCCCTCGGAAGGATACGAATTGTTCTAGTGCACATTCTCTCTTCTCTTGTGTAGGAGGTTAGGGATATGGACATGGACAGCAAGGCTGCAGCGAACTATGTCCAGTTCATAAAGTCCAACAGGGCCACCTTTCTGTCAGCGTTTACCAATAATGAGAATGGCTTCCATCTGACCAAGGACTGGTGAGCTCAATGTAACAGCTCTGTTAGGTTGCACAGTGCAAGGATAGAAAAGAATGGATCATTAGAAGCGTAACACTTCCGTGCCTTTTCAGGGTTCACCATACGCTGTGATTTTTCTAATGCAGGCGTTTGGGATTTTGGATTCTAATAAAGGCAGTGCAACTCGTAATGAACGTTGACACTCAGGGCATGCTTTAAACGTGCTTTGTATGACGTGGCATCCTGAAAAGGTGACATCACAACACATTTTGCCGTCGAAGACACAAGGTATAAATTTGCACACTCTTGTCTAATATTATTCTCTTGGTTAGACCCACCAAAACCCTCAAAGGACAAAGAACCATGTTCATGAATCAGCCACAATTACCTGAGGTGCAATAGCTATTTTTTATTATTGTTGTTTGGTCACAGGTACAAGCTGTTTATGGCTGGCTTCGGAAACAGGAAATTCCAGGTGCAGCCCGCATGTTCGCAGTACTTTGATCTGGATCCGGAATTCGAGAAAACCACCATGTCACCTGGTGTAGCTGAACTCATTCCATAACAGCCTTGTGTTTTTTCTTCTTCAATGTCTCAGCTGTTTGGCCGTTTCATCTATTCCATGGGAAGCTCTATACAATTTATTGATCATTGAATGGTGGTGACATGACATTGTGTTGGTTTCAGAATACACATCCTTGCCATTTTCGTTTTGCGCATCTATTTTCCGCGGGTAGTGATTTTGTGAGAGAGATAGAGAGAGAGAATGTGTGTGTGTGAGAGAGAGAGAGAGAGAATGTGTGTGGATGTGTGTGTGTGTGTGTGTGTGTGTGTGTGTGTGTGTGTGTGTGTGTGTGTGTGTGTGTGTGTGTGTGTGTGTGTGTGTGTGTGTGTGTGTGTGTGTGTGCGTGCGTGCGTGCGTGCGTGCGTGCGTGCGTGCGTGCGTGCGTGTGTGTGTGTGTGTGTGTGTGTGTGTGTGTGTGTGTGTGGTGCAATCCCAGCACAAGTTGCTATGGCTTCTGCCGTAGCATTGCTATCATCGCCTCCGGCGATTGGCGTCAAAGGTCAGGTCAGGTGTGTGTGTGTGTGATTTAGAGAATGAATGTGTGTGTGTGAGAGAGATTTAGACAATGCGTATGTGTGTGTGTGTGTGTGCGCGTATACACGCGTGTGAGTGTATGTGTATGTGAGAAAAGGGAGAGAGTGTGGGTGTATGTGTGTGTAATGGTGGGGGCATGTGTGGATTTGGCATTTAAGTCCCCAGCTCTATTCTATGTCATTCACGCTGGAACTGCTGCTGCATAGCCCCGAGTCTGAAGACTTGGCAACTTCACGCCTGCATCCGACTCTTGCGCTATGATACGCGTCGCCTATGATACCCCTCAGAATTCCCACCTTGCTCCCCCTTATGCTCAGGCTGCCCGTTTAGGAGCCATCAGTTGCCTGGCGATCGTAGTAATACGTGAAACTCAGAGTTGTGACAAACCTTCCAATCTCTCTTGTAATACAGAAATACCTATATTCTGCCTGTGACTACTCACAGAGAAAGAGTGGTCGAAACTGTACATTCCGCATGTAACTGTTCGCATGGAATTATAGTGGTCACAGCTGTATTCTGTGACCGCTCATAGGGAATTATAGTTTCCACAACAAATCCTGCAGTACGAAGCACTCTGCGAGCAGTCACGAACTGTGTACTTTACACATGTACATGTATGGTGATTTGTGACTGGTCATGGGGCATTGTGACTGGTAAACTAATTTGTGACTGGTCATGGGGGGTTTGTGACTGTTTGACTGGTCACGGGGACCGTGATTGGTCATGGGGCCTTGACTGGTCACTGAGTCCTACATATATGCAAAAGGTGATAGTATACATGTGGCAATGGCGCCAATGAAGGTGCTAATAGACAGGCGTAAGATGCATGAGGTGCGAGGGAGTGTAAAGTTATAGCGAACAGGGGAAAACCGTTACATCATCCCCCTCCTATGGAGAGGAAGGAGCTTATAACCCAAGTGCTCAAGTGGAATAGAGTACAATAAGCGCAAACACGTGCGAGACGAAAAAAGGCTTCGCACTGAAGTAACACAATAAGACGACTGAAACCCCATGCAAATAAAAGTGTAATAAGCTCAAAAAAATGTGTAAGGTGAAAGAAGTTCAACTGCAAAACTCAGTGGGCAGAAACCAAGGTTTTGTACTTCTGAAGTGGAACAATGTCATTACCAGATTCATCCAACAAATAATGTTCAGGCTCCCAAGTGGCATCAGAGTAGCCTTGCCACTTGACTAGGTACTGAAGCTGATTCTGCCGGCGGCGTGACTGAGAATGTTCTCCACCACGTAGCGGGTATGACCATCAAGGTCCGTGATAGGCGGAGGCGTAGGCTGTCTCCTATTAGGAATAGCGTTCTTCTCGTAGGCACGGAGTGCCGACACATTAAATACCGGGTGACAGCGGCTGGTATGAGGCAACTTGAGCTTGTAGGCATTCGGGCCGACCACCTGGGTTATAGGAAAGGGGCCAAACCACTTGGGGCGTAATTTATGGGATGGTCGGTCCCGAACTTCAGGAGTCAGGAGGAAATCCTGGTAGATCATTACCAAATCTCCCACCTTCAGCTTTCCCTCGACCCTTGTCTGATCTGCATAGAAGGCCTGACGAGCTTGAGCTTCCACTAGCGCATCTTGTGAGATCTTGACCGCGTCTTGTCTTGCTTGCAACCAATCAGCTGAATCTCTGCCTCCCTGAATAGGGTTGAGGAAGTCGGGTGGCGCTTTGGCTCAATGAATCCCTTCTCAAGTAATTCTGACAGCTGTGACTGGAGCTCGTACATCTCTGGTTTCGGCAAGCCGTAGGTGGGTCGAGACGGTGGTCTGGCTCCATCTTCTATCTGGATTTCATGGTCGACTTGTCTCTTTGGTGGAAGCTCATTCGGCAGCTCGTCTGGAAATAAATCCTGGTACCTCTCGAGCAGGTTCTGGATGTCCTGTTTCTGTGATTCCTGGAGTTGTGGCCCGGAACGATTCTCCTCGTTTGCAGCAGTGACCCATGCAAGAAACCCCTCTGCTCCACTCCTCAGGGCATGACGAGCTTGTCGGCCACTGATAAACATGCTTTCCACAGTTGGCCGGTCGGCTGTCGGCGGGTTAGCTGAAGGCAATTTGGCAACAAAGGGCTCACCGTCCAACTGAACTTCGTTCGTACGGAAAGTGATGCTGGGGTTGTTCCTTGTAAGCCACGGCTTGCCAAGAATAGCGTCGTAGCGAGTCAGGGGATACACAGTAAAGTACTGTTCCTCACTGAAGCCCCGACTATCACCTTTAGCGTGCGTGTGGAAATCTGCGGGACCTCGCTGGTCGAGCCATCCGCCAATGTTACGCTCAGCATTTCTGAGCTTGCATCCGTGTCAAGATGATGCTTTCGAACAAAACCGTCTGCAATGAAGTCATGCGTCGAACCGGAATCTATCAGCATCACTGCACGGCGACCGCCGATCTTTCCCTGTACGCGCAGTAGGTCGTGTTCAGGTTCATCACCGACGCTGACGTTGCTGACATGACACCTTTCTGCAACGGGACAATTTCCTACAGCTATGGGTGTCTCCGGCTCAGTAGGTTCCTGGAGAGCAACGTCTTCAACCTCCAGAGCTCCGAACCGGTTAGCGACTGGTAACGGTGGGTGCTTGGGTCGTCGCCAGTAAGCGCACCCCCTTTCTTACTGGCGACCAGCGTTTGGGTAGCGCTGTCCACCCTCAGTACAGTCTTTAGCGAGGTGGCCTGGCTTCCTGCAAGCAAAGCAGTGTCCCAATGCTCGCAGTAGGACACGCTCTTGGTCCGTCAGCTTGCGGAGGCCCTGGCCACGGAAGCTGGGCACGCAACGAGACTCTCTACTGGCTGGTGGCCCCGACGCCGGTGGCCCTGACGACTGCTCCACGGTGTTTGCTGCCATGACAGCTTGCTCCAGGGTACGTGGATGCTCACGCATGACCTGTCGCTGGATGTGCGGCACTGGACCCCTGACGAATAGCAGCGCTCTGGTGTGGTGGTCGATTTCCGGCACTTGCATGCTGAGGCGAGTGAAAGCAGCAATGTACGCGTCCAGCGACCCGTGCTGCGCTGCGGAAATTAGTCCCATACGCGAAATTTCCTCGTTGTGCCGTGGTCCGTACACATCGCCAAGTGCCGCTTTCAGAGCAGGCCAGTCGGAAAACACTTGGTTAGCTTTCAATGCCGCTATCAACCAAAGACGAGCGTTTCCAGTCAAAAATCCTGCCGCGTAATCGACCCTCTGTGCCGCATTTGGGAGTGCCAACGACCGTAGGGCCATGTCCATTGCAAACGTCCATTCTTTGAATGTAGCGGAATCTCCTCCAAACACAGGCAGCTCTTTCGTAAGGCGGGGTGTTGGCTCCCACGGTTCCGAGTTCGGATGTATCGTTCGGTTTCCTTGGCTAACGCACTGAGCGGTCTTGATATCGTTTATCAGCTGAACGACGAGTACGAGGAGCGTAAGCAGAGCGACCAGAACACCTGCCAAAAGCAGAGTAGTAACCATCCTCTGCTACCAGTGTAACAGGTTTAATCGAACTTGAAAAGTAAGAGGCCTGGTTGAGCGTGCCTCAACCAGTTATATGCAAAAGGTGATAGTATACATGTGGCAATGGCGCCAATGAAGGTGCTAATAGACAGGCGTAAGATGCATGAGGTGCGAGGGAGTGTAAAAGTACAGCGAACAGGGGAAAACTGTTACATCGCGCTCCACAAAAACAAAAGATTAGGCCATCCAGAATTAATTCGTTGTTTCGGGTCACCCGACCGACCATCTTTTTTCACCTGACCGCAAAATTTTTTTTTTTATAGTGCATGCAAATGTACAGACTAGACTATGTACACACGCGACCCTAATAATAGGAGTCCAGATATCGACGTCGAAGCCCTGGCTAGCCAAATGACAGGATGCATCGTTTGGTGACGACGTTGTCTTCTATCTCCGATCCGCAATTGGTCCTGAAACAGCATCAGCTCCGCCACCTTGTCGCTATTTACAGAAGTAGGCCTCGGCGGGTAATGCCAGTTATTTCAGCTCAAAATGCTTTTAGCATTGCTAGTTATTCGGTCATATAATGCTCGTTAGAATGCTAATTTGGACTTGTAATGCTTGTTGAAAAGGCAATGTGAACCACTCATATGGCATTGTGTCATAATGTAAGCCACACTGCACGGAATACTGCTATTGGAAGTACCTAGTACTTTGAAAGTAGATTATAATATTATGGTGATGCTATTTCAAAATGATGTGGAACTGAAGTTGCTATCATGAACTAGCAGTGAATAACAGTAAATCAGAACCCTACGTCGGCAGTCTTCAAAGTACTTTGAGGGTGCATACGGAATGCCATTTTGGAAAGTTAGTATATTGTGTGGTATGAAAAAGTACTTTGAAGTACAATATAAGTCAACGTATCACTTCGTGGAATGAGTCAATCAGCACAGTGGGCAACTAGTGCATGAGTATAGGTAATCAGTCCAGACACCAAGACTTGGTGATTCATTGCAGCAATCCATTAGCAACACAATGGGGCATAATACGGGCACCCAGTGAACACACTGTCACAATAGTAGGAATGTTACTAACCCTCGATATGCCTGCTCCTTTGGCTTTGGGCAGTCGTGCGCATGCCTCACCGGGCTCATCCTCCACCTCTGCCTCGTTCTCGTCTTCCTTATTATCCTCCTCTGTCTCACTCTCTTCCTCCGAAGAATCAGAGACTTCCAACACATTTCCATTTGATGTACTCATGGTGCAAGCAAGCCAGCACTGCATGACTCTGTGAATAGGAAAGACAAGGTTTCTTTCCGTTTCCCATGATGGCATCAACGTGGTACGTCTATACCTAGCAGTTGCCACTAAGATTCGCAACAAGAGACGCATGTTGCGAAGTCGCAGGCTAACGTTTAAGCAAAACTGCCAAAAGCCGCTGGTACAAAGTACAGTGTGTACGTTACATTGTAGAGCTCCTGTTTATTCAGTAATGCACACTCGACTCATGAAGTGAGAAAATGACACTTTTGGGCGCTAATGCTTGTTTCGGCTCCAAAT
The DNA here is from genome assembly GCF_964019385.1 of Sycon ciliatum. Classification (NCBI taxonomy): domain Eukaryota; kingdom Metazoa; phylum Porifera; class Calcarea; order Leucosolenida; family Sycettidae; genus Sycon; species Sycon ciliatum. The sequence continues at coordinate 32,755,782 of NC_088644.1, forward strand.
CCGGGTACAATGCTGGAGCATTGCTAGTTCTCAAAACGATGCTCGTAATGCCAGTTACAATGCTAGCATTACCCGCCGAGGCCTATACAGAAGTAAGGTGAGACCTGCTCGCCGGTCAGACTCGTTTGCCAGCGAGGCCAAGATCTGGTCCTGGAGCCGTGGAGGGGACCTGGATCTGATGCGACAATGACTGCGCTGGATTGTCTACACTACAGTCAAATTTGATCGACTGGCTAGATGGACAAAAGCTATTCGATGTACATGTACATGTACATGGACGTAACCAAAATAAAAAATAAAATGAAATAAAAAATAAACCCGACCAACCGACCCTGGTACGGATGAGTGAAGTGACCCGAAACAACGAATTAATTCTAGGTGGCCTTACAGAAAATACGCAGGGGGGGGGGATTACGGGGGAAAGTATGCACAATATCAGAGAGTCAAATACACATGTAAGTGAATGGAGGGGGAAGCGGAGTTAGAGCTATTTTTCGTCTTTTTTCTTTGATTCATAGCCTGTCCGTTGCCCACTCCCAGCGGGTAAGGCGCAGGTGGGCGCTGACCTTCTCTTTAATGTCTGCAGTCCTTTGCTTGCCGACGTAACCGTCGGAGACCATCATGAACAATGGACTGACTAATTATTCACTTGTCCTGTCTTTCTAAATAACATGTCAATGCACATGTTCTTGGTTTAGTTTTTGGCCTTTTTTCGTGCTTTGGAGTTACTTGTTGTTTTGGAGAGTTCCCTCCTCTCCACCTAATGTTTTTTCCGCAAGTCCTTTTCCTTGTTGGCTGGTTCATCAGAACGCACTCCGGGAGCTGGTTCCAGACCTCCACAACAGCGTCAGGGAAGGACCGACTCACGGCGAAGGTCATCATTCCGTGCTCTGAGCGGAAGAGTGGAAGTGAGCTGCAACTGGTGTGAGGGATGCCGTTGTGTGCGTCGGCTATGGCGTGGTTGCTCGGGGTGGAAGAAGGGTGAGAAGCACAGGCTGTCCAACCGTCCTGCTTTCAGCAGGATAGTCCTGCTTTGGGCCAAAACATTTGTGTACATTTACATGGGAGACAATTTTGCCTTTGTATACATTTTATATAGGTGTCCTGCTTTGGAATGGTGGCAAGGTTGCCCAGACATGCTTCAAGCATGTCTGGCCCAGTTGAAAAGTGGAGCTTGTACAGAAAGCAGAGTGCTCCGACCATTCTGCGGATGTCCAAGCTAGGGAGGTATGCTCCATCACCGATTAGGCGAAGGCCACACGGCGTTGGATGGCAGTGAGGCGAGCCAGAGTGGTGGGTGCGGCGCTCATTCACACGAGCATGCCGTACTCCAGGACCGGGCAGACAAAGCCCTTGTAGATCACACCACAACACCTGGAGTCCAGCACTCGTGAGGCTTTCGGAGAAAGACGCTGCGAGCCTCGAATAGCCAACTGCCTGATATGAGCTGTGAAGGACAGGTGTACTAGTGTAATGGGTAGCCGAGTGGTAGGCGCGGTGAAATCAACAAGAATTACTTTTATTCTACTTCTTTCAGGTACACACCTGAGATATAATTATTAGTGAAAGAAGAAACGGCAAAATGACTGACTTTCTCTCCGGTGCACACCTGGAGGTTGAATAGCTCGTTATTATCAAAATCTCATCTTCTTCAAAACAGAAATGCGCAGCCGCTTTTATGCAGCAGACGCCGTACGCTTACATACGGAGATACACTAAATATACATCAGGCAAAGCTCCGTATTAGTTCCGTACTACTTCCGTATTGGTCGGGCAGGGATACTACACCCTCCCTTCCTACAGATAATCACGCCCTCGTGATTTTCAAAAAATTAGTGAAGAGTTATGAACACAGCGTCAACCGGAAGATGGCAAATTATATCGGAAATGATAACGTTTAGAGTAGACAGAAGAAATGAACTGATAACAAATCATAAAGTAGAAGCACACCAGGTTCACACGATCTCACGGGGTCAAAAGGGGAAAGAACTGTCCTCCAAATAGGACCTGAAACCACAGCACTCTTGCTGCACTACGCTGGCACAACCCGCCAGGAACATCGTAGTTCAAAAACCGAACTGAATACACTATAACTACAAGGGGCGTTGTCACACACATTGTCCCACGTTAGCTGGGTAAACCGTGGCTCACCATGATCAGGCGCCTACCAAACTAAACTGGATTCACACACTCGCATAAAGGAAGACTGAAGAGAACAGGGAGACTGAAGGAAGACAGGAAAGAAAATGCCATACCTGGAATCAGCGTTAGTAACCACGGCGGCGGCTGGAGCTACGGCGGAGGGTGAGCGAGGTTTTATCTTCATCTTCGTTGAGCCGGTCACTCAGAGCGGCTAGCTCGGCGTCAGACAAATAACCTCCCTCCTCGTCTTGAATCATGGTCTTCACATTGTCGACAGCATCGCTTTGCGCGACGTAAAGAGTGATGGTCTAGCCAGGAAGAGTGTTGGCGAAAATCTGCATTCCACCACGGAGGCGAAGTACCAAAGTGAAGAGTGGGCTCCTGCTTCCGACTGCGTGCCGGCGAAAATCAAACGCTGCTGGTCTTGGGGAATACCCTCCCTTGATTCGTCGCAGGGAGCTGCAGCGGGTTGAGCCATGGGGTCTGGGGTCAAATCACATTGTTTTATTTAAAACTACACCGCTGCCACCAATGTAATGGGTAGCCGAGTGGTAGGCGCGGTGAAATCAACAAGAATTACTTTTATTCTACTTCTTTCAGGTACACACCTGAGATATAATTATTAGTGAAAGAAGAAACGGCAAAATGACTGACTTTCTCTCCGGTGCACACCTGGAGGTTGAATAGCTCGTTATTATCAAAATCTCATCTTCTTCAAAACAGAAATGCGCAGCCGCTTTTATGCAGCAGACGCCGTACGCTTACATACGGAGATACACTAAATATACATCAGGCAAAGCTCCGTATTAGTTCCGTACTACTTCCGTATTGGTCGGGCAGGGATACTACACTAGTAGGTGAAACAGCACACCCAGCAGCTTCAGCTGGACGGCTTCCGGAACAACTGTGCTCTGGAATACAAAGTTTTGCAGGGCAAAGAGTTAGACTATTGGGACTTGTACTCTTTCATGCTCCTACAGCTGAATGACTCGTCATGCAGTTTCACTGTATATCTATAATGTATCATGTTACGAAGAACTGGGTTGATGGCAACACTGTACTCGCCAAAGCTGTTACATTTCCAATTTCGCAACAACGATCAGACAAAGCAATTCAATTCACAACTCCGATCAGAGATAGTGTTGAACCATTCACTATCTTTCATAGGTTTATAGGTTCATAGATTCATAGGTTTGACATTCGTGGCCAGACCTCGTATGTATGAGCTGCCGTATTTGCCAGAGTATAATTATAAGGCGATTAATAGTATAAGTGAAGCGGACATTACAAAATGATGAATGAGAATACATGTATCTAAAATGGTTGTTCCTAATCGATTTTCTTGAGACTATCATCAGGGAAAAATCGTCTCACAATAGAGGCTATACGGAAAACAAACTACTTATAGGTTATAGGATAGTGGGGAGTATACAAGGTGAGGTGTGAAGAAAAAAAAAAACTAAAGTGGGAGAGAATACGAAAGAAATTAGAAGAAAAGATGTATACTCCCCACTATCCTATAACCTATAAGTAGTTTGTTTTCCGTATAGCCTCTATTGTGAGACGATTTTTCCCTGATGATAGTCTCAAGAAAATCGATTAGGAACAACCATTTTAGATACATGTATTCTCATTCATCATTTTGTAATGTCCGCTTCACTTATACTATTAATCGCATTAATAAAGTTATTGTCTCCTCGTCGCCTTTTCATAATTATAAGGCTGCGTTTACACAGAGATAAAACGAAACGAAACGGAACGAAAGCGCGTTGGCCTCAAATCGTTTTCAAGAAGGGCAAACCATTCTGAAGCGTTTACACGAAAACGGATAAGAGGCGATCAGGCTGGAGTGAGCACGTGCTGGCTTGGCGCACGGGCGGGAAGTAACACGTTAGTTGGAGTTGGCAGGTGCTGGCGGGCGCAATGGTTGGACATTCCCCGCCAAATACAGTCCCCCGCCGAATGGTTTCCATGACCGCACTCAGTTTCCAAACGTTTTCACCGCTTACACGAGAACGAAAACGTTTTGAAAACGTTTCAAACACTTTCAAGTGCGTTTCCATATCGTTCCCTTTAGGTATCGTTTTCGGGCATGGTTGTGTAAACGATAGAAGTAAACGCAACGATTTCGCTCCGTTTCGGTCGTACTTTGTTACCGTGTAAACACAAATCGGTGTCGATCGTTGTCGTGTAAACACAGCCTACGCCACACTTATACTCCGATGATGAAGCTAACGGTGATAAACAAGGTAGATGTCTCTATTTCGTGCCAAAAAAGAGAGGGGCTTATACTCCGGAAAATATGGTACGTATCATAGCAAGCAGTAAGTGCTGCATAGGACGTCCGGTAGATCTACCCAAACGAAAAAGGAAAGGTTTGGGTAGATCTACCTTTCCCTTACTTGTGCTGCCGGGACCCCCCCCCCCCTACAGTGTGACGTAGATCAACTGTTATCTATTCTTGATTTTATCACACAAAGCTGCAAAGTACCCGTAGAGTGGATTATGAAACATTAAGTGAGAATGCTTTTCAATGTAAAATCGTGGCAGATTAGTATGGAAAGATAGTGTTTATGTGCTGGAAAGCTAATAAAATGAATAGCGAAAGTCACAAATGTAATAAAAACAATACACAAGTATTTCTAAACAATTGAACCAGTAGCCATTATTCAACCATGCCCCGCGACATGTAACAGTTAGTTCCTGCCATTGAGCTGCACTTTCAAATTCAACTCTGTTGAGTTTTTTTGTCACTCATTTTATAGCTATCACTATTCTGTTCGGCTGTTGTTGCTTTTGGGTGATAGAAAAGCTATACATGCTGTGCATACACCTGTACCTTGCATTGATGTCTACGCGGAGAAGACCCTAATGAAAAAATCATAATGATAAAACAAGACCTGCTAAGGAACAAGTTCAGCCGCACTGGGCACAGAAGTTGTGTTGAGGAAATCCGGGTTCAGGGAAGAGTACTGCGCACAAGCGCGTTCGGACAGGAGGTTCTTGATTGCAAAGCCACCTTGCGTCATGAAGATCTTCAGCCTGTAGACAAACAACAGTAGGTACATGTACCACAGTTCAAGAACCACATGAATTGTGTTCCACTCCTTCATAAACTTGCAAATTGTGTTTTGTTTGCCCATAAAATATGAACCACAGTACATGTACTAGCACCACTATAGGATCTCTCCTTGGGGTTGGGAAATCTGTTTTGCAGCCGCTCTTTATCCCTGTCATTGTGCACAAAGTGCAGAGCGCTTCAAACGAAAAAAAGAGAAATAGGTCCAGTTTGCATTTGTCTTGACTCAAAGTTTCAAGCCACTGCAATCATCAGACGACAGTGCAGTGGCATGAAACTTTGAGTCACGACAAATCCAAACTGGACCTATTTCTCTTTTTTCCATTTCGTGTAGATAGATAGATAGAGATAGAGAGAGAGAGAGAGAGAGAGAGAGAGAGAGAGAGAGAGAGAGAGAGAGAGAGAGAGAGAGAGAGAGAGAGAGAGAGAGGTTCAGAAGGAATCTGGAAAAGATGACTCTCTCTCACTCATTTTCTGGGACATGTAGAGAAGGACATCACAATTGGTTAATGCTCTAACATCTCACATTAGTCTCGATTTCACTTCCATATCCGTTATCACACACTTGCGTGATAATTCTGGAATTTTATCAGCATCAGACACATTAATGGAGCAGTACCAACAGAAAGGACTTACCAGTCTTTAGTTAGATGCAGACCATCATCATCATATTTGAATGCAGATGTAAATCTTTCCTTCAGGCGACTAAGATACAGAAGAAAGTCTGCTCTGGCATTGGTGTCGAGGTCCTTATTTCTCAGCTCCTGGGAAAAAAATCACATCAGAAATATACACCGGCACGTTTTACCTACCCACATACATACTCGCGCGATTAGTGCCCCAGGGACACTATTTTTCAATGTCCATCACTGACAGGGCACTATTCAAGAAAGGGCACTATTCAAGAGAGGGCACTATTCAAGAGAGGGCACTATTCAAGAGAGGGCACTATTCAAGAGAGGGCACTATTCAAGAGAAGGCACTATTCAAGAAAGGGCACTATTCAAGAAAGGGCACTATTCAAGAAAGGGCACTATTCAAGAGAGGGCACTATTCAAGAGAGGGCACTATTCAAGAGAGGGCACTATTCAAGAGAGGGCACTATTCAAGAAAGGGCACTATTCAAGAGAGGGCACTATTCAAGAGAGGGCACTATTCAAGAAAGGGCACTATTCAAGAGAGGGCACTATTCAAGAGAGGGCACTATTCAAGAAAGGGCACTATTCAAGAGAGGGCACTATTCAAGAGAGGGCACTATTCAAGAAAGGGCACCATTCAAGAGAGGGCACTATTCAAGAGAGGGCACTATTCAAGAGAGGGCACTATTCAAGAGAGGGCACTATTCAAGAGAGGGCACTATTCAAGAGAGGGCACTATTCAAGAGAGGGCACTATTCAAGAGAGGGCACTATTCAAGAAAGGGCGCTATTCAAGAGAAGGCACTATTCAAGAGAGGGCACTATTCAAGAGAGGGCACTATTCAAGAGAGGGCACTATTCAAGAGAGGGCACTATTCAAGAGAGGGCACTATTCAAGAGAGGGCACTATTCAAGAGAGGGCACTATTCAAGAGAGGGCACTATTCAAGAGAGGGCACTATTCAAGAGAGGGCACTATTCAAGAAAGGGCACTATTCAAGAGAGGGCACTATTCAAGAGAGGGCACTATTCAAGAAAGGGCACTATTCAAGAGAGGGCACTATTCAAGAAAGGGCACTATTCAAGAGAGGGCACTATTCAAGAGAGGGCACTATTCAAGAAAGGGCACTATTCAAGAGAGGGCACTATTCAAGAGAGGGCACTATTCAAGAAAGGGCACTATTCAAGAGAAGGCACTATTCAAGAGAGGGCACTATTCAAGAGAGGGCACTATTCAAGAGAGGGCACTATTCAAGAGAGGGCACTATTCAAGAGAGGGCACTATTCAAGAGAGGGCACTATTCAAGAGAGGGCACTATTCAAGAGAGGGCACTATTCAAGAGAGGGCACTATTCAAGAGAGGGCACTATTCAAGAGAGGGCACTATTCAAGAGAGGGCACTATTCAAGAAAGGGCACTATTCAAGAGAAGGCACTATTCAAGAGAAGGCACTATTCAAGAGAAAGCACTATTCAAGAAAGGGCACTATTCAAGAGAGGGCACTATTCAAGAGAAGGCACTATTCAAGAAAGGGCACTATTCAAGAGAGGGCACTATTCAAGAGAGGGCACTATTCAAGAGAGGGCACTATTCAAGAGAGGGCACTATTCAAGAGAGGGCACTATTCAAGAGAAGGTACTATTCAAGAAAGGGCACTATTCAAGAGAGGGCACTATTCAAGAGAGGGCACTATTCAAGAGAGGGCACTATTCAAGAAAGGGCACTATTCAAGAGAGGGCACTATTCAAGAGAGGGCACTATTCAAGAGAGGGCACTATTCAAGAGAGGGCACTATTCAAGAAAGGGCACTATTCAAGAGAGGGTAATTGCCTACAATGCCGGTTTTCCTGGTATACTACCGGAAAACTAAGGTAACTACCGGCATGCCGGGGATTTTTGACTTTGATCGAAAAACTACCAGAACTGGCACTGAACCATGAGTGTTCAAAAAAAGGTTGCTTTGTGGTGTGACAAGGGCACATGCATTTATATTTATATTTATTACAACATCTCAAGACTCGATGGAAACACCGGCCAATGTTAAGAGAGTGGGTGATTGCCAACCACGGCGTTAAATAAAAATAAGGGGAGGGAAAAAGAAAGAGTAGCAAAATGAACAGCAATAACAACTCCGTAAGAGACGCAAAGGACATGTGGATAATGAGCTATTTATGTTGAGTAAATAAGGGGCGGCACGGATTTTAAACAGGCGGAGTGAGGTCAGATCCTTAACTTCTCTGGGTAGAGTCAGCCAAACAGAAGAAGCAATAAAGAGAGGGGAGCGCAAAAGAGTGGATGAGTTACACTAAGGGAGTAAGAGCGAGTTTCTAGTTCTTAGAGAAGAGAACCATTTCACAGAATCACACATGTAGGGGTGATCTGACAATGAAGGAACTCAGGTTTTGGTCCCCCAATGAGCAATAGGTTAGAAATGAATAAAAAGAAAGAACAAAATTTCCAAAATAATGCGCACAAAATACGCAAAAAATACTCAAAAACTGCCCACAAAAGCGGAAATGGCCAAAATTGGCGAAAAACCAGCAAGATAAGGGAAGCGAGAGAAAATTAAGTGAATCTAGGTGTGTGACTAAGGGATTTGCTTTGGCTGGGTTGGCAAGTACGAGAGGGCACTATTCAAGAGAGGGCGCTATTTTTTGTTAAATTTACGTCATCCCGTCGTTCAGAACTAATAAGAAACCCATGACCACTCTTGATCAATTACAGGCAAGGTTTGCTAGAGCTCTACTAAAAAGAAAAAAATTGCATTTGATTACACTTCTTCTAAATCTGTTTTAAATTCTAAATGCTCCCTAGAATCACTAGCTTATTGTCGTCAAATCATCAGTCTCACCACTTTTCACGGATATGTTTTCCATCATCGTGATTACCTTGCTGATTTCCATTTCAACATCACGAGTAGTGAGCGACGACCAAATAAAATCATTCTTCCCAAATTTAAATCATTGTCTAAGTCTCTCTTCATGTTACGAACTGCTATTCTGTGGAACATTTTTAGGAGGGGTTGAGTACCGTAAGAGACGTACAGCCAGTCATATTGTCATGTTGAAATACTACAATTTGACACAAATTACACATAACACGAAGCCGTTTTTTGAAAAAAGTAAGTAATATATCTGCTCCATTTATTCTATGACTTGCACAATGAACCAGTGTTTATTAAAAAACATATTCTTAGCTGGGGTCGAGTGCCATATAGGAGAGTTACATCTAGTCATACTGTCATGAACAGGCAGCACTTTTCCTGCAGCAGTCACACCATAATCGTCATTATTTCCACGGAAATCCTCTTCCATTGTCAGCTCCTACGTCGTTAGATACGACGTAGGGCTTTAGGACCAGCTCGTCAAAAATAGAGAACGTGAACAAGCGTGCCCGCGACCTCTGAGTAATCGTAGCATTATTTTACTTGAGCACTCCACTAAAAACTTGATCAATGCCAAATCGATGCCTACAGAAAAATCATACTTCGCAGGCATTGCGTTGCACGCTTGGAGGTGAAATACAGAAGGCAAGTCGATCCGCATATGACCAAGAGTGTACACCAGCGTTAGCTCCCGGCTAATCGCAGTCCCCTCACACTTCCAGAACACAGGGTTTTGTAGTATTGAATAATTATACGGAAGAAGTATTTAGACAAGAGAGTAGCCAAGGGTGAGAAGGAGAATAGAGAACAACTGACTGGAGTATGCGCTCTTCTCATTGCTATGGTGAAGGAGCGGGAAATACGGATAGTGAGTATTGTACTCCCTCAGTATAAACACAGCTATTACATAGCCTCGCAGGGGCTTATGCACTCTTGCTAGGACTATTCGGATTGGAATGGAATGGACTAGTCGAAAAAAATAACAATGTGTGCGAGGAAACCCCTGAGACAAGGATTTCTGTGCCGTGTCACCTCCCTGGTTTGGGTACGACTCCCTGATGATAAACCATCAAGAATAACCTCGTATGATCAAACAGATCCGTAAATGTGGGGAACATTTTATTATATTACTTTTCTTTATATGCGCAAGCTCCACTGCAGCCACTTCATTACATGAAAAACATTAAACACACCATCTTCAAGTGGTCTCTTCGCTGCAAATTGCAATATTTCAATCAAATTTTCGGCCAGGAGAAAAAGAAGTGAGGTGGACCTATATCAGACAACACTAAGTGGAACGGAGCTACACAACACGTGATAATATTTGATAAAATTGCAAGTGTTCAGAGTGTGAGTGTGAATGTTGGTGCGAGTACGAGTATGATTGTGTCTCAGTCAGTGTTTTGGCATGTGCATGGGTGGGTGTGTGCGTGCCTGTGCCGAAAGGATGGTGCAATTCTGTCAATTTTATCACATATGGTGTAGTTTCGTTCCACTTTGTGTTGCTTGATATAGGTCCACCTCACTTGTTTTTCTCCTCAATCCTGATGATGGGTCCTGGCCGAAAATTTGATTGAGATAATTATAGTAATTTGCAGCGAATAGATCGCTTGATGATGGTGTGTTTAAGGTTTTTCATGTACTTTTCTTTAAAGGGGAACTGTTACCAAAAAATCTTTGTCTTTAATATCTTGTAGTTCTTTGGCTCCTGATCACGATGGTGCTATCCGTTTTTCTCTGCGATGTCTGGAAGTGGGCAATAACTTGAAAAGAAGGTGCCCAAAATTGTCCCGAAGTACCGAGTGACGTCACGCCGGACTTGACTTCCACGCGTACATTCGTCGTCAAAAAAACGGAGTCCAGCCCGTGTGCTGGTCGATCGAGCTAGCTGTTCCAATGTACGGTGCACGTGTGCCTTTTGAACTGTAACACAGATGGGTACGTCGTACCGAAGGAGAATGCCAAAGAGGCAGAGACCCACCCGCAGCTGCACAGCCAAATCAAAATAAAAAGCAGCTGAGCTTTCACCTTTTTGACTTCTTCCACGAGGATCTAAGTTTTTATTTTGTGAGCACGGAAGTACGTCGTTGTTTCGAACTTTTCGTGTGAGGAACAACACGATGATGAGTGCATATGCAGAAAACATTACTCTTCCGGCCAGCCATAACACCACCAACCTGATCCCCAAAGGAACGCAATGTAGGTACGTGAAGGCGATTCATCTGGCGATGTTGCTGAAGATGCAGATGACAAACTCTGACGTCTTTCATTTCAGAGCCGAGTGGGCAACACCGCCACCTTCGGCTTCGATACAACGACATCATTTTCAAGCACGAGGTATGTGTGTCACACTAACAGCAAACAAACATCCTCCACTCCTTCGTAATGACAAATAAAACAAAGAGCTGGAGCTTCGTGGAGGAAGTACCAGTGCGACAAACTGCTGTCGACTTTTGTTTATTTTGTCCCTTTTTGGCGTTCTCATTGTGTACAACGTACACATCGAGTGTCCGAGTTCAGAAGGCAAGGGTGCACCGTACATCGAACAGTTGGCTCGATCGACCAGCACACGGGCTGGACTTCGTTTTTGACGATGAATGTACGCGTGGAGGTCAAGTCCGGCGTGACTCGGTACTTTGGGACAATTTTGGGGACCTTCTTTTCAAGTTTTCACCCACTTCTAGTCATTGCAGAGAAAAACGAATAACACCATCGTGATCAGGAGCCAAAGAACTACAAGATAAGACAAAGAAAAGTTTTGGTGACAGTTCCCCTTTGAGTCACATTTTGTTTTAAGAGAGCACACATTGCTTTAGCTGTGATGGCTAATGTCAATACTGGGTTTGCACAGCAGATTCAGGAGCTATCTGATCACGGCTAACCTTATAGGGCAACGCTGTGTGGTCCAACCGTGGTGTTTCCAGTCCTGCGTAGTATCCCATCTCGATCAGCTTCTCTCGATCAGCCACAGCATCCCAGCGGATGCACACATCATTCGGAAAGTTTTGAGCGTCTAAAAACTCCCTGTTCTGAAACCACGGTAAAGCTGCATGAGAACAAGGTAAAAACTTAACTTCATTACCAACAGTACATATTTCTGCTGACTTCATGGCTAGACACGGAACAGTGGTAATGACGCTGGCATTAATTAAAGGAAGGTTGGTTGCTCGCAACATTGAGCTCAATTTTTAATTCCTGGATGGAAGTCGCGAGTCAGTCGAGTGTCAAGTCAAGTTGGTGGGAAGGAAGGATCTCGATTGTGGCGAGCAACCAAAACGAATTCAGCCGGGTTTGTAAAGATTACAATACTTGAGCTTCATGGATATTGATGCGATAGCAGAAAATGCCAGACAATGTGGGAAAGTATACACAACAGTATCGTTACGTACGTTCACTGATGATCGTAACGAGAACACTGTTTTGAACTTTTTTTCTTTTACATATCATTTTCACACCTGTCTCCCATTTTCGTTATTGTCGTCATAATAAACAATGATTACTGACCAGTTTGTCCTCTTGGTTGCGATACTAACTAACTTACAACTAGTAAGTAACATTTTGTTTATTTCATAATGTTTACAGATACTGTACTGTTGTGTACTTCAGAAACTCTACTCTTCTCCTTCTTGGAAAAATGTCAATCTTGCTGGTGATGAGCCGGAGGCCTTTCCATTCCTTGATTGCTCATATCCGTGTATCATCACACACACGCACACACGCACCCACAAATAGACACACAAACATACACACAACATATACACACACAAGTCAACATCAACATACTTCCCACTGGCGCACTGTTATTCCAACGTCCTCCGCCAGTGAAGTGCTCCGGTCCTTGCTGCTGGTAGTTTGCCAACACCTTGTTCACGAAATTGTGGATCATGTAAAATAATGGATCCATGCCTGGTATCACGCCTTGGAATGTTCCACCCATACCAACATGGAAGTTGGTATCAAAGGTCTCATAGAGACCTGTACAAAAATTCCAAGCACATAGGAAAATGTAAAATGTGTACTAGTAGGTACAGTTCGGATCGGCTATAGGGTTGTCGGCTATAGGGTTGTCGGCTATAGGGTTGTCGGCTATAGGGTTGTCGGCTATAGTGTTGTCGGCTATAGGGTTGTCGGCTATAGGGTTGTCGGCTATAGGGTTGTCGGCTATAGTAACATACCTCTTATAGCGATCGTATTTTCAAATTCATTTTCGTAAACCACCCCTTTCTACACATATCGGATCGGCTATAGTAATAATCGGCTATAGTATTATATTATCGGCTACAATGATACGATTTCTTTGTCAAAATGATTTTATTGCATACATTTTTCATAGGCTATAATGATGATCATAAAAAATTATACATCGTCCAGGGCGAGATCTGATTCGCGGCAGTCGGGAAGTGCTGGTACGACTATGATATCCCTCAGAGGAAATTCGAAATGTTTTGCGTTGGCTGTGCTCCGGGGCATCCTCGAGCGAGAGTGGAGGCAGTAGTAAGTACCAGCGCTGAAGCGCTACCGTGGTCTCCGCCGAGATGTTGGAGAAGGCATTCGGAAAACAACGAAGACGATCAGGGACGTGGAGAAGCTTCTCCGTGACATACGACATCACGCGTCGATCAACCTGCCACTTGGAACCGTTTCAGCGGTGATGAGTTGAGCGATGGCGACCCAAACTGAGACTCTACTCCCACTAATCGATCCTGTAGATATTGTTGATATGTCGATTGAACGTGTTGAAGTGTTTCTCTTCTGAAAGAACACAATAATCATTTGTTGAGCACAGCTTGAAAACTCATGTAAAAAAAGTCATGAAGTTTTTGTTTCCGCAGGAAGTAGCTCTGCACTGCGCGTACTGCACAGTCACTGATTCGAATGACATCATACACGCATGTGTCAGGCATACCTAAGTATGCATATCGCCTGTAGTATTAATTATTATATCGCCATAGTGATATTTTCACGAAAATCAAACACCAACGCTATACCCGATCCGTATTGTACTCTTTATCCAGGGCTTTGGCAGCCGGTTCGGCTGATCCCCTCAATACGTGCAAAATGGGCTTTTTGTCACATAAGGAAATAACATGTTATTTTCATTTCTGATCAAGTATACCATTCGGACCGCGGGAAAACCCGCTACCACCGCCACAAGACATGTTTGCGATGTCGTTTTGTGGCACTGAACACCACACTCGGTGCTAATTCAACAATGAAGACTGAAGAGAGACAACATATTTTTCTGATCCAACAACTAATTGGAGACTAGTTGGGTGGACACACCCATTCCCAAAGCACTGCAAATGGAACCGATTCTTTTACTTACAACGTTTCGGCAATATTGCCATCGTCAGGTACGATTGAAACAATGAATGAATCAATCGTACCTGACGATGGCAATATTGCTGAAACGTTGTACGTAAAAGAATTGTTAAAAAGTCGGCGTGGAGGCAAGAAACCAAATATCCATGAAAGTAAAGTGAGCACACTCGTACCACGAAAACAATGGAACAATATTTTATGATTTGAACGTCGTTTTCATGTGATAATCCTCAGAAATCATCATCACACTGAGAGTTGGACAACAAAGGAAAGATATTTATGGCACAATAAAGTGAACAATATTAGATCTAAAACTAATACAAGAAACACTAATATTCTAAAACTAGCACTATTGGATACTCACATACCCACTCACATACATGTACCTTTCTCACCCTCATTTCTCCAATATACACTAAGTATTGCTTTCACATTGCTCACTGCTCATGTAATCACGCCTCCAATAGTGCTAGCTTTAGAATATCAGTGTTTCTTGTGTTTCTTGTCCATGTATTAGTTTTAGATCTAATAATGTTAACTTTATGGTACCATAAATGGCCGGCGATCTGCGAAAATCACCCTTCGGTGAGATGTAAATTTTTCGAGAAAATCGCGATTAAAGATTGATCACTGAAGCGTGACCAAGCGCAAACTCTGACAGCAGGTAACTGGTTGTCTTTGAACAGTCACGATGGCGGAAGGTGGAAGACGGTGATCGCTGGCTCAAACCGTTATAGGCTTCTCGGTGGATGATACTTTTGCCCTCCTGGACCATGGACGGTGATGTTTGGGAGCGACATCGAGTGCTCAGATGAGAGTCCTGACGACGAGCCAACTGAGCTCGCTACGGCAGAAGCGCTACAGAGTGATGCGGAGGAAAATGTTGATGAAGCGGCGCCAGCGCAGGACGATCAGCCTCTAGCTGCAAGTGGTCCCGGTAAGCGAAAGCGAGAAGGTCAAGCTGCGACTGTATCAACACTTGAAGACGTTGTCGCCGGCGTTGAGAAAGGCTGTGGGTGTTAGGGTGCGAACTGCTTCACCAACGTCGCACCTGACGACATCCTGCGCGTTCGCAACTTGGCGGCGTGCTAGGAGCTAAGCAACGAGAGTTTGTGCTGCCTGCTGGGAAGCTGGAAGCTCTAGCGAGACGTGGTGAAGTGTCTCATCACGTGGCGGCAGCCCAAGCTGGCGTCAGAGGTCGGATTACGTTTGAGTATGCTTTTGCCTTGTCGGTCCGCCTCCAAGTATCCCGCCAGCAGGATTGCCCAACCAACGTGCAGATTACCTCTACAAGCAGATTCGACAACACTGCCATGAGGAGAATAGAGATTATTACCTGGCCAGAGCTAGCAGCAGGTGCTTCACTGCCAGAAGAGCCCTAATTGGACTTGTGTCGACATTGTCATGTCAACAGTAGTTATTTTTCTTCTCTCATTGCCTGTAAAATAGCATCACGAAGGCAGAAAACATCAGCAAATTTTTGGGCTATTTCCCCAAATTCTGCACTGGAGTGTCCTAAACAAACCACCTCATATATCCGCAAGGAGCGGTCAGACTGCCCTGAAACTTCGGTATTTTGAGTAGCATGGATATGTGATTGTTTTCCATGACAAAACTCGTTTTTGCCAAAAAGTCACCAAGGGTGATTTTCGTAGATTACTGGCCAAATATCTTTCCTTTTGTTGTCCAACTCTCAGTGTGATGACGATTTCTGATAATTATCATATGAGAACGAGGTTCAGATCTTAAAAATTAATATTGTTCCATTGTTTTCGTGATATGAGTGCGCTCACTTTACCTTCATCGGTAAAATAATTGGCTCGGTTTGTAGTGCTTTGGGAATGGGTGTGTCCACCCAACTACTCTCTACGGAAGAATCTGAAAGATGCCTCAAAGTTACTTCTCAGCTACAAACTAGTATTGAAAACAATCCAGCTCAAGTATCTGGAACACGGACATGCAACCTCTATTTATGGTTAAGCGCTGGGGAATACCCCTCCACCCCCTCGATTAGTCAGCCAAGGCCAGAGGCATTACACAATCCACCGGTCGTTATCGGAACGCCAAAAAGACAAGGCTCCTCTCTTTGTGGGAGTTTTCAGTCACTAGTGTCATGGACTTGTAGCCGTTCCTTCTCTCTCCCCCCCCCCCCCCCACCATGACTGGCACTGGCATGAAAAGGGACTGGACTGGCGTTTCAATCAGGAATGATTTACACAGAGTACTACTACTGGAGTATAATTATTACAAATTTACAATAACACAAATTCTAGCATTCCGGCAATACGACACCAAGTTGGTCGGTACCAAAGGTGGTAGTGCATCCTTTCTTTGCTTTGAAAAGGATTCCTGGCTCACAATGGTTTAAACCCAGCTCACGTTCCCTGTTCAAAATTATTACATCTCAAAGCGCAGTTTACCTAGCTCAAACATCATAGAGCTGTCTGGAGGCTCAGTCAACATGGTTTGGAACTCCAGGTATGATGTAGGCTTCATCGTGGAGGACATATTCCGTGTCAAGCATGACGTGTAGGGCAACTCCACACCATTGTGAATGAACTTTAGAATGTTGTATTCTCCTGTGAAGAACGACAGAGATAAGCCATTATGAATTTAATGGGCGCTAGTGATGGAGATCTCGTATCATCATTCCAACACATATCAATTCTTCATAATATGCCAGCACAGAATTCGTTGTCTGGACATGCGAAATTAACAAGTACATCTCGATGGCCTTTGTAAATAAGCCATTCATCAGTAAGATATGACAGGTTAGTCCTGTCTGTGAACAGTGTCTTGTCTAGTATGTGATACAAAAACCAACATAATACTCGCTTCCTATAGCATACAAAGCATGTTCTCCATACTTCTTTGTGATCACTGGTCTGACTGGGGCTACGGAAACAAAGACGATGGCGGGGAGAGAATACAGATTGTACTGGTCAGTTCAGTTTGCATGAGCAGGCTGTGCCGGTCAGTTCAGTATCCACGAAATCTGTGTCTAAAGTGCATTTTGACATACATATTGTGTTGTGGGTTCATGTTTGGATAATTAGAATGTCTGGATAAGGCCACCTAGAATTAATTCGTTGTTTCGGGTCACATCACTCATCCGTACCAGGGTCGGTCGGTCGGGTTTATTTTTTATTTTATTATATTTTTTATTTTGGTTACTGCCATGCGCGCCATATGGCCATGCGCATACATAATAATTATCGAATAGCCTTTGTCCATCAAGCCAGTCGATCAAATCTAGACGATCCAGCGCCTTAACTTAAGATCTAGGTCCCCAGCTAGCTCCAGGACCAGATCTTGACCTCGCTAGCAAACGAGTCTGACGAGCAGCTCCCACAAAAACTTCTGTCAATGAGCGACACGGTGGCGGAGCTGATGTTGTTTCAGGACCGATCGCGGATCGGAGAATATACAACGTCGTCACCAAGCGCTGCAGTCTGTCATTTGGCTGCTTCTGACTCTGACTCTGTTATCGATGTCTGGACTCAGTCACTGCTATTATTATTTTAGGGTCGCGTGTGTACATGAGCCAGAGCGCGCTTAAACATGACCACAGCTTTTTTTGAAAAAGTCGAGAAAATCGCGATTTGAATTCCGCGGCAAAAAATACGAAGTGCAGTGCAACGCGAGTTGCTGTTGTTGTTCTCCTCGGTCGACTGGACTGTTCCGGATGCATTTCTTTGTTGAAAGTAAGTTTATTTGTTTGAGTTTGTATTCCATGTTGCGCTGAGTCGCCTAAAACGGATCGTCATCGATGTATCGATGGAACAGGCTAGTAGTAGTAATGTACTGCGGAGCGAAAGAAGACGACATCCTCGCACTTCATGCGCAGGATAAAATATTTTGAGGATTCGGGTCGGAAACAGAAGGAAGACGATGATGGCTACAGCGACGAGTCATTTGAGGGCGACACTTTCATCGAGTGTAAAAGAATTGAAGCTGGTAGTCCCACGAACTGCAGTGACGAGGAATTCTACTCTGATGACAACCTGGCAAG
Organism: Sycon ciliatum; assembly: GCF_964019385.1. Classification (NCBI taxonomy): domain Eukaryota; kingdom Metazoa; phylum Porifera; class Calcarea; order Leucosolenida; family Sycettidae; genus Sycon; species Sycon ciliatum. The sequence goes on from NC_088644.1 coordinate 32,773,857, forward strand.
CGATTGGCATCGACACTGACTTGGGAGGTGAGTCGGCCGATGATTTGGCCAGAATGGACATCGCTGCACATATCCGGGACAATGCCAGTATTGGTTACAAGTGCAAAAACAATCAATGGACTCTGCTGCTCCCTCAACTTGCTCAAGTTGATAATTTGAGTACCCTTGTGCGGAACATCGCTTGCACGAGCAGTAGGCAGCGAAAGCAGTACTCTCTAGCGAGTGGAGAAAACTGTGTGCAGATGGGATTTGGTGTGGGGAATATGAGTGCGACGTCGAGTATGTTGAGGAAGACTGTGTGCAGCAGTGTATACTGTATATCTGAAAGTACAGGTGGAGTGTGATGGAGAGGACGTGGAGTGCCAACTTCTTCGGCCATCTACAGATGTTGACCGTGTTTTCGCTGGCGGTTCTCCAGTTGTACTCCAAACAGGAGGTATTTCGGACAACCAGCTCAGTTGCCATAGCAATTTTGGATGTGGCTGAGTACCTGTCAGCTCATGCTATAAGACCCTGGACAGAGGAACTGACCCAGAAAGGATGAACCAAGGGACATATCAACTGTGTTCAAAAATGACAATCCCATTGCTGTACATAGAATTTCACCATTTCAACAGTGCTGCATATAATACCATTGTAGCAACACTTAGACATGTCAGATCAATCCAAAACTTTCAGGCAGCGAACAGTATGTGTGTTTGATCATTTTTGAACAAAAAACTGAAAATCGAACTTTTGGTCTGTGGTCATATTTTAGCGTGCTCTGGCTCACATAGCCTGGTCATGTACACGTACATTTGCATGCACAATCAAAAAAAAAACATTTTGCGGTCGGGTGAAAAAAGACGGTCGGTCGGGTGACCCGAAACAAAGAATTAATTCTGGGTGGCCTAATTAGAAGTCTTTTCCTTGCATGTTGAGGTTCGAAATATCAGGATTCCACCTGTAATCACTTCCCACCACGTCCCAGGGCATGTGCACTGGTCTTCAACAGGTTGTCCAATTGTTGCCTAAAGGGACCATCTTCAATGATCCTACCATGCATTTAGATACCAGCTTGGAAGATAGGGCATTTATACCGTAGTCGTAATTGATGCTGGAAGCTCAATTACCTTTTCTGTATGGTCCATCAACTACACAGAAATCAGGAGCCACTCCTGTGCCACCAAAACCTTCAGGTACTTGCTCTAAGTACGTCTGAACAAAAACAATAGAAAATGCACAGACCAAAAGACTACTGGTAAGTCGCCTGGTTTATGACAATGGCAGCACCTGGCCAAAAAACTTGATTGATTGAGATTAAAATTTGAAAATTTGCAGAAAAGAGACGACTGGCATGTGTGCTGGTATAGGGTTGTCCGTGCTATGAAATGTTTGCAGTGCACCTTGACAAAATTAATGGTTTTTGATGGACATGAGAAACCGGAGTACGACTACATGCACGCATGTTTTAAAGTATAGTTTTACAACAAGTAGCACACTAGGCAACGGAATCACACTGTGGTTACAAGAAGTAGTGTGAGCAATTTATTTAACCCTCATTCCAAGTTTTGGGGTCCGTTTAAGGGGTATAGATTTTGGAATATATCTTTATATTCCTTCATTGTATCTCCCTGAAATTTCAGGTATTCCTCAACAAGTAGATATCAGAGGTAATAAAATTGTCTGGGTTAGAATTACATGATTGGTTTCAATTTTATTTCGGAAATAATGTGTGAGGTCCGTTTGGACCCCAGAAAACTACATCATAGACATGTACAATAGGCCGTATATTTTTCATCGCCCATAGCTTAGCTCTCATCAATTCATTCTGACATCGATGTTTAAGGAAGACAAACAGCAGAGCCCTGAAATCATCTTGTACTACAAAAGTACAAAGGATGCGGTGGATAACCTCGATAAATTGTATTCAACATACACCGTCAAGTGAAGGACGCGACGGTGCCCCAGGGCCATTTTTTGCCCATAAATGTAGAAAGTGTTGATATCACCTCCACAACTACGTTGCGCTCTCAGCCGACTAGACCCTCCTGCACACAGCCATCACCACTGCGAGGACACTTCCGTTGACGCTGAGAGCGCAGTGTAGTGGTGGAGGTGATATCAACATTTTCTTCAATGGCCGAGAGCTCTGTCGCAGAATGTAATAACATAAAGATGTACGTTGCAGGAATTATCATCTGGCATTCCAACAAGCCTAGCTGCATGCATCGCCAATGAGAAGGCATCCAAGCATCTCCTATTCTTTAGATAGCTCAATACCGACCGTGTGAGTCTTCATTTCCAGTGACGCGTGGTAACATCTTGTTACCTCGCTTGCCAAAGCTAGGGAGCTTTGATATTGCGTGGATTTCTAAAGTTGTCAGCACCTGGTGCTGATACAACACAAGCTAGTTGCCGAAGGTTCCCGCTGCGGCCACAGAAGTCACAAAAAAGTCAAGGCCTTGCTTGCTCAATATGGTTTCAGCGATTGTTCAACGAACATCATTATTTTTGTACAATTTGCGATAATGTCGGAAGTTCAAGGGGAATATTTCGCTTCCAGCTTGGGAAATTTCTGCTTTCAGCTCCATAATGGACTATAGGAACCAATAAAATCTTCGAACTATTTGGAGAATCGAAAAATATGTGTCCTGGTTCCAGATGGACCCCGCGTCCGTGTTTGATAGATGTAGCCTGTTCGAAGAGTAGTTGCCAAAATACCTACTAGTAGTTCCAACTCCATAACACAACACAGGCCTTGTATTTGTGTCTCGAAACCCTGAGAAAATCCTTTCTTGCTTGTGGTGGGGGCTGGCTAAATGATAGACACCTAGTATATTATGTTGCATGTCACAAGTTCATCTCGAAACTTTCCTCTTTTTGCCCTCTCCCACACATGCTTAGGGTCACTTTTGTGGTTTTCTGGCATACTCTCCCACATCAGCTAAACCTCATCAGTTCTGTGTATTTGCGGGCTACATTTTTTGCAAGTGTCTTTGGGTCCGGATTACGAGTTGACTTTTGGGAAAATGCTACTTATACGGTAGTGAGTCTGTGCCTTTTCCTAGACCCCATCCCTATGTACAGTAGTGAGTCTATACCTTCTCCTAGACCCCATCCCTATGTACAGTAGTGAGTCTATACCTTCTCCTAGACCCCATCCCTATGTACAGTAGTGAGTCTATGCCTTCTCCTAGACCCCATCCCTATGTACAGTAGGAGTCTACACCGACAGTACCTCAGGCTCTGCATGTGACAAATGTAACTGACGGGTTGTTCAGCAGAGCAACTACTGATTGGGGAGTGACGGATAGGAGATGCTCACCTTGTCATACTCCAGTGAAACATCCCAGTAGGGAATGGTAACCCGGCAGTCAATCAGCCGTAGCAGGTTCTCCATGGCAAACAAAAGCAAATTGTGATAGCCTGTGGCATCGTTATGTGTATACAATGACTTGGTTATCTTTCTGCAGAAGAACATGGCATGCGACCATTGTATGGAGCGCATGGCTGGCTGGTATACTTCATTCTTAGCAGCTGTCAAGTATGCACGAGTAAATCTATCTCTTTCCTCCTGAATAGCAAGCCGGAAAGCATTCATACAATCCATGGAAGTAAACATAGGAGCATGTATGTAGTTGTGGAAATATACTATGTACATGATTATGAGCTCGGCAGTGCTCGGCAGTGCTTTTAAACCCCACTTCCACAATGTTGTATACGCCTTCAATTATTTAGCTCCTGGTGGATAATGCCAGTAGAAAACCAACAGAATTTGGTACTTTTCTGGTATGTTCATGCGTGTTTTGTATAATATACCAGACATACCAGAAAAGCACTAAATTGTAGATATCGCGGAAGAGCAGAACTGCCATTTCACTGCTTTTTGAGCAGAATTTGCCAATTTCGGGAGCATTGTCCACCATCCACCAGTATCCACCATAGCTAACTCAAATAATGATGTCTCCAAAAGTTATAATAATTATTGAGTTTCGATCTCAAGTAGAGCAGGGCATGTCTCAAAGAGTAGCACATATCAAAACAATTTGATGGGCACTACTGGCTTATGGATAACTGGATGCACACTCACTCTAACATTTACTATCAGAGATGACTCCGTCAACGTGGAAGTCAATTTCAACCTATTATGTCACCCAAAGTTTACATCAAGGATAGAGAGAGAGAGAGAGAGAGAGAGAGAGAGAGAGAGAGAGAGAGAGAGAGAGAGAGAGAGCTTGAACTCAGGGCCAGATCACCTCCATGCCATTGTCGATGGCAGCATATTCCAGTAAACAGCAGAAATGTCAAAAGGGAAAAGGCGTGGGGAAAAAAGGGCCATTCTCACACTACCTGAGATAAGTTCTTCACACTCTTCCTCAGCCGACAGCATTTCCACTTGCCATCCACACACTGACAGTCCAGGTTACACTGGCCAGTGTAGCTAGCATTGACACTGCATTCTGCGCAGCAATCAGGCAACACAGCGAATGGCATTGCAGTGAACAGGCACCTCACACCACCTTTGGAGGCTGAGCGACAAACAATTAAGGGGGGGGGGGTCCACCTGGGACATTTTCAAAATTAAAGCCAAGAACAAGCATTCTCAGGGCATTTGGTGCCTTTTCAGTGTACATGTAACTATAAGAATCAAAATAGCACTACCGTAAAGTACCGCCAGAGCGCCCCACCATCTTGCCCTTTCTCGGTCGTATTGTGGAGGTGGTCTCCTGTCTGTTACAGTGTAGGTCATACGACATGAACTTTGTACGCATATTGCACGTTCTGCAGACAATCCGTACCTTCGAGCGGACACGAGCTCCACACAGAAGCCGCCTTAGTGTGACCTTACATTATAGTACACACTATGGTTCTCACACTGTACAAACTTCGTGGGACTCGGTACTTTACGGAACTAACAACCAGAGTACATAACCTCAAGAGCGTGCAACTACCTGCGCAACCCCTATACAGTGCTGGGACGGCAGAATTCAACAAAACATGATGTGGTTCAAAACGTTATGCTGATGAACAAGCGGCTGAAAGTGACAACAAGAGAGTTGAACTCAAAGCAGGGTTGTGCACGGTGACCCTGTATTTGTCATGCACCTAATGAAGAGGTTCCGCACTACGTAAAGTTAAGCAACTTTACGTAAGTGGGCGGGAAAACCCCGTGAATTCTTGAGTTTGCAGTCCACTTACGGAAAGTTACCAGTGTCAGCAGCCGTCTTGAGTTCCCTTTTGGAACGGACACAATAAAATTTTTTTTACGGAAAGTTGCCGACGTAGAGTACGTTAATGGAGCTCTACTAACGGAGGTAAGTCTAAGTGGATTGGGGTATACATTTATGACTCTCTCCCTAGTTCGTACACTGTCGTGTTCGGAGTTGCCAATGGCAGCCACTTGATTCGAAACCCCGTAGTGCGGAACACGGATCAGAATTTGTAGTAAGACTTTCAGTAGATCGACTACATGTTGACTAATGTAATATTACGTTGTGTGGAACCTCTCTATTACGTGTATGGGTTTGTCACTTGATGTGACGTTCTGCCATAGCAGAGCCCTTAGCTGGAGTTCTACACTCTTGGGGGTTATGTACTCTTGCTAGCAATGGTGCCTAGCAAAGCACATACATATTACTATTATTATTTCTTATTTGTTTGGGATTTCCCAACAGCCAATTTTGCCTTTTTACTGGGAACCCTAAATGTGACTTTGTGAGACATGTACATTTATGTTGTCAAAGTATTAGGAAATTAGGTGACGACCTGCAGAAACCACATTCTCCTGTCGCTATCTGCTAGTCTTATTCTCCTCGACCTTTACGAAGAAATTCTGGCTTTGCTTACCACTCTATAATTATATACTATATAGCACTTTGTGTTCAGGCACTTTTGGTTAGTTTTGGTTCCTGTGTGCAGGTCCAATATGGCACTTTGTACACTAAACGTGGTTCGCTGGTCCCACAAGGAACAAGGCAGGTGGTCGCTGGTCCCGCAAGGCAGGTGGTCGCTGGTCCCGCAAGGCAGGTGGTCGCTGGTCACGCAAGGCAGGTGGTCGCTGGTCCCGCAAGGCAGGTGGTCGCTGTTTCCGGTGCAGTTTCTGTGTCCGTGCATGGGAAAGCGGTCGTTAAAAGCAGATACTTTTGCTTTTGAATTTTGAAGCTGATAACACTATAGCCGGTATATTACTATAACCGCCAACCTTATACCTGTGGTCTTCAGGAAGTGATGGGTAATGCATGGCGCACATTGTGGAAAGGATTGCTGTCGGAACAAATCATGATTCTGGAAAACCTACATAATACATGTATTGGGCATCAATGCCCGTTTGGTTTGCGATGTAAAATAAAACTTCAAACAAAAATCAAACAAAAACATCCTTCTGCACTCCGGACAGCAATGCGGCAGAGATGAAGGACGAACGTGCCATGGAATTCCTCAATGGGTTTAGTAGGTCGTTACTTACCAGTATTCGCCCGTGGGTCACGGGTATGATCTTCGTAGTTCAGCACCAGGTCTTTGAGAATTTCAGAGTGGTCCTTTCCATCCCAGTTCGGTGCGGGAATAGTTTTGGCGAGCAGGCCAGCTTCAAGCAGAAGCAGTACCGTTAGCGAAGGAACAATCCACATCACACTGGCAGTCGACGAGGTTCTCATCTCAGTAAGTCGGACAGCCACGTACTCGCCGCACAGGTTCACCACCAAGAGCGAAACCCTTGCAAAAGAATTTTCAGTACCGGATCTAGTTATCAGTAACTGTTATTCTTAGTTTGCAGAATAACAAGTTACTTGTGCCACCAGGCGTTCAACTACTACCGGCTAGGCGTGTGTGTTACTAATAGTAATACTACTACTACATGTAGTGCTGTTAGCTCCGAATACCAGTGAATGTAGTCATGCACTGGTTCTGTGCCGCATCAGGCCCGCATGCCGTCGAGGACGGAGAGCTTTGCTATTTTAGTATTTACGGATCTTGCTGATCTGCAAAAGAAGAAGAACTGGAATGTGTGCAAGCAGGCAAGGGCAGGGAGAGGTTTCATTTCACAAAGGCAGAAGAGAACAGAGACAACTGGCTAGCAAAGCAAAGCGCGCAGAGGACTGTAGCAAAGCGCGACATTAGTGTGACATTTCAAGTTAGTGAGACGTATCAAAATATCGACACCAGAATAAGTTCTACCTCTCACCTTACGACACTGGTGTCACCTGCGCATGCCGCCACCAGCACCTGCTCACTGCCACCAGGTCCAGGGCCTGCCTGCCATCACCGTAACTAAACTGTCACCTCTCCTTCTCTCCCTCCTTTTCACCTCCAATGTAAAAACTGACGCCATCCGCACCATGTTTCACTAACTTGAAATGTCACACTAATGTCGCGCTTTCCTACCCTTGCACGCTTTGCTACTAAAAGTAAAAGGTGTTTTATTGAACGCACAAACTGCAAAGATGATATGACTGCAAGGAGAGCAGTACTAAGTAGTAGTTATTATTATTATTAGACACAATCTCATAGCATGTGACAAGCATAGCTAATGCAGGGACAGAATCCCCTGAGACAAGGGCGTTGAGCCAGCCACGGCAATAGTAAGCTAGGAAAACAAAGCAAATATGAATTAAAGCAGAAAATGAATGGAAAATTACAAAGAAAAACGATTAACGGAAGTGAGCACTATCAAAATTCGTGCATCACCCAGGTATTCGAGAATGTTGAGAAGTAACTTTGAGGCATCTTTCACATTCTTTCGTAGAGAGTAGTTGGGTGGATACACTCATTCGCAAAGCACTGCACCACAACGTTTCGGCAGTATTGCCATCGTCAGGTACGATTGATTCATTCATTGTTTCAATCGTAACTGACGATGGCAATATTGGCGAAACGTTGTACTTAAAAGAATTGGTTCGGTTTGCAGTGCTTTGGGAATGGGTGTGTCCACCCAACTACTCTCCAGTAGGCTCAGGCGGATTATGCTGGCGAAATCATGGAATTATGCTTTAATGGATTCTCGCATTATGCTCACAAAATCCTGGTATTATGCTTTGGCACGCGGGGATACATATCCACTTTGTTGTACTTATGGAGCCTCAAAGTTCGGAAAATTGTGCCTTTTTCGTACTTGCATGTGGCCATAAGTACAAAAAAATACATGAGTATCCCCATACCAAGGTGTCCATGCATGCTAGAGATCAACATGGAAAAGAGAAAACATTACTTCTTCTATTCATTAGTTGACTTCTTTTGTAAAAAGATTTTTTCATTGCCAAATTAGTTTGAGTTACCTTTGAAAATTATCATCACGGTTCAATTGTCTTCGCAATCGTCCAACCGATGTCAACCGACACCCTGCGATTAATCAGCTCATCTCTCCCGAAGCTCCACCTCTACTTCCATCATGACCGAACATCAACTTTATCTCAATTTGTTTAATTATAAGGGGCCGTCCGTAAATATCGATGTTTTTTTCAAGACGATATTTGTTCATTTCCCCATATCGATGTTTTTTTCAAGACGATATTTGTTCATTTCTCCCCTCCCTCCCCCCTCAAAACGAACATACACATGTTTATGCAAGGTATCGATATTTTTTAATGAAGTTCAATTTCCTCATGAAACGTGACCAGCTGCCACTCTAATTTCGCCATACAACTAGGTTATTGTTGCCACGATCGCACAACCTTGCCATGGCTATGCTCACGAGGTTGACTTTCACTTTGTGTAGGTCATAAACTACATGTTCGAACAGCGCCCGTCCATAGATAGAGTTCGATATTTTTTCTGCAAAGACGAGACGAACAGGGCCCAAACCCCCTCCCCCCCCCCCAAACGAACGAATATCTTCTCTAAAAAAACATCGATATTTGTGGACGACCCCTAATAGAACAATATCCGGCATAGCCTGCGCAGTCATGGCTGCTAAAATCCAGAGGTCCAGCAGCAAGGACCGGATCACTACACTGGCGGAGGGCGTTGGAATAACACTAAATCAGTAACGAGTATGTTGATGTCAAAGTGATTCACCCAATACAGTAATAACATCAAGAATACATGAATGTGTTCTTTGTTTGTGTGTGTGTGTGTGTTTGTGTGTGTATGTGGGCCCGTGCGTGTGCTTATACACGGATATGAGCAATTAAGGAGTGGAAAGGTCTCAGGCTCGTCACAAGCAACACTGACATTTTCCAAGAAGGTGAAGAGTAGAGTAGGTACAGCTGTTCGCCACCCTTGCTGGGTCGTCTTCACAGGCCTTGCTCCATGGAGTACTAGTCCTCAAACGCGAACTCGAACCGGGCCCTGCACGGCCGATGGGGTACAGCTCAATGACATCTTGTCAACAGCAGTTCTGTGTTCTCCCCATACCGTTCATCATCCGACCTCGCCCTCGGCATACCAACGCCATAAAAACTAGTTTGAAGCATGCAGAAAAAGCACCATACTGTCGAGTAGGACGCTTGTCTCTTTTAAGTTCTGGTTTGAAGCAGTCGAAACGACATGACCACTGGCACCGTGCCAAGCCATTGATCACCGCAAAGCTAGACCTAGGCCTACGTGGTAGTCGGCAAACTTTGCATTACGCAAGTTTTGCAGTGCAATGACTGTTATAGTTGTACATGTACATGACTTGTATGTACTCGTTGTTCATGCTCCTTCAGCTGAATGACTTTTCATGCAGTTTCACTCTACTAGTATAATGTATACTGTTACGAAGGATTTTGGGTTGATATAATAGCACCACTGTACTTGCCAAAGCTGTTACATTTCAATTTCGCAACAACGATCAGACACAGCAGTTCAATTCACAACTGCGATCAGAGATAGTGTTGAACCATTCACTGACTACCTTTGAAAGGTTTGACATTCGTGGCAACACGACGTCAGACCTCGTATGTATGGTGTGTTCTGCCGTATTTTCAATGGCGTATCAGCGTCAAATCCTGTTTGGAGCGGAAAAGCGTGGTCCGTTCTTGCTTTTATTTTGGAGCGTCATCGTTGTAGTTCAGCACCAGGTCTTTCAGAATTTCCGAGTGATCCTTCCAATCCCATTTCGGTGCCTGAATGGCTTTGGTTAGGAGGGCGGCTCCAATAAGTATTCCTAGCAGGGTGACGACGTGGTCACCCTGCTAGGAGTACTTCTTGGAGCCGCGAAGACTGCGGCTGTGGTTTAGACCGCGGCCTGGAGAAACCTCATTCTCCTGTCGGTCTAAACCACAGCCGCAGTCTTCTCGACCAATACGAAGAAATTCTGGTTTCACTTACTGCTCTACGTATACTATTATATACTCAATCTGCATTATATACACAGGGGCGTGCTCGGCCCCCCAACTAGGGGGGTGCACGGGAGCCGAGGGGAGCCCCCCCCGGCAATTTTCTGCAATTTGTTTGCAACCTTTCTTGAATTTTAGAGCATATTTGCATACATTACAATTGCAATTACCCAGATTGAAAATTGTTGGGGGGTGCACGTGCCCCCCGTGCCCATCGCCGAGCACGCGCCTGATACATGTATGATTGTACTTTGTGATTTGGTTCTGGGGAAAGCAATGGTGGCGTTGACAACCTCAAAAGCAGAAACAAAGGAATATTTCCTGTGCAAGCGCTGCGGCAGTATGCTAGTGCACTGCATGCACCTTCTCACAGCACAGCGAACCTTACGCCTGGCTCGCAAAGCAACGACAGACCATTCAGGTTGTGCTTGAAACTAAATTCCCTCTATCCCAACTTTGTATGCCCTGATTTAGAGCTGTTGCGAAATACCACTTCGGGCCAATCGAACTCTTGCTAGTGGCACTTACCACTCTTGAGTGTAACACTGGCACAGTGACTGCTGCGTTCCTTTGATTCCCTAGCACCACCACCTGAGCCTCAACCTCCCCATACTGAAAATGCTAATGATGGCTGTCATGCCTTTTCCTCCTTGACCACCTGTGCGCTCCTAAGTTCCTTACTGACTTTGAAAGTCCTATGTGGTCTAGTCTGCGACTGTGCACATACATCCAGGCTCAACTTTCCGCGATGAGACCTGCGCGACGGAGCTGCGACAACCTGCGATTCAAAATGTTGCAGAAACAACTCTCGATCGCATGGCTCGTCGCTCATCGCATCGCAGAAGTGATATTGTGCATAGCTCGGTAGAAACACGGGGCAGCAATGCGAATAGAGTGGTTGGTAGCCAACCACGGCGATAAAGATAAGTAGGGGGTTGTTGATTTTCGGATCGGAGCAAGCAGTAACTATTAAAGTAATTATTTCACATGTGTAGCGTTGGCACGCTAGTAACTTCAAAGCGCATAGCGTTTAGTGTTTAGAGTATAGCATATCCCGTACTGTATCCCCATACGTTAGCGTATCCCCGTACATTAGCGTACGGAGTCTGCCTTTGTATCAAAGCTGCTGCTCACGATTCTTTTATAGCCAGTTAGTAAATTTAGTTGCCAGTCAGTTAATTCCATTGCAAGTTAATTTCGTTGCCAGTACATTTCAATTGCCAATTACAGTGTGTTCACTGAGACCCTTGTGCGTTCTTGCCTCCGAGAGACTGCGGCCCGCTACAAATTGGTGGCAGCGGTAAATTCATTTTGTTTCATTCTCTACCTAACTGTGTTACTTTACACGTTTCTCGGACCCCCATGGCTCAACCCGCTACAGCTCCGTGCGACGAATCAAGATGAGAATCATGTTTCTTGCCTTCCTGGGCTTGGCCCTGCTTATTAGCCTGCAGCACAGTCAGGGTGCTAGCGTGGATCACCCTTCTCTCCGCACGGCATCCATTGGAGACTCCGATGGCGATTCCAAGCGACCCGCTACCTACATGCATACTAACGGTGGTGATGGCGAAGCTGATGAGGACGACGACAGGCAGGCTGCTGCCCAAGACAAGGAGTGTATTCCCCAAGACCAGCAGCGCTTGATTTTCGCCGGCACGCAGTTGGCAGACGGCCGAACCCTGAGTGACTACAACGTTCAGCAGGAGTCCAATATTCACTTGGTACTTCGTCTCCGTGGTGGAATGCAGAATTTCATGAACACTCTTCCTGGCTAGACCATCACTCTTTACGTCGCGCCAAGCGATGCTATCGACAATGTGAAGACCACGATTCAAGACGAGGAAGGGGTGATCTGTGTGACGCCGAGCTAGCCGCTCTGAGTGACCGGCTCAACCAAGATGAAGATAAAACCTGGCTCGCCCTCCGCCATAGCTCCAGCCGCCGCCGTGGTTACTAACGCTGATTCCAGGTATGGCATTTTCTTTCCTGTCTTCCTTCAGTCTCCCTGTTCTCTTCAGTCTTCCTTTATGCGAGTGTGTGAATCCAGTTTAGTTTGGTAGGCGGCTGATCATGGTGAGCCACAGTTTACCCAGCTAACTTGGGACAATGTGTGTGACAACGCCCCTTATAGTTATAGTGTATTCAGTTCGGTTTTTGAACTGCGATGTTCCTGGCGGGTTGTGCCAGCGTTGTGCAGCAAGAGTGCTGTGGTTTTTCAGGTCCTATTTGGAGGACAGTTCTTTCCCCTTTTGACCCCGTGAGATCGTGTGAACCTGGTGTGCTTCTACTTTATGATTTGTTTATCAGTTCATTCTTCTGTCTATTCCAAACGTTATCATTTCCGATATTATTTGCCATACTTCGGTTGACGCTCTCCCAGTAATTCGCGATTTACTATAATGTTCACGACTCCATACCTGTATTATATTATGCAAGTCATCCATTCTGCCTATCTCTTATCGTCGAGTTTATTCCGACGCGACTATGCATGCCGCCAGTTTTGTTCTAAATAGCAGCCAGTTGTTGATGTCCAGCTATCACCTACATGTAGTATTCGAATCACGAGGACGTGATTGTATTTGAGAGGGGAGGTGTAGCGTTGGCACGCTGGTAACTTCAAAGCGTATAGCGCTTAGTGTTTAGAGTATAGCATACAGTCTACTCGCGATAAGTCACGCACTTTTAAGTCACGCACTCGCGATAAGTCACGCACTTTTTCATCCAGGACACCCATCTCAAGAATTTTTTATTTTTCGGGATTTTGTGGATTTCGTGGATTTCGTGAATATTTGCGAATGATGTGGTTTTCAATGATGGAGCTTGAATACTGTAAAGGTAAGAATATAATTATTATCTGCATATTGTATGATGTATGCAAACACAGTGTTGCTCAACAAACACAATCATTCTGCAGTCGGGAAGAACACATGAATGGATGGCTGAACCAGCGTCGTGCTGGCAGCTCGGTCATTTCGGATCAGGTAATCCAGCCGTCGTGCTGCAAGACTCAGTTCCGAGTTGTTGCGAGTGGTGCAGAAATTGAGCAACAACAGCATTGCTGCATCGACATCAGAATCTCTAGCTGCTGGTGCTGCTGCCGCTTCCTCTGCAGCCATTGCTGAAGACTCCGCATCATCATCCAACTGACCATCTGACTCCTCATCTGCAGTTGTAGCTGTCTCCAGATGCTCGATCAATTCGTCAACTTCTACGTCTCTCACAAGCGGGTCATCTTCAATGGCTACCCATGTCTTGGATGCCTCCAGACATTGCGATTCAGAGATGGCACCGAGCTCCACAATGTCCTCAACACCAGGACCGGCTTGGGTGCTCTTCGACACAGCTTCACATAAGCTCTGCATAGCGGTGCAAAGATCAGTGAGCGACTCTTGATCAAGCGGTTGCATGGCTGTGCGACCATCACGCTCCTCCAGTGACTCCTGGGCATCAGCTGGCAAGCAGTTTGCTTTTCGCCAACACCGCAGGATGCTGAGTGGCCGAGCATACTTCTCCCCATCCCATATGTCCTTCATTATTGTGATGGCATCGAGAACATGAGGCTTGTGGCCATGTGCAACTCCCTTGCACCCACGCCGCTGTTTCTTGCCTGCCTCCAGTGCTGCTTTTGCTGTGTTGTCATTGTCGAAGATATTCAACAGGCGTCGCAGGAGATCAGTCTTGTATCCGACCTTGAGGCAATGGATGATCCCTTGGTCCATCGGCTGAAAGCGGGAGGTCAGGTTGGGAGGCAGGAATGTGATGATGACGGACTTAGGTGAAAGCTTGCCCACACCTTCATGAGCTGGACAGTTGTCCAAGATGAGAATGCAAGGAAGCTCACCATAACGCTGCTTGTACCAAGCACAAAACACATCCTGCAGCCACCACTTGGTCACTGTCTTGTCAAACCAAGCGTTGGCTTGATTAGTGTAGGCCATGGGTGGGTTGTTCCCACAGAGATCCCAACACTGCGGACGCTTGGACTTTCCAACAACAGCAAGTGGAACTTTCTCCCCAACAGCAGAGGTGCACACCATGAGAGTGATTCTCTCCTTGGCCTTCATCTGTTTGACTCCACGAATGGTCCTCTTCTCCTCCTGCTGGCAATAGATACGGTTCGGTAGCTTCTGGTGGAACAGCCCTGTTTGATCAGCGTTGAAGACCCGTTCTAGAGGGATGTTCCGCTCGCTCATAGTTTTCTTTATGCCTTCCCGAAACGAAGACATGGCAGCAGATGCAACGTCCTCGTCCATCTCCATTCCTTCTCCATGAAGATTGACGCCGGTAAGGCCATTCCGCCGAAGCACATTGAGGCACCATCCAGGACTAGCGGTGAAGGAGTCGGCATCGTCGCCAAGCTCTTGCTTAGCGAAGTCGAGAGCTTTCTCCCTCAGGATCACCCACGACAATCCAAGTTTGTCAGTCACAAACTTCTCCCTTCGAAGCAAAATATACTTCACTAGCCGCTCCTCAATTTTCCCGAACTGGGAACTTCTGTTGCGGACTCCCTGTGGACCAGACGGATTAGCATCGGCGAGTTTGCCAGCTTCAGCATCCCTCAGCCAGCCGCGGAACGTCGCCTCCGGAACATTGTTCAACTTCGCAAATTTTCGAGCGGACGTTTTTCCACTCTCACGATAGAGACGAACCAAACGCAGTCGATCAGCCACTGTTCGCTGTTCTTTCGTTTTCTTATGAGAAGGCATCGTCAAGCAAAGGGAAACGAAATGTTGCACGACGGAAACAGAAGTGCGTCTTGTCAAATCTAAACCAAAACTAACGGAACGTCGTCTTGTCTTTCTCGATCATGCCATGGCTTCACGCTGTGGTAGATCTCTACGTCTCGTGTACAGACAGTGTACAGTGTACAGTGTACTAGTGTACTAGTGTACAGTGTAGACTAGTACAGTGTACCGTGCGCGTGCAGCTCACTCGCTGCTCAGTGCTTGTACGCGTGTTCAGCACACATGTCCATATGCAGAAGAAAAAATGACGGCTGTACATATGCATGACGTGGTGCATAATGTAAGTCGCGCACTCGCGGTAAGTCGCGCATTTTCTGTTCCAGGACACTGTGCGTGACTTATCGCGAGTAGACTGTATCCCATACTGTATCCCCATACGTTAGCGTATCCCCGTACATTAGCGTACGGAGTCTGCCTTTGTATCAAAGCTGCTGCTCACGATTCTTTTATAGCCAGTTAGTTAATTTAGTTGCCAGTCAGTTAATTCCATTGCAAGTTAATTTCGTTGCCAGTACATTTCAATTGCCAATTACAGTGTGTTCACTGAGACCCTTGTGCGTTCTTGCCTCCGAGAGACTGCGGCCCGCTACACATGTACTAGCTTCAAAGGCAGCACGACGAGAGCATACCGTGCCTTTCAACAAGTCCATTTCCTTGCTTTCATGGCTCGTGTGACGTTCCCAGAAGTGCCGTGCAGTGGCTCCCATGCCCACGGCGCAGGCTGGGATTCAAAAAGTGGGAAGGAAGCCTTTCTTGAAGTTTCTTCCCCTTGTACACTGTACTGGGCCCGGAAATGAATCCTGGGTGAGACAGACGACAACGACCGACAGCTACAGTATGCATAAAGCTGCTGCTGCTGCTCACTCCACAATCAGGAAATTAACCCGGATCTCTTTCTGACTTAATGCCGGCTTATGAGGGTAGCTTATGAGAAGCAGTGAAGAATGCCATCCCTGCAGGTCTTCGCGCTGCTAGTCCTGCTTCGGGCCACCTTCTCAACCAATGCCATTCCCGCACTGAGCTGGGATGGAAAGGACCATTCGGAAATTCTCAAAGACTTGGCGCTGAACTACAAGGATCACACCCGCGAACCTAGAACGAATACTGGTAAGGAGCGTGGATCTAGTTAATTAAGCAAGACTGATTGCTCTTCCGGCTCTAATGAAAAAAAGCTGTACATGGTCTTCCCGTTCTGGTCAGGGTTCATCTCCCCTTTACAGTCAAGATCTTGAATTCAGGTAGTACTACTCGACAAGGTGTTCACCTACCACAAGACAAAACATCGTGGGTTGGGTATTTTGAAACGATTACCGAAGCTTACACAGTTTCCTTCACTTGGGGACAGAAGGAGTGTGGGAAGCAGAGACATCTTTCTGACTTAGCGACATGCCTTTGAGAACGTTGTAATGGTGAGACTCACAGCTTGCCAATACAATTTATGATTTTCACGGATGAAAACCAATGGCTGATACATACAAGGATTATCGTTTCTCTTGAATTTTCAATACGATCTGTATAGTGTACTCGAAGTACATGAATGTGAGAGCTAGATTTCTAGCTGAATAAAATCCCGACTGTACTGCACCAAAGACAACACACCAGAGTACGTGCATGTGCGGATGGCCCAATGCAGACCCCTTTCCTAGAAAAAAACCAGTTAACTAGTGCACGGATTTGGCGATGCCTCGCAAATTCAAGCCAGCTATCGTCTACCATCAACTCGACACCAGGTGCGAACTGCTTGACTGGTTTTAGTATGAAATCCTCGAATTGCGTTGCGCTATTCAAGCCCATGGCATATATTAGAAGGATTTCCAGGCATGAGAAACAAAGAAGAAGTACATATTTCTGGCGCTTCAACAAGGGAACGTATCGTCTCCTTTTGCATTGCTGCACAGAATGCAGTGTCAATGCTAGGCCTGGGCGGATAATGCTAGTTATTTTGCGGGATAATGCTGATGGAAATGCCAGAAAAACTGTATCATAATGCTACTTATAATGCTGCTGTTCCTCTGTAATGCCAGCAATTCACCAGAAGTATGGAAAAATGGCTTGGTTTGGGCAATATTGTGCACGTTTCGTAGTTCTACGTAGCCGGCATGGAAAATGCTAGAAAATCATGATCATAGTGCCAATTTTATGCTGCTATTGCTCCATACATGTATACAATCCCTTGCAGCTAGATGTTCAGCGAGGAAAGTCTCGAGTGGAGGCCTCTCGATCTGCTCGCTCATTCTCCTGGCATTCAGTAGCACTTCATCGCAAAGGACTTCAATTCAAAACTGTTTTCACACTGCGCTTCAAGCCTTTTTCCTCGTGAACTCGCTGCAAACGTATGAGCTCTGCTGCGCGTGTTCCCTTTGTGTGAGGCCCAGAAACAGCTAGTATCTCCGTAGTTTGATTGGCTGGATCGATGTCGCCCAGGTTCTCCTCGCTATCACCATCACGACTCTAACTGGAGACGATTTCTTCACCATTTTCCGCAAGCAGCAGCTAGAGCAGAAATTTCGCCATCCCTGAGTGTAGGAGATGGAATCCGTTCGATCAGCCCAAAAACTCTTCGTTGTGACAAGAGGAGTAGCAGGGAATATTCTACCGGAAGCCCTTTGACTTCCCTGAATGCTGAAACCCTTCCTGCCATGACTGCTACTTCTTCAAACAAGCGAGATTCTCTTTGGTTCCACTTCACTGCACTTGAGCGTCCACGAGACACAACCTTTTTACAAAACATCACTTTTCTCCAAAAAATGATTTTCACCCTAAGCCTGGTTTTCGCAGAAGTTGGGCCATTTGAGTATACCGGTAATGCCACTTTTGTGGAAATGTATTGTTATAATGCTAGCATAATGCTCGTTGCAAATCGCACACTGTAATGCTACTTATAATGCTAGCATTATCCGCCCAGGCCTAGTCAATGCTAGCTACACTGGCCAGTGTAACCTGGACTGTCAGTGTGTGGATGGCAAGTGGAAATGCTGTCGGCTCAGGAAGAGTGTGAAGAACTTATCACAAGTATGTACATGTATTTGCTCGATCATTAGACGGCGATAGCCGTAACCCTTTGAGTATGGCATCACTGGTGTACGAGTATGTGCATGCAACCTGCCATCTAAGATGCATGAGTACAGAGTAGGATACGACGCCACCTTGAATTTATTCGTTGTTTCGGGTCGCTTCACTCATCCGTACAAGGGTGGGTCGGGTTTATTATTATTTTTTGGTTACTGCCATATGCATACATGTAATCATACCCTATTTCCGCAAATACCCTATTGTCTCTAATATAAGCACGGTCCTTTATTTTTTTCAATGTACCTCCGCCCCGTGCTATTAATGGAGACGTTCCTTTATTGGTGACTTTTCCATTCTTATTTCAACCTCATTTCAGAGGCATGTTGCCATGACAAATTCATAACATGAGTATCAATCGCTATAGATCTACATGTATGTCTGGCTTTCTGTCCTTTTCAAGTAAATCGGCTCTTGTTTGGAATTATTTACCAGACGACCTGAAGTCCTGCACTACTATCGCAGATTTCCGCGTCAAATTGGCTATTTGGCTAAAAGATAGCTTAACTCTTAATCATTGTTGTGATTTGCTTTCAAGCAATGTGCATAATCAGTAAAAATTGATGTTGCCGTTTTTGTTTTGTTTTTTTGGTTTCCCGTTCTCGGGGACTTATATTCGGTACTCTTTGTAGTTGTACTTCTGTACTGTTGCGCTATGGATGAATTTGGAATGGTTGAGGCGTTTGCTACATTTCCCCATGGATGAACACTATCGCTACGGTTGCTGGGGACACACACCAGCCATACATACATACATACAGCCAACAGCTAAATCCTCTTGCCCAACCCTTTGTGCCCCACGCAAGTTCATCACACCCTTCCCCTCATTGCGTTACATATCCTTCTATATCTATTGGTCATATTATTCTTTATTTCCACGATCGCCCATGGCCAATAAGGAAGATAATATGATTCAAATCAGTCCAGAATCATACAAATTCAGTCTAGCAAGTAAGGAAACCAACACATTGCAGGGGGATGGGGTGACGATGGGGTGCAGTGTGAGCTACTACAGGAGCATATGGATGATAGAATGAGGCTAGACGCCATTGATTTAAAAAAATTTAAACGCATGCTTGCTATTTGTTTCACGCAGGTCGGGGGGTAGTTGGTTGAAATTGTGAAGGGACAGGTTGATGGGTGAGTTTGTGTGTCATATTCCATTTGCATCACCATTCCTTCCTGATTCTGGACGACAAACTACTAAAACTCCTAATCAACCTGCCCAATTACCTTCATCCTCCTCAGTGCTCTCACTTAATTGCCGCTCCATCGTAAATAAGTTAGCTGAGCTTAGTCAAGTCTGTGAGCAGTATTCTCCAGATATAATCTGCCTATGTGAAACGTAGCTGACAGCTACCATAGACGTCTCAATTCCAGGCTACACGTCATACCGCCTGGACCGCCCACCTACGACCAGCTCTGATAAACTGCCAGCAAGAGGCTATGGCGGTGTTGCTACTCTTGTAGCTGACAGGTCGTTCATGTCCATCAAGCGCCGCTTCGACCTTGAGCGCTGTGGACTGGAGGCGGTTTGGCTCGAATTGCGGCCAGTAATCCTTCCCTCACTCCCATCTCATCATCTGCTCTGTTTACAGACCCCCTGGAGACAGCATCTCCCAAGTCCAGGCATTTAGTGACCTCCTAGAGGACTGTCTGTCCAATATCAGCCTTCCCAATTCTGCGATTGTACTTGCAGAAGACTTGAATGCTCACCACTCTAACTGGTCTCCTAGAGACACCACGAATCGTGCTGGAAGGGAGTTCCGTAACCTCTTCTCTTGTTTTTGCCTTGAGCAAATGGTGACATTCCCCACACACTTTACCCCCCACGGCTCAACATCGTGTATTGACGTTGTGCTCACGGATCATCCTCACCTACTACTCTCTGTTACATCTCTTGCTCCTCTTGGTGCATCTGACCACGCACAGATCCTCAGTCACTTCCTACTACCTACTGATGCTGTTTATCGTGAGGAACCTGCTGCAAACGGACATTCCGCTGCTGCACCCCAATACCACTTCAGGAATGTTCCTGCAAAGCCGGAATATGACTTTAAATCCGTGCCATCTTCCGTCAGGGATAGTGTGAATGCAGAGCTCGCTGATATTGACTGGAGCTGGCATCTGCGTGCCAGCAACGTCAATGATGCGCTTTCGCACTTTTCTTCCATTCTCAACAGTGCCCTTTGAGAAGCACCTCTGGCCATTCGGAAAGCAGCCGTATTCTCACCGCTGCCCACGGCCCAGTCAGCCACCCTGGGTTGATGCCCATCTCCGCACGGCAATCAAGTGGAAATATGATCTCTATAGCATTTTTAACAAGTACCCAACACAACAAAACAATCAAGTATACCAACAGCAGCGAAATATAGTGAAAACCCTGACGCGGACAAAGTACAGAGCTTATATCCGCTCAGTGCAAACTACTTTGCAGGGTAGACACCGTCCATCGCTTCACCAGTTTGTGAGACAAGCAAGAATTCGAAACGTATCACGGGAAATTCCGTCACTCACCACAGGGACTCAGCAGGCGGCTGACCCTTTGGCCAAAGCTTCCGCATTAAACGCCCAGTTTGTCTCTGTGACTCGGCCAGATGACCCGTTGCTCTCTATTCCCCCTATTCTCACCCCCTCGGAGCCCTCAGCTTTTTTCACGTCCGTCATCACCACAACTGCCACTGTCCGGCGTCATCTGAAGAAGCTTCCGACGTGCAAGGCATCTGGTTCCGACGGCATCCCCAACTGAGTCCTCAAGGCCCTGGCTGGCACCATCCATAGCATTCCCTTTGTGCCATATTTTCAACATGCCATTTACCACGGGCATATTCCCTTCCGCATGGAAAACAGCGAAAGTCATACCTGTACACAAGAAAGGTTCCCGCCACGAACCTGCAAACTACCGCCCTATCTCTCTTCTTCCCTGCGTGTCCAAAGTATGTGAACGCATCTTTTATGATTGGTTCCCTGCTATTTATAATTTACGTAAACGATTTACCTGCAGTCTTCCCTGGAACGTCTCTGTTTGCTGACGACACGACCCTTCTCACCTCATCAGCTTCCCTCACTGGCCTGAAAAACAACTTGCGCCGACGGTGCTGGCATTCAGGAAGTTCTTTCCTGGATGTCGTCCTGGAGATTGTCCCCAAATCTATCAAAAACAAAGATCATGCTCTTCCCGCCCCAGCCAGAGTTTACAACCCTCATCAATGCCAACTTTCCAAATCCAATTGACATAGTGTCTTCTCACAAACACCTTGGCATTGTGATTGACTCTGCACTCTCTTGGGTACCCCACATCGAATATATCTGTAAAAAATCAAGTACATCCTTAGGAATTCTCTCCCCCCACTGCTCTTACCTCCCACTTTCTTGCAAGCTTCATTTTTATTTAGCCTACTTTCGCCCAATATTTCATTATGCCGATACGTCTTGGGTTGGATTATCCTCTTCCACTGCTGCAAAGCTTGAAATACACCACAAGAAAATCCTTAAAATTCTCCTCCGTCAACCCCGCATGCTCTTATCATCCGCTCACACAACCCCGTTATCACATGGACGCAGTGCACACCTGGCTTCTCTTGTCCATTCTATTAGGCTTGAGTTGTGCCCACCTCATCTCATTTGTTTTAATTGGTTCTGTTCTCTAAGCATAATGATGTGCATGTACAAGACTTCGTGAGTATTCAACTCACATTCGTGTTCCGTCAGCGTCAGTATCAGCAAGTACAGTCATGTAGTACAATTTGTTCCCAAAATAACTTCGGGACAGTCTGTTCATGGTTTTCATTTGTATTGGACTCGTTCTCTACACTTGCGATAATTTAGCGGCAATTCTAACGTTGTAGCGTTGTTCTCTTGTAATTTAGTGGAACCTGTATTGAGTAACTGAGTTTTATGTTTCGTTACATTGTCGTCAGATCTCCTGTGTACCGGTTTTGTGGCACAATGATTATAGCCATTATATTTGGTCGTCTCCATTCTTGTGCAATCATGCATATGTAGGTTGGTTCTCTTCATGTTATTGTGACCAATTTCATAGATGTTGGTTGCCTTGTTGCTTTCTCTCCCCTCTCCTCTCACCCAAGCCATTCTGCATAAGCGAAGCTGTGGACGCAGCCCCCCCCCCCTCCAACGAAATCGAAGAGACATCTTGTGAAGGCGCTAGTTTATCGTGCACATAGAATATGTTCCCCTCATCTATTGCAGGACGAATTAGACAGACTGACATCAATATTTACGAACAACGGCTATCCAAAGGAATTTCTGGCCAAGCTAATCAACGAAAAACCGGTGACAGACAAGCCTATCCAATTTGGACCTGACCGTTGCCCAGTGGTGCTCCGTTTACCCTGGGTTGGCACCGGTTCTGCGCGCGTGGAGAAGGATGTTCGTGGTATCGTATGTCCATCATATCCGTGCGTCAAGCTGTACGTCATATTTGGGACAGTGCGTGCGTTCAGTGTGAAGAAGGATGTTCTACCTACCCTTAGTAAAAGTAACCTTATCTATTTCTTTCAATGCCGACAATGTGAAGATCGGTATGTACAATGTAGGTAGAACCCTTCAGCACCTGGGCGCACGCATTCGTCAACATGTGCCGTTAAGTTGTGTTCCGCTTGATGCGCGCGATTGTCGTCCTCGCCGTGGTCGTCCTCCAAAATGTGCTGTCCAGTCCATCGGTGGATCTTCCTCTTCCCGTGAAGATGTGACTGCATGCCCGTCCTCCTCTGCGTGTGTAGGACACGGGCCAGCTGAGAACAGCATAAAAGATGGTGAAAGACCCACACGTAAACCACCGAAACTGACAAAGGATCTGTCGGCGTCGGAAAGGGTGACGAGAAGCCAAGTGAAAATACGGACTGATGAGGACGAACGTACAACGACTAGGCCTTGACAGATTATGCTATTATTTTTGTGAAATTATGCTTTTCGCATTGCTGAAAAAATTGCAGAATTATGCTATTATTATGCGAAAAGTTATCATATTATGCGGCATTATGCTCACATATGCTGCTAATGTATATGATGGTTCTGTGCAAAATAACAGGTGAATTTTTTGTAGAGGGCGTTGTACTGTAGTAGCAAAAGTTCAACGGGGTCAACGCACCGTCCGACCTAGCTATGACCGTCACCCTGGTCACTGATTGTAGTGGACTGGACATGTTATCAAGGGAGTCGTAACCCTACGCCTTCCTGGTGTGTCTACTTGTACTTGTACTTGTAGAACATGTACAACTGTATGGAATTTGATGCGAACAGGCGGATTAGTCCAATGTTATGCGATTCGTATGCAATTTGCCTCGAATAATGCGATTATTCGATTTTGGTAGGAATTATGCGAAAAATTATGCTAGCATAATCTGTCAAGGCCTAACAACGACAACGGAAGTGACAACAACAGTCAATATTCGAAAACGTGGTAGACCGCGAAAACTAACCTCAATATCGGACACCGGACAAGTTGGAGTAAGAACCTCAATAGAAATCCGCAATGGAGGAGACGTAACGGAAAGGACACCGGGTATCGCGCACCTTACCTTCGTTTTAAAGTATTATCCGCCTCCGACCTCTTTTAAAAAAAAAAATAATAATAATAATAATAAAATAAGTTTCCGTGCATGGCACGGTAAGTGAAGTTAGCAACCCACATTCCTAACATAATTTGCACGTACTTGCCATAGCGCATCACGTGCCCGTGCAGAACACGCGCTCCGGCACGGGACCACGCGGAGCATGCGCATTACTCCGGCTCTCGATGCTGTTTCTTCATCCTTGCTGCGCCAACAGTCAGATCGCTTGACAACCTTGGCCAGTTTTTGAGCATTGAGCACTTTCCATTTCCGAGCAACCATGTCTGAATCTCTGTCAGTGAACGACGCCAAGAAAATGCGCTCTGTAGAGCTGCGACAAGAACTGGCGGCCCGCAATTTAGACACGACGGGGACCAAACCCAGGCTGTTGACTCGCCTGCTCGAGTCATTGGAGTTCACTGCAGTGCGCGAGGACTTGGCCACTCAGGCAGCCGAGCAGAACCTACCCCAGGCAACTGCTGCTCCGTCCCTGAGGGACATTATCCGGGAGGAGGTCCGTGCTGCCCTTGGAAATCAGGCCGCAGCTCCAGTCCCGCCGGCAGCTCACGCAGCGGCACCCCCACCGCCAGCTCACACAGCGGCACTCCCACGGCAAGCACCAGCAACTCCGCAGGACGCTCTGCCTGCTCCGCATTTGGCGGCTGCCGTCTCACCGCCAATGAACCCCGCAGGTAAGAGAACGTTTTATGCAACCGTGCCGAAAGCCATTCACGATAAAGTAGTAACTGACCAATTTGTTGAATTGGGCTCATTGTTGCCTAACCCGTCCCAAGGGGACACCAGCCGCAGCATTCTCCAGATCGACCACAGATCGACCACGACAGCTCGCACGGCGCAGTGGTCCTAGCACCGGCCAACAGGCCCTCCAGGAAGGTCGAGGACATCGATACCTGGCTCGACGCCTGGACAACATACTGCGCGATTTACGCCACAGCACACCCCTCCAGGGCCCCAGAGCTGTTTGCGTACCAGCATATTATCCTGAAAGTAGCCCGGAAATTTCGATTTGAGGCCGTGCAGGAGTATGACCGATCATTCCGCTCACTCCTGGCCGCGGACCCAACCATGCGGTGGGACGCAATAGTCCAGGACCTATACACAATTATATTTGACGCGCGGGCATTTCGTCCCTTTCGGCCCACCGGCAGCAATGACGCTCGTTCCTTTCGGCCCAACAGCAGCAACGACGCTCGTTCCTTTCGGCCCAGCAGCGGCAACGACACGGTCGACAAAGAAGTATGCCGCCTCTTCAACCAAGGAAAGTGCGTCCGCTCCAACTGCCGCTTCGCCCACAGCTGCCTCTCTTGCGGCCGCCTCGGTCATGGCCAATCCACATGCTCTGCTGGCCAACCCCGCAGCTCCAATTAGCTCACACGCGCCTTGGTCCCCTGTAAATATTCCCCTGCTGTTTGAAGAGCTATCCCAGCACCCTGATAACGATTTTGTGCATTCTCTCTGTCACGACATGCGCTTCGGGGCCCGCATTGGCTATCACGGTAATAGATCCCGCCTCATCGCCCCTAATCTCCCTTCCGCATTGCTCAACCCTGCCGCCGTCTCTGCTTACCTTCAGTCTGAATGCACGCGTGGCCACATGGCCGGGCCTTATTCCCAACCCCCATTCCCTAATATCCGATGTTCTGGCGTTGGCATCGTGCCCAAGAAGTCTGGCGGCGTACGCCTCATCATGCATTTATCTGCCCCTAGCGGCTCTAGCATTAACGATGGCATTTACCCTGACGAATTCTCCCTGCATTACGTTACGGTAGATGACGCAATACGCTGCATCTTCCAGCACGGCCCCGGAGCTCTCCTCTCTAAGGTTGACATGAAGCACGCCTTCCGGTTCTGCCCTGTTTCCCCTGACGACTGGCCCCTACTTGGCATTTTTTGGGAAGGTTCGTACTATGTCGATAAGGTACTACCATTTGGCCTCAGATCCTCCCCGTTTCTGTTCAACAGACTTGCCGACGCTGTGGCATGGATTGCAGTTAATAATTACGATATTGTTGATTTGCTGCATTACCTAGATGATTTCTTTCACGTCCAGCCGCCCAACTCCGCAGCTATGCTCAAATTCAAGACACTGCTGGCTGTATTTGACATGCTGAACATCCCATTGGCCGACGGAGAGGACAAAGTGTGCCCGCCGTCAACTTCAATAACTTTCCTGGGTATCGAGCTCGACACAGCCGCCTGGGAGCTGCGCCTCCCGGCTGCGAAACTGGCGGAACTACGGCTAGCACTTGCCGCGTGGCTGTCGAAGCAGATGTGCACCAAGAGGGAACTGCTGTCCCTGGCCGGTAGCCTGTCTTTCGCAGCCAAAGTCATTCCAGCGGGTCGCACGTTCTGCAGACGCCTGTTCGACAGCGCAGCAACGCTCCCTAGCCTAGATGCACCGGTAGCCGTACCCTCGGAGGCGAAGCTTGACATCCTGTGGTGGGATGCCTGCATCAGCCAATGGAATGGTCGAAAGCCCCTCATCGAGCCGTCCTGGAGCACAGCCGAAGACATCGGGCTGTACACCGACGCTTCAGGTCGACACGGTTTCGGTCTGGTTTTCGGCAGCAAGTGGTCCTATGGCGCATGGTCTCCTGACCAAGCTGAGCACACTATTGAATGGAAAGAATTGTACGCCGTGATGTTGGCCCTCTGTACCTGGGCACACACGTTGGAGGACAGACGAGTGCTACTCTACACTGACAACGAAGCAATCTGCTACATCTGGCGCTCTGGCACGTCTCCAAATAGAGCGGTCATGAACTTGGTCAGGGCCGGCTTATTGAAAGCCGCCCAGCATAACATTGTCCTCCTGCTTCGCCACATCGCCGGACACTGCAATGATCTTGCTGATTCTCTCTCCCGTCTGCAGGTACGGCGCTTCCGGACCCTCAACCCAACTGCCGACGCAGCGCCTACACCACCAGCGCAGTCCACCCTCCATCAGTTGATGACGCAGCCATGGAGCTCATCCGTCACGGCCTGGCAGACAGCTCCAGCGCGACGTACGCTTCAGTGCAGCGTTCCTACGAACGCTTTGCTGCCCTACGGCAGGTCGCGCCGTACCCGGTGACGGAGCCCAGCCTGATTAACTTTCTGAATTGGAAATTCTCGTCCGGCTCGTCTGGCTCGTCTCTGAAACTCTACACCCAGGCGCTGAGACATCAGCACGTCCTGCAGGGCCTCTGCCTGGATGTTTTCGCCTCACCGCGTGTCCGGCTGCTCCAGCAGGGGGCGCTCAGATCCCAGACGGCAGTCCGGAAAGTGCTAACGGCCGCAACTTTGGACGATCTGGCGGGCGTACAGCACTACCTGCAGTCCACTGTGCCTAGCCCGCACAACCGCGCCATGCTCTGGAGCGCCGTGACTCTGGCCTTCCACGGGCTGCTCAGAGTCAACGAGTACACCTTCACGGCACGGGGCGCCGGCCTTGAGTACAGCGATGCGACCATGTACCCAGACCGCGTGGAGCTGCGCCTGCGCGTGACAAAGACGAGCCAATACGGCAGCGGCCAGGACATCAGCGTCAGGAGGACAGGCTCGCCGACATGCCCGCACACGGCAGCCACCAGCTACCTAGCAGCCCGTGGCTCGGCACCTGGCCCGCTCTATCGCTATGATGACGACACGCCCCTGAAGCCGCATAACATCAACAGGCTACTACAAACAGCCTTGCCTAACAAAGACGTGCGCAGCCACAGCCTCAGACGAGGCGCTGCAACGCTGGCAGGCAAAGCTGGCGTGCCTGAGTATGTGCTGAAGACCGCCGGCAGGTGGCAAAGCTCTGCCTACCTCCGCTATGTCCGCACCCCTGTCGCAGACAGAGCATTGCCAGCGGCATTGTTCTAGTCTCTGCCCGTTGTGCTAATGGGTAGCCGCATTGGACGGCCCTAGCGACAGCTGTAGTGTACATATGATATACATATTATACTATAACTATGGTAATGCTACTATAACTATAGTAATGCCGATAATTCCTGTTTGGGTCATGTTGTATTTTTGGGAGAACGGTAGGGATCGTGGGTCAGGCCGGCATTGAGCCAAGTGCGCCTACATGTGCTCACAAGTGCATCCCTACCGTATGCTCACGTATTGACACGCCTAAGAACGGTAGGGCTCGTGGGTCAGGCCGGCATTGAGCCAAGTGCGCCTACATGTGCTCACAAGTGCATCCCTACCGTACGCTCGTGTATTGACACGCCGGGCAATTGTTGCCCCCATTAGCCCTGGCATTGGCCAGTCTAACGCACATTGGTGCTTGCGATACTACGGCATTGGACCATAGTATTGCATACTGTATGCGGCAATTGTTGCCTATGCCCTGATAATACAACGCGTAATAGCTCCCAAACAGGTCGGCTTGTTGTGTGGTTATAAGTTTCCGTGCATGGCACGGTAAGTGAAGTTAGCAACCCACCAACAATTACATTCCTAACATAATTTGCACGTACTTGCCATAGCGCATCACGTGCCCGTGCAGAACACGCGCTCCGGCACGGGACCACGCGGAGCATGCGCATTACTCCGGCTCTCGATGCTGTTTCTTCATCCTTGCTGCGCCAACAGTCAGATCGCTTGACAACCTTGGCCAGTTTTTGAGCACCACCACCCACCCCATCATCTCTAACCATCATTCTATTCTAAGCAACCCGGAAGGGAGAACGGTAGGGATCGTGGGTCAGGCCGGCATTGAGCCAAGTGCGCCTACATGTGCTCACAAGTGCATCCCTACCGTATGCTCACGTATTGACACGCCTAAGAACGGTAGGGATCGTGGGTCAGGCCGGCATTGAGCCAAGTGCGCCTACATGTGCTCACAAGTGCATCCCTACCGTACGCTCGTGTATTGACACGCCGGGCAATTGTTGCCCCCATTAGCCCTGGCATTGGCCAGTCTAACGCACATTGGTGCTTGCGATACTACGGCATTGGACCATAGTATTGCATACTGTATGCGGCAATTGTTGCCTATGCCCTGATAATACAACGCGTAATAGCTCCCAAACAGGTCGGCTTGTTGTGTGGTTGTTAATAATAATAATAATTGATTGATTGATTGATTGATTGGTGCTTCACCCTTGGGTCATATGGATCCCGGTGCTGTGCTTCATGCCTCCTTTCAAGCTTTCTTTTTCTGCTTTGGGAGTGAATAAAGTCGTCATAATAATCTCTAAGAACTAGAAACTCGCTCTTACTCCCTAAGTGTAACTCATCCACTCTTTTGCGCTCCCCTCTCTTTATTGCTTATTCTGTTTGGCTCACTTTACCCAGAGAAGTTAAGGATCTGACCTCACTCCGCCTGTTTAAGATCCGTGCCGCCCCTTATTTACTACGACATAAATAGCTCATTATCCACATGTCCTTTGCGTCTCTGTGTTTTTCACTGTTTTTATTTGACATTATCTTTCTTTACGGAGTTGTTGGTGCTGTTCATTTTGCTACTCCTTCTTTTTCCCTCCCCTTACATTTATTTATCGCCGTGGTTGGCAATCACCCACTCTCTTAATTTTTTTCTTTACAAAAAACCACACACCATTTGATGGCACAAAGCAGCAAGGCAGCGATGAGACATATGGAATGGCAGGAGTGGGGGAGAGGCAGGGGCAGCTTGACCGACCATAGGGTCTCGGTTTCATTGCAACCCAAGCGCTCCACAAAACAAAAGATTACAGAAAATACGGGGGTAGATAACTGGGGATTACGAAGAAAAGTATGCACAATAAAAAGTTATCAGAGAGTCAACGAAGTGAATGGAGGAGGGAACAGAGTTAATCCACCGAGTCTTGAGATGTTGTAATAAATATAATACTTCGGGTAATAAATATAATAATAATACTATTCTGCATGTGTTTTGATTTGCACCATAAGAATGATAGCCGTGAAGCCAATGAATATTCCAAGGTTGTAATTTTACTGAAATGATCTACACTTTCTGCTTATGTCGAGCATATTGTGGCATATTCACCCCCTTCACCCTCAGTACCTGCGTCCCTCCTATCATTGTCGACTGGCACAGCCCAAGTGAGGAAATATCTCCGTAATCTGAAAACTGGCAAGTCCCATGGTCAAGACGGAATTACCAACGAAGTTTGGAGAGCTCTTGGAGAGCTCTTGCTCAGTCTGTTGCCTATCCTGTGTCAATTATCTTGAATATGTCATTTCGCGAAGGGAAATTCCCAGCCATGTGGAAAACTGCGGTAGTCGTGGCCACCTACAAAAATAGAGGACCACGCACCACCCCCCAGCAACTATCGCCCTATCTCATTGCTCTCTACTTTATCAAAAGTGTGCGAACGTGTTGTATATGACATCATTTATGATCATGTTCGCATTTCACTTTCGCCAGCACAGTCGGGCTTTTGTCGGGGTGACTCCACCAGGTACCAGGTTACCCGCCTCGTGCAAGACATCCACACCGCCCGGAACGCCCATAACCATGTTGGTTTAGTTTTCTTCGATCTCGCAAAGGCCTTCGACACTGTTTGGCACAGGGGTCTCTTAGCTAAGCTGCGAACAGTATATCGCATTATTATTATTATAATTTTTTTCGCATTATTATTATTATTATTATTATTGTTAATAAAGAGAAATGGAGTGAGAAGAAACAACACCTATGAAAATGATAATCCTAGCACTAAGGTAATAACAGGAAAAACTGCGAAAGCACTTAACGAACTTGTAAAGACTACTAGTATACTGTGACCCAAGCTATGACACCATGGCCAACCAGGGCCAAACAGACAGAACAAGCTGCTACTGGAACAATTTCAAACGAATAATGCTGTCCTTCTGGACACACTGATTAGGCTTATGAATACGTTGACAAACAGCTTCTAACACACTCAACTGCAACTTATAACCATGACGAGCACGGCACAAAACAGAAAAAGAAGAATCAGCATACACCTTGCAGCAATCAGGACGAGATACAAGATGCTTATACACTGATGACTTCCTACTAGAAAACACACGCTCGCACCCACTCTTACTCACACAATCATTCTCGCTCGTTGGCCATGGTGTCATAGCTTGGGTCACAGTATACTAGCAGTCTTTACAAGTTCGTTAAGTGCTTTCGCAGTTTTTCCTGTTATTACCTGAGTGCTAGGATTATCATTTTCATAGGTGTTGTTTCTTTTCACTCCATTTCTCTTTATTAACAATAATTTTTCTGGATTGTTTTTCATTATTATTATTATTATTATTTGAAACTCGGATGTTGAGCCATAAATAAATGTAGAAGAGAAAAGGACATATGGTCTCGTCATCGTCCAGTAACAATCGACATTCTTTGTTCCGTTGGGACTGTAGCTTTTGCTCGTTTTCGTTGCGCTTGCCTTCCCCTCTTTGGTCTTTCCATAACCTTGAACCTTCCAAGTTGGAAGGCTGTCGGTTAGCGCTACGGAGATGTGTTGAAGCTAGCTGTCAGGACGTCGAATGTTTCAGTACTCTGTCAGTTTTGTGCCTAGTTATTGCACTTTCTGACTGTATATAGTATCATGTTACAGTGATGGAGAGTTACTCTTAACTCGTATCCATATGTCCTTTTCTCTTCTACAATTATTATTATTATTATGAAATGACCCAAAGGCAATGTGCCTATCGCGGGGTTCATTTGATTGAAAGAAGAGTAGATGTAGATGTATTTACAAAGACAAGTAGGGATTGATGAGGAGAGAAATGGGGAAAATCAGCTGCAATGTGGCGGAATTCCGTTGATTGCATAAGCATGGTCAACTGTAAATTTCCTGAGGGCAGCTTTGAACTTATAGAGCGAGGCTTCCGATGTTAGACTGGGGGGTAAACAGTTCCATAGAATAGCAGTTCGTTGATGGCAAGGCTATCGGCTGGCTCTCATCGTATCTCTCTAACCGACATCAGCTTGTGCGCCTCTCAACTGTGTTATCGGAGCCTTTACCCGTTACTTCTGGAGTCCCCCAGGGTTCAATCCTTGGGCCACTGCTATTTCTCCTGTATATTAATGACCTCCCCAATATTGCCCCTGGTGTCAGCCTTTTCGCTGACGACACAGCTCTGCTTTGCTCCAATGCTTGCCCTATACGACTGCACGAAGCCATGCAAGATAGCATAGGCAAGGTTATAACCTGGATGCATGATTGGAAGTTGCAGCCAAACGTTGATAAAACGGCAGCTATGTACATTTCCCCTTCTCCCCCTTCCCTGCCACTTTGTTTTCCTTCTTCAAGTGTTGCTATTCGTATTGTTGAAGAGCATAAGCATCTTGGCGTTATTATTGACTCTAAATTGTCGTGGTCACCCCATGTGCAGTATGTCTGCAAGCGCACAAGCTCCATCCTTGGGGCTCTTCAAGCCCACTGTAGACATCTTCCCCTTTCTTGCAAACGCTTGTTTTATCGTTGCTATAATTATATTGCCCTTACTTGACTACTGTGATACTGCTTGGTCAGGCATAACTACTACTGTATTGAACAAGCTAGAAACCCATAACCGCATGCTCCTTAAAATCTTATTTAGCAAAGATCGTCGCTTTCCCTCGGCTAGTCTTTACGAAATTGCCAAGATCAGTCCCCTTTCCACTCGACATAAGTACCACCTCTGTGTTCTCATACATAAAATATTACTAAACGAGAGAGCTTGGAAGCTCAGGGCCCTACGCTATGCTTTTTTGCCTAGCTCATCGTACATGTTATTAGAAGTGATGGAAATGTTTCAACGGCGGAAAAAGAGCGAAACCAAAAAGGTGATAATACTACATCTATTCAGTGGCGGGCAAGCTCAGCAGGTAAAAACAATGCACAATGTAAATCATCAGCATCAGCAAAACAAAGAAAGAACCTGAACAGACGGAAGGAAGTGTGAACGGAGGGGGGGGGGGGGAGGGACAATCATACTCACAACACTCGCACCATACACTACGTAAACAATTTGAGGGTGACACTGATAACACTTTACTTCTGTACACACAACACTGGCTTGTACAAGTAAATGAAGATTGCCTCTAACACTTTAAGCTGCATGATATGAGTATGACTCGCACGACACAACACAGTGAAAGAAGAATCCGAGTACGAATGACAACAATCAGGATGACCCACCAAATGCCTGTAAACTGCCGATTTCTTCACATCCAACCCCAGGTCACAATCACATCCGACCCCACAAACCTCACTATTATTAGACTCCGGAAATAACTAATTACTACCTTCTGCACTCCAGAAAGCAATGCGACAAGATGAAGGACGAACGTGACATGAAATTCCTCAATGGCTTTATTAGGTCGTTACTTACCAGTATTCGCCCGTGGGTCACGGGTATGATCTTCGTAGTTCAGCGCCAGGTCTTTGAGAATTTCCGAGTGGTCCTTTCCATCCCAGTTCGGTGCGGGAATAGATTTGGCGAGCAGCCCAGCTTCAAGCAGAAGCAGTACCGTTAGCGAAGGAACAATCCACATCACAGTGGCAGTCGACGAGGTTCTCATCCGGTATGTCGGACAGCCACGTCCTCGCCGCACAGGTTCACCACCAAGACTGCAAGAGCGAAACCCTCGACGAAAAATTTTCAGTACCGGATCTAGTTATCTGCAAACTAACTAAGTAATTTAGTTACTAGTAGATCTACTTGTGACACCACGCGTTCAACTGCTTATACCATGTAGATCTGCACCGGCTAGGCTTGTGTTACTACTACTAGTAGCAAGAGTACATAACCCCCCAGAATGTGCAACGCCGATCCAGCTCTGCATAGGGTCTTGGTCGAGCGGAATCGGATCTTCTGATGTCATGCGTACACTCCACACCAGCGCAAGGCCGGTCTCGAGGCAGCGCACCATTGTTTTTGATCCAAGAGTACCCGCGACTCCCCGGGTTCCCCTCAGATGTGTTCGGTATTATGACGCAAAGATCCGATTCCGCTCGACCAAGACCCTATGCAGAGATGGATCAGGCGTTGCACACTCTGGGGGGTTATGCACTCTTGCTAGTAGTCTAGTACTAGTACCGCAAAGTACCGCCAGAGCGCCTAGTCTCGCGAGAGCGTCCCACCTTGATTTTACAGCCAGGGAAAGGAAAATCGTATGGCAGAGTGCAATGAAGTGTGTACGATGTGAGAACCTTAGTTTGTAAGGGCACACTTTGCAGGTGTTTTGTGTGGAACTTGTGTCCGCTCGAAGGTACGGATTGACTGCAAAATGTGGAATATGTGTACACGGTTCGCGTCGTATGACCTACAGACAGCAGACCACCTCCACAATACGACCACGAAAGGACGAGATGGTGGGGCGCTCTGGCTAGGTGTTGGCGGATAATGCCGGCATTATATCGAGCATCAAACACCACCCGGAGCATTACGAGCATTATAAAGCATTACGAGGCCAAAAATGGCATTATACGACGTTCTACATGACTGCATAGTAGATCTAAATACATCGTCAATTCGTTATGTACAGATTCGTATCGGCTATAGCGTTGGTCTTTGATTGGCAACATGCATCCACAATATCTGCAGTTCACTCCTCTCTGACATGTTCTCCCTTCGCCGTGACTGCGCTCACACAGATAGAGTAACCCGCGGGCAAGTCAATTATTCCCTTTCCTTACCCATTGTGCAAGCTCAAGCTGGATACAGATCTATTATTTTCATTCCTTGGTGCTGACCGCTTTAATGCGCTTCCCGAATCCCTTCGTACAAATCATATCCCCAATTCATTTCGCCAGGAACTTAACAATTATTTCATTCATCTTGGGCACCCTGTAAGAAGACCTTAGGGTCTGTTGGGAATGCCCAAGTAAAATAATAAAATACAATACAAAAAAAGGTATTACTATACGCGATGTATTACTACAACAAGCGATAGACCACCGTACACATCATGAATGGTACCAACAGATCGTGGCACGCAGTGCCAGGCCCAGTATACTGCATGCAGCAGTGCTAGCTAGCTGTGGTCCAACACAGTGCGGAAGCTCTGGCAGAAACTTCCGGTTCCGGAAGTTTATCTTCGGCCAGCAACTAACGTTTTGAAGATCCAGGTAACAACGCCAAACCAACGAAACAAATGTGAGACAGCATGGTCATGGAACGGTGGAGGTGTGCACACGCACACATTCCAAACCTTACCCGGTTACCGTCCACAATGTTACAAAAAAACATTCTTCATCGAAGCAAGAGTCCATGTCTTTGTCGAAGAGTAACGCTGGACTTTCACCGGACATTGACCATTGTGTAAGACCAGCTAACTAGCAGCCAACGCTGATGGCTGACTTGCCGCGATGCCGTTCTTGGGATTGGGAGGAAGCTGGGCTTTCTCCAAATGAGCTTTTGCAGTTTTGGCGGAGTCCTCTGATGACGTCGTCGAGTTGGAAACTGCAGATCCTGCCGCGATAGCGAGGAAGCGGTCTTTTCAGAAAACAGCTATTACCAAGTCTGAAAATGTTTCCAAAAGGACGCGAGTAGCTCATGGACAGAGCACTGAAGTGGCCATCGGTGCTGAAACACGGGTGCGGGAGTTCCCAGATGAGCCACTCAAAAGCGACTGTGGCAAGTTAGTGTGCCTGGCATGCCATACCACATTGTCAGGGAAGAAGAGTATAATCATGTCCAATATTGCTACCGCGAGACACAAACAAGGAAAGTCCCGTTTTGAGAGGGAAACTCAGAGGCAGAAGTTGGTCAAGGAGTCCTTCTTGGCGTATCAGAAACGACTTGGGAAGGCTCTATCTGGCACCGGTACTACTGATGCCGTTAGTTCAGCCGAGTCTCTGCGGCGGATCCAGATTGTGCGTTCTATGTTGCAAGCAGGAATCCCACTCCCAAAGGTTGATTACTTACGACCGCTTTTGGAGTCTGACAGAAATGAATACTTGTATTAAGTGTTTATCATAGCATGGGTGCAATATTATAGCGTTTTTCTTAGCCCAATACCGCAAGGTTCAGGTGTTTATATTCCATCTGGCGGAGCATTATCAGCATTATTTGGAGCATTATTATGGCCTTTTGTGGAGCATTACTGAGAGCATTATATCCCATATTACCGAGCATTATCCGCTAACACCTAGCTCTGGCGGTACTTTACGGTACTACTACAGTGCTGTCAACTGAAATCCGACCCCCTGAGCGGTGCACTCACATCACAAAGACCCGACACGGGATGGTAAAACTACGAAACAGAAACCGCTAGAATGTGAACCCACCGCTCGGGGGGGGGGGGGGGGTCGGATTTCAGTTGCCAGCACTGTGCTAGTAGAGGGTGTGGAGTACTACAGTGCTGGCAACTGACATCCGACCCCCTAGCGTCTCGTACGAATCGCTAACACGGCTAGCGCACCGTTAGGGGGTCGGATTTCAGTTGCCAGCACTGTACGACTACTACTACTACTAGTAGTGTTACTGTTAGGCCACAGCAAGTAAGTAACATACTACATGTAGTAGTTAGTTCTATGTTTCGCGTCACCGCGCGCGTAGAGGAGGCGGTTTCAAATTTCCAATAATCATGACCATTGTTAAGGCGCCCGGAATAAGTAAGTACGTACTTATTCCGGGCGCCTTACACAACGGCCGTGCGACAGGGCCAGACAACATGGCAGGTAAACTTATCAAGTAAGGGCCTGCCTCTCTCCACCATGTTCTAGCTCGGATATACAATGCCGCTATTTCCAACAATGAGCCACTCTGTATTGGCGACAGGACTCTTATCCCACTACAAAAACCTGGCAAGGCCAGAGTAGTTAGTGCGGGGCAGGTTCTGGCACACTTTTTGACCTTTGACCTTTGGGCCAAATAAGGCACACTGTGTCGGTCGTGCTTGGTCTGGCCCCAGGACTTCCCCCAGGGTTTGACCTTTGACCTTTGGGTTAAATAAGGCACACTGTATCGGGCGCGCTTGGTCTGGCCTCGGGACCCCCTAGGGTTTGACCTTTGGCCCTGCCATGTCATAAATGTCATCATGTTCTTTTCCGTGACGACCGTGCACTTGTGCACGTTCGGTGCATTCACACCGGGGAGTAGTAAAATACGTACTACTCCCTGATTTGAACATCGTAGATGTGCAGTGACATATTGCGCATGCGCGCATACGCACGCGGAGCGTGCGACCTTCAGTGGCCCTGCGGAAAAGACGCAGTGCAACACAAGGTGGACTAGTACACGTGTCATTATACTAATCCCTGATTCGCACTTCGTAGATGTGCAGCAACAAGTTCACTTTCCTTGCATTCGTTTTATTCGCACATCGTAGATGTGCACTGACAAGTTGCCCTTACTTAGCGTGCGACTTTCAGTCCCTGACCCTGCATGCACTATCCATGCATTATAATGCTGGTGTTGTTGTTGGTTGTTGTTGGTTGTTGTTGGTTGTTGTTGGTTGTTGTTGGTTGTTGTTGGTTGTTGTTGGTTGTTGTTGGTTGTTGTTGGTTGTTGTTGGTTGTTGTTGGTTGTTGTTGGTTGTTGTTGGCTGTTGTTGGTTGTTGTTGGTTGTTGTTGGTTGTTGTTGGTTGTTGTCGGTTGTTGTTGGTTGTTGTTGTCGGTTGTTGTCGTTATTGTGTATTGTGTTTTAATCGTTATTTTGTTCATTATCCAGGAGGATTTTGCTATGATCCAGTACCATTTTTTCGCATATATGACACAAGTGTGTGTAACCTTAGTGTGACGTGGGGTATGCTGATTGGATGTGAGGTGACGAGAGTATGCTGATTGGCCGATAACAATTAGTGGAAGGGATAAAGTAATGCGTCAGGATCATTACAGTTGCATTTGGCACCATGGAGTTTCAGGAGGAAGTTGAATTTTGTGATGGGTGTAACCATGAAGAAATAGAAACGGAAGAAGCTGTCGTTTGCATGAAATGTGGTCTAGTCTTGGGCTCTTTGTTTGCGCCAGAGGCAAATGTAGCAGAGCGTGTAATGCTGCCCAGTAAGCCTTACACAGATGTGCAGCGACTGGAATCAGTGGATAAAAGTCTGGGGGCTTTTATCGAGAAGGTGGGAGTGTGTAAGCCGCTATACCCATCGCTTTTTGAAACTCGGCAACGCCTCTACGCTATGAAGAAGGGCAGTGAGTATAGAGCTCTGAATTATGCCATCGCCCTGTCATGCATTTACTATGAAGATGAAGAGATGGTGCAGATACTCAGTCTTCATCTCCCCAGAAGCAAAGATGCATGGATGAGAAATGCTTCCCTATTCAAGACTTCCCCAGTGTTCTTCAAAATGTGGATGAAGGTCATAACCCCAAAGAAACTACGTAAGGCTCACTTTGAACGGTTTATTGAGAGGACGGTGGATATGACAGAGCAAGAAGAACAGCTAATGATTGAACTCATCGAACATTATGGAGTTGAACCGAAGCTACCACTTGCTGCCTCACTGGCTTATGATGACTATCCAGATGCATTGATCTATATACTATCCACCATTGTGCAGGCATTCTAAACTGATTTAAGGTGCACGTATCATCACTTGCTTGGAGAATATTGTTCTTTATGAATCATACAGTCAATTTCAACCGTAATCAAACCATCCATTGCATGAATTCGTTGAATTGAAAAGAAAGGAAACATTTCTATAATCTCACTCTGGTTTTTCGTATTATGGAAAAAGTATTGGAAGACTCTTTGCACTGTGGCCCCGAGGACCTCTGGGCCCCGGCGGTCCCACGTCACCCTGAGGGCCTGGCGATCCTTCAGGTCCTTGGGGCCCTATGTTTCCTGGGGGTCCTTGCGGCCCTGTAGCACCTATGTGTCCTGATGGCCCTTGGGGTCCTTGCAGTCCTGTGTGGCCCCTTAAACCTTGCAATCCAGATTCCCCAGTCGGGCCAGGACTTCCTTTTGGTCCAGGAACCCCTGGTCTTCCTCGATGTCCTTTAAGTGATCCGAATGCAGTCCAACCCGCAATGAGTTTTTTATATACAACGAGGGTGGTAGCATCCAAATAGAAGTCACCCTGTCTGCCGATGGGTGGCGACGGAGGGTCTGCTCCGCTATACCAACCAAATCCTGGATCACCTTTAGGACCTTTCATTTTGCGGATTTGGGCTAATTCCTTCTTCACCCACCCAGCAGGTACAGCACAGGTGTCCGACACACCGTCGTAATCCAGCCAGCATAAACGTTTGCCATTCATGTGCAGATTTCCTCTCATCCTCACGCTGCCATCCGTTTTCAAATGGGTTTCGTCATCTATCACCGTTGACTCCGCGAATTCTTTGATTCGACCCTCCATGATCTCAGCATCTGTTTTATTCAACTTGCTGTTCTGTAGTGCCCGACATTGTACATCAGGGTGTTTTTGGTGTTATCGTTACCCACCAGAGTTTTGAGTTGCGCAATATCATCCTTCAAGGTTCTTATTGTTCGGCTGGAGGTTTCCTCAGACGGGCTCTTGTGGAAATGCATGCTCCAAAACGCCATCCTTGTTATTATGGGGAAATATTTCCCCTGTACAGTAGGTATGGCGGTGGTACTGTCTGCAGTAAACAACGCTTCTGCCGTTATAGCCGGTGCGTTCACGCCTCATTTTACACTGCGTATCAGGTCTTTGAATACCATAGGGAAACACATCAGTTTGGACA
The DNA here is from genome assembly GCF_964019385.1 of Sycon ciliatum. Lineage (NCBI taxonomy): Eukaryota > Metazoa > Porifera > Calcarea > Leucosolenida > Sycettidae > Sycon > Sycon ciliatum. Next base: position 32,813,046 of record NC_088644.1, read on the forward strand.
CTGCCCAGTTCGAACTTCATTCTGAAAACGTTGATACGGAGAGTAACAAATTGTACGTGGAGACGCAAGAAGGGGAAGTTCAACTCTCCATCCTAACAGGAACTCACACGGATATTGCAGATCTCATTACAGTCATTAACGAGGCACTGAAAAGTGCAAATCACCCAGATATTGTGTTTTCCTATTCCCGCTATACAAGCCGAGCGAGCATCAGCGTACCTGTCGGGAAAAAAATTATCCTGAAACCCGACTCCCCCAGTGTCGTTCTGGGCTTGGGATCGATTGCAGAATCCGTGACCATACAACCTGGTCTTTTCACATCACCGTATGCAGTTGATCTGACTAGAGGGAGAAGGTTTGTGTTGTTGTATACAGACCTGATCGCCCAGGCCGTGGAATATGAAGACAATCAGGACTCGAGGATTTTGAAGACGTTCCCCATTCAAACTCACAACGGTATCAACAATTACATATTTGGAGAGAGAGACAAACGCGCTCTACTTCCGCACTCAAGCGTTACGGAAATATCATTTTGGCTGAAGTACAACACTGGAGAGTTTATCACCACGGGGTACCCGGCGTTATTGGATCTGAGAATCGAGTAAATTTTTCCACGTACAAGTAAGAATGGCGCAGCACGTCGTGGCCACTCAGATCCCAGACCCCTTTAAGGGGCTGCTGTCGAAAACTAAAGTGGTGCAGAATAGCATCCTAGAGCGAACCGAAAAGAAGATATCACTCCTAGAGGGGAGAAACTTTGTAAGACTGTATTCTCGAAATGGTTCACCACCCTCTCTGAACAGCGAATTGGATATATCATCACCAAATTTCATTGCCTTGAGTGAAAGTTACTTTATCGTCAAACTCCGGTATGAAGTTAGTGATAGTCGGGCTAATGGAGCCAGATCATATCCACACTGGGTGTGTACCACCTCCCCTGCATTTTCATGGTTCAAGAATATCCGCGTGGAACTAAATGGCACGGAGGTGACGCAATCTAGCAAGGTGCAAGATATGCAGAGTGTGCAACACATTCTTAGCCTTATGGAGAGTGACGTGGCTAAACTCCAATATTCCGATTCTGATCTGTACGGACTTCAGAAACTCGACCCCCAGAAGTGTGTTAAAGATATACCTCTAGGGAATTATCGGTATGGTGTAAAACGCTCGCACGCCTATGCGTTTGCAACAAACACAGATGGCGAAGATGATTTCGATGGTACGACACTGAAAAGACGGCCCACTGTCCACCTGTCGAATGAGGAGAACTTCAGTAATACTGTTCTGGAAAACGTTGCCCGTGTGACATCAGGGCATTTCCAGTTCAAAATGAGACCATTCCTTCCCTTCTTCAATGTGGATGATGCGTGGTTGCCTCCAGGAACACAAATCAAAATACGGTTTGATTTACCGCAAACCCAGCTCTCTAGATATATGATTGTCTCGGATAGAGGCGGAGGAGGAAACAGTCTAACAGGTGTTGGGCCTGTCAACATTGATCTGCTGCAGCTGGACTTTGTTTACCCTACCTATAGAATGGATAAGGCATACGTAGATCAAGTGCGTCTGCCTAAAGAACTATATTTCCATACCTGGTGCCCTCGGCTTGTACAGAAGAGTTTGACAGACGATGCAGGTACTCTGGAGCTACTCCACAATTCAGATATTCCTAGGAGGATGATCCTGTTCTTTTCTGATCTGAAACTCGGAGAAGATGCTGTCTTGGGTGGCGGCGCTGCCAGTAATTTCAGCAATCGCCTGGCCATGGTACATGCGAATCTTTCCCAACTCAGAGTAACCATTAACGATGAATCTGTGTTCGACAGTCCGCTGAAGTTCAGATGGGAGTGTTCCGAAAACAGTGATGCCAAGCACTATTATGACTATAACAAGTCGAGCTATTTACGTGGATACAACTTGGTTCAAGAGTTCTTTGGAAAGACCTATGGGGCTGAAATACCTATCACAGCCTCGGATTACTGTAACCATTACTTTATGATACCAATCAACCTCAATCTAGACAGGATGCTGGACAATGAAAAGGTCAGGGGTAACATGTCACTCGATTATCAATTCGCCAATGTGGCCAACGCCCCGATCAATGTACCCAGTCACGCAAGCACATCGATCAAGGTCAATTTATTATGTCTCGACCAGTATATGTATACCATGAGCAAGGAAGAAGGCATCAAGTGGGAGACTGTGTAAATATTTCCACGTTATAGTAACAATGCAGGGAGGAGATTTGGAAACCACACCCCGAGCGTGGGGAGGTGATCTACAGACTTTGGAAAGACAATACGGGTCTGGTATCTGGGGCTTCATCAAAAACATCTTTGGAGGTGCACAGGCTGAGGAGCTTCGAAAAAGAATGCAAGACCCCGAACAAGGCCAAAAGCTCACCCAGAGGGGTGGGCTTGGGATGGGGGCGATGTTAGGCATGTCGCTTCTTCCCATGCTCTTGGGTCGAGGTCAAGACGGCGAGTCCATCAGACGTCAGATGGTAGCCGGCCGTGAACCCATGATGCAGCGAGGCGGACTGAGCATTCCACCGGGACTCGTGGCTAAAGCCCTACCCATATTGAAAACCGTTGGTGCACCCTTAGCTATGGGGGCGCTAGCGTCCGTCGGTGACAATCTGGTGGACAAGGTATTTGGCCGGGGTCGAAAGGGAAATAGTAGAAAAAGCAGTACTCGAGCAAGCAAGAGACGATCTCAGAAAAGACGATCGAAGCTACCACCCACTAACAAATTCTCCAGGGGGCAACGTGCAAGGAAGCGCAAAGGAGACGGTTTGAAGAGGGAGGTTGAAGGTCTGGGAAGGCAGCTGTTTGAACATGCAAAGTCGAGAGTACAGTCCGGCATCAAGTCAGGAGCTAAGAAGAGAGGTAGAAGACGACGATCCTCAAACCCTCCAGAAACCATTACTGACCGTATCCGAACTCGCATAGAAAATACCCATAACCCTTCGTTTATACCTCAGAGCTTTAACATTTAATTTTTTCTCGTTATAGTAAGTATGGACTTTTCATCACTGCTGTCTCTGAAAGGAGGGTCTGCCTCTTTACTCCGCGTAGCAGGTCTGTCTCTACGATCTCAACCCAAGTACTCTGAGATTCTCCCCTCCCTCCAAACATGGGGACAAAATGTGCTATTTCTGGGTCAGAGCAGCATGGGGAAATCCCATTACCTCAAGGAAATACTTCGAGAGGTAAAGCCGGAACGACTTTACGTCATCTCCAATACTTCACCGGAGCAATACAGGCAGGAAGGCACGGAGTTGAAACATTACAGTGCAATGCCTGAGTGTATCGAAGAGACGGACATTCAGCCCAAGTCCTTTGTCATTATAGATGATATACGTGTCATGGGACTGAAGCATGGCAGTCAGAGGGAATGTCTTTACAAGTTTTTCACCATGTATAGCCATCATTATGAACTTAATGTGTTCTTTCTCTCTCAAAGCTTTGATAACATCAAAGATATGAAGATAAATACCAACTTCCTCTATCTTTTTCGCTTTACAGATAAATCCAACATCAAACGCTATCTTCATACTTTATTTGGCGGATCCTGTTTGAAAGCTAATCTTGTCTATAAACTCTATGAAAAACTATTAGAAGCTTGTTGGAGACCCTTTCTAGCGGTCGATGCATCACGCAATGAGTTTTATACTCACTGTGATTCTATAACATCGAAGGTTGTGTTTGAATAAAATATTTTCTGCCTATAGTAAGTATGGATGGTGTCAGTGTTCGCATTATACCCACCCACAGTGAGTGGGATGCGGTTACCGTCACTAAGATTGGAGACACCTGGGAGGTCACATTCCCTAGAGTAAAACTAATTGTCCAAATCGAATCCGAAGTTGATAGTTTTGAGTGGATTGCTGGCTGTGAAGCACGGGGGGTAGGAGTGGATGAGATTGATTAAGCCCGTTGTACAGAAATGGAGCGAATACGGGTGCACTTCCAACCTATCTGCATCGAGTGCAACGGCCGTACTCACCCAATACCACCAGAGAAGAGAGACGAGACCATGAAGATGATATTACAAAACCCCCAGGATATCCTGAGTAAAGGTGACACCGTGTGGGAGGTTCAAGGTACTCCTCCAGTACGAGGTGGAGATTATAAGAAATTTTCCGGGCAAGTGAGAGAAGCACTGGCCTATATCCCCGAAGAAGATCGCCCATTTCCTATCTCCCAAGTGAAATCAAACCCTCGAGTAAAGGCTATGTATGATAGAACATTTAAGAACAATCCGGATCTGATAAACCCATCCTCGGTTACTAATGCTGTTGCATCGAATCTCCTCGATTATGATCAGAGTTCTGGAATGGCAAGAGGGTCCATAGCAGAGGCTAGAATGAGGCGAAACATCTCTGCCGCTAGTATCCCACTGCAAACCGCCATGGAGCCAAAGTTTGATAGAATAGTGATAAATACATTTGGTAAACTCCTAGTAGACCATAAGATACCGGAAGCCTTTCTGCAAAGCAGCCACTTCAGTGCAAGGCCGCAACTACACCAAGTCTATCAGGAGGATGAGCCGGGGCTCAGAGGTAGAATGGAAAACACTAGAGATACCCTCGAATTTCAAATCCTCAAAGACTATGCTACTCTGGTCAACCAAATCAATCAGTTTCACCTGTCGCGTTATCCATTCCAGCAGATTGCAGCAGCAGCCAACCTTAATGCGCTTCCAAACCACTCGAGGAGTAATGTGAAATTGGCTGCAATAAGAACTCAGCTTCTAGCCATACCAGGATCCGCAGACAAATATTCCGGTATAGGAGATATGATCAACGCCTACACTCGAACCAAAGAAGCAAAACTTATCAACGCAGAACAATTTATGTTAGGTCTCAAAGAGTACATGGCTGATGATGCCACCTTTATCAAAAGTGTCTTCAAGAATCGGCAAGTGGCTAGCAATACAAGGAGTCCCTATTACCGAACACTTGCTATTCTGAAAGGAAAATCCCTGGTATACTAGGTATGGATGTGGAGCTGAGCAACGTGGACATCGAGTCTGCGCTGAAACACATTCGCGGGTTCCGAGGTGTGACTAGCTATGATCTCCTGCCTGCCTTAAACCATGGCGAGTTTTGTGTGTGTAACACGGACAACATACTCCCGATATTGGACAAACCCGAAGGGGGACACCATTGGCTGACGGTGTGTAGGGAAGGCGATAATGTTCTGATATTTGACAGCTTCGGGCGTGCATTGATGCAGATGGCCGAAGACTATAAAGAACCGGAACTAAAACAATGTTTTCTTAATGTTTATTCCGGCTGCAACCTGTACACCAATACGCAAGTCATTCAAGATAGAAGCACAGCGGTCTGCGGACGTTATGCCATCCTGGTAGCGAAAGTCTTCTCAAAGACTGGTATAGACGGAGTATTGGAATTCCTCTCCTGTACGTTCTCTCACGATACCCTTCACAACGATCAAGTCATGGTTGGTGGGGATTGGCAAGATGATCTTGCCGATGAGCTACATAAACCTAAGCGAGTACATTTCCCACGCAGAAAAGTGGACGTTTACGGCAAGGACGATGTATGGAGTGCTGATCTCGTAGAAATGCAGCCCTTTAGCGAATATAACGAAGGAATTAGATATATTCTCAATGTTATAGACATATACACGAAGTATGCTTGGAGTGTGCCACTTAAGAGCAAAACCGGGGATAGTGTTGTCTCAGCCTTTAAAACCGTCACAACCAATCGGAAACCTAAGCTACTATGGGTGGACCATGGCTCGGAATTTTATAACAAAACGTTCAAGGAGTGGTTGAAGAAAAACGACATTCACATGTACAGTACAGAGAATGAAGGAAAAGCCGTCGTCGTTGAACGTTTCAACAGAACGCTAAAATCTCGTATGTGGAAGCACTTCACCGCTCGCTCGACCAACGTCTACATCGATGTGCTGCAAAAACTTGTCGACAACTACAACAATAGTAAACACCGTACAATTGGGATGACCCCCATGGAAGCCTCCCTAGGGAAACCGATTGAGCAACTGTATGAGCCCATTGCGGATGAGCCTGTCTTTCAAGTCGGAGATAAAGTTCGCATTACAGTGGAAAAAAGAATGTTTGCGAAGGGATACACACCCAACTGGACCGAAGAGGTATTTGTGATTCGTAAGGTTCTCCCCACTTATCCGGTCACCTACAAAGTGAAAGACCTTGCCGATGAACCCATCACAGGAAGCTTCTACAAACAGCAGCTCATGAAGACTGCGCAAGCTACATTTCGAATCGATAAGGTGTTGAAAAGACGTAAGGGTAGTTTGCTGGTCAAGTGGAAGGGATACCCCGAAAAGTTCAACCAATGGGTATCGCAGAAAGAAATGAGGTATATTTCCAAGGATAGTAGTAGAGGGAAACGATGATGCAGTGCACAATGCAGACTACTGCAAGAAATCTGCTTTCTGCTGTTATTGCTGATCGACTGGCAGAACAAGGTCATGTAGACCTACCACAATGTGTATCGTCGCCGGAGTCGAAACCATCTCGGCTTTCTAGAGTTTTGGTACGAGTGTGTCGCTTAGTCAGGTGCAGTGGATCGAGATTTCAGGTGCTGATGCAGCAACTGTGTTTCAACTCCAGAACGGGTCGTACGCAATTTCTTACATTTGCAAAAGAACTATTTAAAAACGGTATCAGCCATGTTAAAATTGTGGCCCTGTACTTATTCAGCAGCGAGTTAGCGAACATCTGTATGGAGAATTCAACGGAACTGGGATTGCACTATGTACATCATGTCATGACCTGGCACTTAGATTACATGACCACCAATGTTTCGCCCTGGTTGGCGGAAAAAGGAGGTTGGCAAAGTTTTGAAAACACCCTTACACACGACTTCAACTGGTCAAATCGCTCAGTATGGACTCATCCCCGTTCAGCCTTTTTGGCCATAATTTTTCTCATACTAATGGTTGAATGGATGTGAGAAAAAATTCCCGGTACAGTAAGATCAAGATGGACTCCTCAAGCAATGCCACCCCATCAGCCGAGCCATCAACTGCGAGCAACAGCGAAGCCTATGAGAAAGTGAAGGGGCGTTTGAATAAAGTTAAACTTACTCAACAACTACTCCTGCTTGCACCAGTGCTGTTCGGAGCCAGCAATGTGGTGGCAGAGAAATCCACTCAAACCTCACCAGCCGAAAGAACAAGCATCATAACTACATTCATACTGGCCATCATATGGACTTTAATCTCATTTTTATGTCATCATTGTGAGCATAAATTTACGCAAGTATATAAGCATTTTCTCAAGCTGGGGAAATATATGCCCGCAGATACTGAACTTGATCAATTTGATGATATATGGACTATGCTGCGCACACACTGCAAACCAAAGTATGTAGGGTAATATTTTATGATGCGATGAAGATTATTATACCGCACAATGCACTATGTCCTGCAATATAATTGAGGCACAAGCCTGAAATATTTAACAAAAATGTAGAGTGTTGGAGCCAGCTCCACACGTCAAGAAAGGAGGAATATTAGACAGAAGAATGGCGGGGAGTTTTGCATGAAAATGATGAAACATGTTCAATGTGGGGTCCTGCCCATTAAATGTCCTTGTGACCATATGCAAGTGTGGCCATGCCATCATCCAGTATATACCGCTTGCAGTCGAATGGAGACAATGCCACCTTGGTGGTTACCTCCTCATACACTGTGTGGCAATGTGATCGGAGACCCGTCATAGGCCTGGCAGACACACGATGACTGAGCAGTGCATCTACATAGTCCTTGTGGGTGATGGTATTTGCCAGGACTGCCTTTCGCACACCCTTGGCTCGTTTGGCCGATTCCTGCCCGATGTAGGAGTACATCTTCGATCTTAGACCTACAAACTCCACCATGGATTTCCCACCAAGCTCATCTTTGAATTTGCCAACCACTTTCTTATTGGCAGAAGTGTACTGAGGATGGTCAGTGGGAAAGTTGCTGGTGTCATACAGAGACAGATCCATCTCTGCATAAACATCACCGGTGGTTATGTGCACAATAACAGAGTCGGTGTCGGTGTACAACAGCCGGATTCTGCTACCGTACTGCTCCTTCAGCACATCGTAGTAGAAGGAGTACATGTGTACCTTTGACAGGTCTAGTATCGACATACCCACATAGACCGGCTTGTTGAGCTTGATCTCAGTGTGCTGCTTTTCTATTCCGACAAGCCCGTTCGGGAAAATGTCGTGCCGCACATATGTAGGCTTGCTCACTGCCCTCAGTACCTGCTCCTCACTTTCTTCTCGCAAGAGATCGATGCGTATTCGATTACGAACGTTCTCCATCGTCTTGCCAAAGACTGAGTTGTTCATCAGCTGCAGCACACAAACAGGCAAACATGACACATGAGAATCATATCATGCCATTCCTTCACATCAGCATATTTTTCAATTAGCATACTCAACGTCACACTTGCACCATACATGCAACAACAAAAAACAACAACAACAACATACGAGACTGCACACAACGGTTGCATTTACCTTGTAAAAGCTCTTCTCAAAGTCGGTTGTAGCCCTCGTGCGAAGTGCAGTGTTCAGATTGATGTAGGGAGCCATCCAGGCACTCTGCTGAAATCCCAACACCTTGTGAACAGCGGTCACCACCATGCCCAGACGCGAATACAGCTGCAGTGTACGGTAGTGTAACACATACTTGGACTTGGGTAGGAGACTGGGTGTCAACTTGACTCCATCTACGGCTGACACTTTGAGCTCCTCCACAAGTGCTTGTTGGTATGGTGATAGCTTATCTGAGAATGTTCTCATCACTTCCGGTGCGAGTGGATAATCATTGAAGTAGTGGTGCAGCGAAGAAGGTACCTCAAGATCACACTCCACAATGAACCCAGTGCTCGAATCTACAGGGTGTGCCAGTATCTCGGACAGGTTCTTGTCACACCAGGCAAACTCAGACGTCGGCATACTCTGGCACATAGCCCAGCCATACAGGTTGTTGGCATCAAGGTATAGCAGGTATGATGTGGGCTCGGCAGGATTGTACTGATCCATCGTTGGGTTGTTGGCCTTGCCGTACCGCTGCGACGCCATTGAGATGCCCCCACGTAGACCGGCTTCGACAAACAGATGCATGTCTACATCCGTGAGCAGCTGCAGTTCAATCTGGGTGAACCGTAGTAGAGCATCCCATGCATATCCTACATAACACCATACAACACACCAGAACACAAACACGAAAGTCAATACACCATGCAAAAAGTATAAAAATACACCGACAAGAAAGCACAAGAATACTAACAGAGAACACCATCTAAAGGAGAGAATGCATTGGACAACAACAAAGACTGATGAACATACCTGGGAGAGTAAGGTAATGGGCTGGATCCAACCCATACGTCTTGTATGCCGTCTTGCGGAAATGCTCAAAGACATCTGCTAGAAGATAGACATCTGTTTGCAAATAGAGGTCATGATAGGCCTCCATTGTACTGCACTCAAATGTCTGCAAAACAAAACAAAAAACAGCAACGCACGCACGCATGCACACATCCATACACACAAGCATCCACATATCCACAGATAGAGAGCAATGAGTACAAAAAAAATGAGTAGAGCACATCACAACAGCATTCAAAAGTCATAAGTAGAGCACAATAATGCAAAAAGCATGGCATCAGGGAAATTCCGAGGGTCAATACAGAAGGCACAAGCTGCTTACCTGCCATACGCTCTGAGCATGGGCATAGTCGGCATCACTGATACCTTCTCCAGTCAAACTAGACTCAAATGCTGATTTAGGTGGCAGCTGTGTCTCATCAAACCGAGCAAAGGAGTCCATGTACTCGTAGGGGTAGACACCCTTACGCCGGAGAAGGTCATGATGGGCCATTGTACGAGTAAGCTTGAAGGCATCTTCCGGGGTGTTGCTCACCAACGAGTCCAGAGAGGAGTTCAAGAAGGCCATGGAGTCGATGAAGCGGTACTGACGCCACTTGAATGAAATATATTTCTCCATGTTGTTGGCGATGACACTGATCTCACCAACCTTCTTAATCCGCTTACGCTGGTTAGAGTCCTCGTACTCCACCTCTTCAACCTCGGTCATACCAATGTGGGCGATGAGGTGGTGAGCATCGTACCCTTTCAGGTTGTGAAACACAACCGGAATGATCTGGCGATCTGGGTAGATACTCAGCTGAATATTACACTGGTAGTGTGCAGCACCACGGTAGTTGCCTGTGCAGATATTCAGAAAGAGGGGAATACACAAACATAGTAAACATCTACAGTGAAGGTGATACCACAGACAATACAATTCAATACACCATGATAAAACACAGATGCAAACAGCTACAAAGACATGAAAATGCACTATACACATACGCATATCTACACACAACTGCAAAACAACAAAAATAAACAAAAAATTATAATACTTACCAGTGAGATGATCATGATCACGAACACGATCTTCTCCAAGTACTTCATCACATATCCAGCAGTTGACTGCGTTCTGAAACTCAAGCTCCAGTTCTGCCGTCATCTGAATTGGCTTGATATCCGCCAAATCCTCCTGGATACTGCCTTCCAACTCTTTGAGACTGTCGAAAAAGTTGTGAATGGCATTCTCACTGCAGTCGTCAAACTCGCCACGGACTTCACCGTTGGATCGGATGGCAGCATATCTACAAGAGCATAAAAGAAGAAGGAAAGTAAGAATGAGTGATTTTGAAAAAAAGGAATCACACAAAATGCACATACTACAACACGAACACAATTAGGGGAGAACAAGACAAGAAGGAATAACAGCAAGCACTGTGCAGGTATGAGTGCAGCAAACATTAGTCAAAAACAACACCAACAACAAAACATACCTGATGCTGCATGGTACATGACGGGCTGTGCGTACAGTGCTGCTGCCATGCTGTTCCTCCATCGGCTCAATGATGGCCTCCGTATCAGCGTAAATGATATACGGAGCCACCATCCTGTGCTTCAAATTTGTATATTTGAGGATGCTGTCCTTTGCTGTGGGCATGACTACTGGCACAGGCTTCATCACCTGACATCTCTCGCTGTGATGCTGCAGGGAGTCTGCTGTTTTGTGTGCGGAGAGGCATCGCAAGCAGTAGTGTGTTGCGTGTCTGTTCTTATTCTCGCATGCACGACTGAAGTTTTTTATCCATGTGAAGTGGTTGTCATGAAGAAGGAGGTTGATGGGAGTCTCCTGTCGCTCGCTGAGATAGAGTGGGTACAGATTCCCCTCGTACCCAAACACATTGATTGCAAGACCATTCTGTATCTCCACTTTGGATACATCACGGAGCGTTGCAGGGAACATTACACCGTCGAACCGCAGCTCCTCCACATACTGGGTGTACCTGGACACACGCTGTGGGTTGTAGTCGACGGGGTGCAGCGCTGACAACAACGCCCACATCAAACACCTGTCATCGTTGTTCTTTACGTTAATGATGGCCTTCTTTTTTTCTAATTTGGGCGGGATATCAGCTGCACCACCTACAGTACACCACAAAAATACAACGAAGGCTTTGCTCAGAGTAACACCACATCACAACTACACCCTCTCGACAATCACGAAAAACTGTACATCTGGTACAAAACAATACATCTACAACTTTCCACAAGAAATTCGACAGGCTTGGAACAAACACTGCCGGATGAACAGAAACTCACCTCGAAGAGGAGTGTACTTTGCTGTCGACACATCCAGCTGTCTCACTCGAGAAACGGTCCAGTTGGATCCGTTCTGCACCCACTTATCAATAAGACCAGTGATCCTCGCCACCATCGTCTTGACTGCACTATCAATATCCCCTTCGCTGAGGATCCGAGCCGGTCTACTTCTAAAAAACGGGACGGCAGACGTACTACCCGTGGCCGACTCTCGTGTCATCTCCACCCTCAAAACTAAAACCACCTTGAACGGGTGAGACTGAAGCTCCTCGAGCAGAACCTGTCGGAGCTCGTCATGATGGCTGCTGAAAAAGACGAGAGGATCAGTGCCTGAACCTGGCAAAGAAAACTTTTTCAAAAAACCACGCACGGCACTCGAGGTGGGCAATCTGGGCTGCCTAGATCGTTTTGCACTTGGCTCCGCCATCGTCACGTAACCTCCAGCACTGCCTACAACATACTGAGGAAAAATCTCCCCGTACAGCGTATATGAGGTCGGCTATCACCCTACAATGACACGTGTACTAGTACACCTTGTGTATACGTCTTTTCCGCAGGGCCACTGAAGGTCGCACGCTCCGCGTGCGTATGCGCGCATGCGCAATATGTCACTGCACATCTACGATGTTCAAATCAGGGAGTAGTACGTATTTTACTACTCCCCAGTGCGAATGCACCGAACGTGCACAAGTGCACGGTCGCCACGGAAAAGAACATGATGACATTTATGACATGGCAGGGCCAAAGGTCAAACCCTAGGGGGTCCCGAGGCCAGACCAAGCGCGCCCGATACAGTGTGCCTTATTTAACCCAAAGGTCAAAGGTCAAACCCTGGGGGAAGTCCTGGGGCCAGACCAAGCACGACCGACACAGTGTGCCTTATTTGGCCCAAAGGTCAAAGGTCAAAAAGTGTGCCAGAACCTGCCCCGCACTAACTACTGGCCAGGGGGCCCCCATCAAACCTGCGACCAATAGTACTGTTGACGGTGTTGCGCAAGGTGTTGTCGCTTGTAGCATTGTCCCGTATAAGCAGAAAAATACGTAAATACTTATCTCCCACCCAGAGCGGTTTCAGGCCTAACAGAAGCACCTCGGACGTAATAATTATAGGCCTACCGTTGGGCTATAGCCCGATGCCAACGCCTACAACAGAAGTATGACATTATCGGTATCAACATGTCGAAAGCATTCGATACAATCTCACGTCCGAAGCTGATCGTTGTTCTTACGTCATTTCTTGACAACGACTACGTTACACTGGTTTCATATCTTCTGCAGCACACCGCCTTGCAGGTTCGATTGCCGGGAACGGATGGCATTAAGTTCAAAACCGACAGAGGCACCCCACAGGGGGACTCATTATCTCCTGCGCTATTCATCGTGTATCTAGAAGCAGCCCTGCGGGACCTGCGAAATATCTTACCGATCCGGCCACAACTCGACATAGACCTGCACCTCCCAACTGACACATCATATTATGCTGATTATGTTGACTTTCTGTCATCTAGGGGAACTGACCTCCAATCATGCCTCCCTGCCATTGGAGACACCTTAAAGCAATGGGATTTGACAGTTAACTCCGCCAAGACAGAATTCACCCATATCGAAAGGTTCACCGACTGTATTGCAGAAGAATGGAGACTGACCCGGAAGCTGGGATCGCTACTGGGTGACAGGGAAGATATAATTATCTCGGCGTATGCAGCTGTCATCAGGCAAGTGTGGAAGGCCTTCGTAAAAAACGCACAGTGAACACTGACGAAACAGAAGTTGCCCATCCTTCTCAGTGCTATTTGCTTATTGTCGATTTGTAAACCGTACCTTGCAGTCCATGTCTTCCCTTGTCATCATCATAATAGTATAGTTTTGTCTCTCTCCTTCTATTGCTCAGGAACACAGAGGCGGAAAGAGGCTGGTCCTCAAGTACGCGAAACTGTTCATAATAACATAATAATGCAGCTGTCATCAAGCGATTGGAAGCATTCCACAGACGTCAATTGCGAACAGTCGTCGGGATCAACTACCCTCAAGTCATCAAAAATAGCGAGCTGTATAAACGCACCAACTCCCAGCCCCTAGGGGAAACCATTGTGAGAGCGAGGTGGCGGCTCTTTGGCCATGTCCTGAGACTAGACGACGATGTACCAGCATGCGTATAATGGTAGCATACTTCGAAAACCCAAGTTCCTCTGCCACCTGGCGGGGCTGGCCACGTACCACTCTGCCACTGAGTCTGCACCAGGACCTGCGAGCGGGACACTCTTGCCTGCGGAAATGATTCATTCCTCGTTTATGCATCTCCGTTCCAGCATGATCCTTGAACGCTGATGTTCTCAGGTTCTTGAATCCGGTTATGAAAGCCTCGCTGAAGTTTTTACAACTGCGGACTCTGTCTACAAACTTGATGCACACGGAACACTTCAAACATTCTGCTAACAGCCGATCGTTCTTCTGCCTGTCATAAATCAGCCAGGCGGAAGTAGTCAGCTCTGCATCATTGTCCGAGATCCACTTATCGCAAGTAGCGGCCTTCACACCACGGACTTTTTTGCCCGGCGGCAAGTCCTCTGAATCTCCCTTTCGCTTTCCAGAAGACATTCTAAAAGACTATTCTGCATTCCTGGCCAGTGAAAGAGTGAAAAATAAAAGATGACATCTTCCTCTCAAGAGCGAACAACTGCACTGCAGTGCAGTTCAACCCATCGATTCAGGTGCGAAGTCGACACCATGTACCAAAGCCTGGCAAAGGTCGAACGAAGGTCGAACGTGTGAATTGACTGTAGCAACCGCGTTGCTACAGGCGGATTATGGTGAAGTCTACGCCTGGGGGATCGAGGCTACGGTGTAGACGTGTTAGTTGTACGATATGATTGATTGATTGATTGATTGATTTTATTTTACTTCGCAAGTTCAAACGGGTTCCTGGCCCAGTTATATGAAAGCGAAGGATAGAATTTGCCAAAATCCTAATGAGCAACAGCATAGGCAATATTATCATAGAAGTGGAGTACTATGCGAGCGAGAATACTGATATGCAAGTCGCATTTGGCACGAAGCTCCGAAGAAAGCCCAACTCTGCATAAAAAGGTCGAAAGGTCGCTGCTCTTGTTTTCCTTTTTGACCGGACACTATGTCCGGGAAAACGTCCGGTCAGTGGCCGAAAATGGCCGGAAAATGTCCGATGTCCGGCCGTTAATCTATGCCCTGTTGGGGGTCACTCAAGAAACGCGAGGAACTTGAGAACCTCCATGCCATCGCCCAGTCACGACAAGACTGGAAAGACCTATGCAGCAATGTGATAAAGGCATACATCAAAGAAATTTGAGTGCGGATGCAGATTTTCTCGCTCTGCGGTTTTCTTAGCTTATGTCCCAAGTATGTCTAGCAGTACCTCCAGGAGTTGCTGCATCAACCTTAGTAAGGATCTTGCGTCAGAGGACCATGCCTTCTTCGTCAAGCTGCTTCTCGGAGCAGGGGTTCGGAGCGCGGACATCCGAGTTATTGATATTCAGGGCAGGAGAGGTACGTGTAAAGTAACTCTTGCCTCGACAGCTGCCCGTGACACGTTGCTCTCCCGCGGACTGTCGGCCCAAGGGAAGACCTTGGAATTGTTGCCAGGGGATGGCACTGCTGAAACGGTGCATGTGTTTGGAGTTCCGGAGGACATGGCGCTGTCGGCCATTGCGTCTTCACTGAGTCGTTTTGGGACACTCTTGGGGCCCGTGAAAAACGAGAAAAAGACGGTTGAGGGCTGCACCTTCAGTACAGGTATCGTATACTACACCATGGTACCCACAATCGCTGTCCCCAGCTCCATCACCGTAGGCCGGTACAAACTGCGAGTTTGGCACAAAGGGCAGACCCCCACGTGCTGGAAATGTAGCACCCCCGGCCACGTGGCGAGGGATTGCAGGGCGATCTCGCGGCAAGGCACCAAGCCCAGTCCGGGAGCTGCAACGTCAACAAGCGAGCTTGGACCACCCCAAGAACCACTTGGGCAGGGGCAGGAAAACCAAGAAGTGGCAGCGCTACCAACACCAGCAAAACAGCAACAAGAAGGCAGTGTGAACAAGGAGGCACAGGATCATGTCCCTGATGCACCACAACCTTGGACGTACGCCAATGCGTTGGGAGTTCACACTCCCTGCACGAGTGCTCGAACCGAGGCGACTGCCCCCACATCTTCATCCACACCCGCGTTCCCGATGAGTAGAGGCAAAGCTGGTCACCCATCACCCGATGACCAAGGCTTCAAGCTGGCTCGTGGGAAACACACGTTCCCAGCGCGTGTTATTACTCCTGCTACAAAGCAGGGAGTCCAGGTGACTGAGAGTGAGGAGAGCAAAGCCATTCGTCAACTCGTCACAAGGCTTCGGATGAGTATGCCACAGCGAAAGCTCGGGAGCAGGCGAAGGGACAGCTTGTAAGTTGTTAGAGGTTTTAACTTTATTCCGCATTTGTCTGTATCTATCTGCATCAACATTTTAGCCCCTACTATGACTCTCCCTCTCAATCCTCATGCACCACCTTTTATACCCCATGCATCTACGCCGACTCAGTCTGGCATAAAAATAGCCACGCTCAATGCATGTAGCTTAAGATACAAACTGCCAGAGATTGCCAGCCTCATCCGCACGCGTCAGTACGACATCTTGGGTCTATCAGAGACATGGCTAGATCCCGAGATTACAGACGGAGAGCTCAGTATTGACGGGTACAATCTGATTCGAAAAGACCGCACTCAACGCTTGGGTGGCGGAGTCTGCTTCTACTACCGTCAAGATCTCCCAGTTCGATCCCGCCCAGATCTGCATTCTGAATCTACAGAAACAGTCTGGGTAGAAATAAACGGAAAACCAGGTCGGCACCTGGTTGGTTGCGTGTACCGGCCACCGGGGGAGCCAGTGTCTTACTGGGCAGATTTGGAAGCAGATATTGTACGAGCAGCTGTGCAGTCTTCTTCCGTGACCCTAGTTGGAGACTTTAATGTAAATATGGACCCAGCCCATCCGGCACCCCAGCACAAACACGTCACCGACCTCTGTGCTGCGTTTGGCCTCCAGAACATCGTCATGCAGCCGACCCGTGAAACTCCACAGTGCCCTGAAGGCACGATGATTGATCTCATATTGACCAACCCGGCGCTAGTGTCCCTAGCAACGGTTGTGCCCACTGATATTAGTGACCACAGCGCTGTGGAAGCCTTTATTCAGCTTGCCGTTGACGTTCCACCCGCGTCATCCACGACGTCGCGGCTGACCAGGAATATACGTGGCGTTGACATTAACTCTTTTCGGCAAGATATCCTTGAGGCTTCTCTACATGATTTTTCGGATCACAATGATGTAAATCACATGTGGAAAGAGTGGCACACTAAGTTCCTGTACGTTTTGGACAAGCATGCCCCGCTGCACAACTCTAAGCCTTCCCGGAGGGCGATACCTCCCTGGTCTGACAGAGAGCTGCACCAGCTCGAACAGCGTAAACGGCGGCTGCACAGCCGTTGGCGGAAGGATAGGACAAACGGCACACTGTATGCAGAGTTTAAACAAGCACGTAGCACTGCTCGGAACGCGTATCGGCGCAAGCGAAACGAGTACTTCTCCCGTCAGTGCGAAGAAAATGTGGCCAACCCTAGGAAGTCTTGGGCCATTCTAAATGCAGTCACTGGGCGTTCACGTCGCCGCCAAGATCCTAGTTGTAGCATCAGCGAGGTGGCCGACACGTTCCACTCCATTGTCACCGATCCCAACCGTCCTGAACAACTCTGTACCCCGCACGGTCCCGCTGGACCCGTCTCCTTGACCGAACTTGATCCTGTGACTCCTGCTGACGTCCGACGTCTCCTTGAGAAGTTGGATGCGCGGAAAGCCACAGGTAGTGACGGCATACCGGGCTCTCTGCTACAGCAGTGTGCTGACTTGCTTTCATATTCTCTTGCTGTGCTGTTCTGCACCTCGCTGAGGACTGGAACCATTCCATCCGCATTTAAATTGGCGTCTGTCGTGCCACTGTACAAGGCCGGTGACCCATCAGTCCCCACCAACTATAGACCTGTATCCCTTCTCCCAATAGTGTCCAAGTTGCTGGAGAGGGTAGTGCAACACCAGTTAGTTCGTCATTTGGACTTGACCCAGGCATTACCCGAAACACAATTTGCCTTCCGCAAGAAATGTTCCACGGAAGACGCCCTCTGTGTGCTGACTGATAATCTGCAGAAGGCGAGAGACAGTGGCAAGACCACAGGGCTGTGCCTATTAGACATGTCGAAGGCTTTTGATAAAGTGCACCACGACAAGTTAATTCAAGACCTCCTTGCGGTTGGAATTTTTGGGGTGGTGGTCGGGGACGTGGAGGAAGAAACCTCTAGGGGTGGTGGTCGGGGACGTGGAGGACTCAGCTTCCTGAGTTTCAGGTTGGTACGCTCGAGGGCTTTGTTGATTCAGGCCCGAGAGCGGCCCAAGGCCGAAGGCCGCGGGCCGCTCGAGGGCCTGAATCAACAAAGCCCGAGAGCGTACCAACCTGAAACTTCACCTTGCTTGAGATGAAACTTTACCTTGCTTGAGTTGAAACTTCACCTTGCTTGACATGAAACTTCAGAACGAAACTTCAGCCGGAGCGCACGGAGGTGGAACTTCAGCTTGTGAGTTTCTGCCATTGTTGTGCAACGAGTGCCATAAACATGATAAAGGACTTGAGAACTTGGGCAGGCAGGCACTCGGTGTTTCTAGTTGATGTATTTCAAGTTCGATTTATGCAGATTAGTGCAGTACAGTGGCTTTGTTTGCGCTGCTAGCATGCTGCGGGTGCGTTGTAGGTGAACTTGCACTTGCACGTTCTGCTGAGGAGAGCGTTCTGGCTTTCACTTGTGCTGTCGTGCGTGGGTGGCAGTGTGAAACACAATCAGACATGGATGTCAGGGCAGGTATCGTTGATTCCGGCCCTCGAGCGGCCCGCGGCCTTCGGCCTTGGGCGCTCTCGGGCCTGAAGTATAGAATCAGACATGGATGTCAGGGCAGTATCGTTGATTCAGGCCCGAGAGCGGCCCAAGGCCGAAGGCCGCGGGCCGCTCGAGGGCCGGAATCAACGATACCTGCCCTGACATCCATATCTGATTGTGTTTCACACTGCCACCCACGCACGACAGCACAAGTGAAAGCCAGAACGCTCTCCTCAGCAGAGCGTGCACGTGCAAGCGCATCTACAACGCACCCGCAGCATGCTAGCAGCGCAAACAAAGCCACTGTACTGTAGGCCTTGGCGGATAATGCCGGCAGAAAAATTGGCAGAATTCGGTACTTTTTCTGGTAAGTTTCATGCATGTTTGGTATGTGGATAAAGAAATGGAGCAGAATTCGAGGAATTGCCCGCCATAAGGTTTGTATGGTTCTGCCAATTTCGGTGCAAAAAAAGCAGAATCTGCCACCTTTTCGAGCATTATCCGCCAAGGCCTACTGTACTGCACTAATCTGCATAAATCGAACTTGAAATACATGTACATCAACTAGAAACACCGAGTGCCTGCCTGCCCAAGTTCTCAAGTCCTTTATGGCACTCGTTGCACAACAATGGCAGAAACTCACGCTGAAGTTTCGTTCTGAAGTTTTTGAAGTTTCAACTCAAGCAAGGTGAATTTTCATCTCAAGCAAGGTAAAATTTCATCTCAAGCAAGGTAAAGTTTCATCTCAAGCAAGGTAAAGTTTCATCTCGGGCTTTGTTGATTCAGGCCTTCGAGCGGCCCGCGGCCTTCGGCCTTGGGCCGCTCTCGGGCCTGAATCAACAAAGCCCTCGAGCGTACCAACCTGAAACTCAGAAGCTGAATCCTCCACGTCCCCGACCACCACCCCTAGAGGTTTCTTCCTTTTATACCTTCATCAAGTTCATGCCGGCGTGTTCAGTTTCACCTCCACACGCTCTCGGGACGTGCTGATTGGTCAAGGGCCTGAATGCCACCGCATGTATCAGACATGCACCGGATATCAGGCTATTTCTTTCTCTCTTGAGTTGTTCCACCTCGATCAGGTAAGTCTCTCCACGTGCGAGTATACCCATCACGTGATCATTCATGTTCTCCTACGGTGCCATTCAAGCCCAAGGGCCTGAATGGCAGGGCATGATCAGAGGTTCATGCCTTGCCTGTGAGCGCTCTGATTGGCTCAAACCGTGGCAACGATCACGTGGCAAGTGTGAATCAACGATACTGCCCTGACATCCATGTCTGATTCTATACATCATACATACGTCGCAGGTCTCATCGCGGAAAGTTGAGCCTAGATGTATGTGCACAGTCGCAGACTAGACCACATAGGACTTTCAAAGTCAGTTAGGAGCGCACAGGTGGTCAATGAGGAAAAGGCATGACAGCCATCATTAGCATTTTCAGTATGGGGAGGTTGAGGCTCAGGTGGTGTTCCCAGGGAATCAAAGGAACGCAGCAGTCACTGTGCCAGTGTTACACTCAAGAGTGGTAAGTGCCACTAGCAAGAGTTCGATTGGCCCGAAGTGGTATTTCGCAACAGCTCTAAATCAGGGCATACAAAGTTGGGATAGAGGGAATTTAGTTTCAAGCACAACCTGAATGGTCTGTCGTTGCTTTACGAGCCAGGCGTAAGGTTCGCTGTGCTGTGAGAAGGTGCATGCAGTGCACTAGCATACTGCCGCAGCGCTTTCACAGGAAATATTCCTTTGTTTCTGCTTTTGAGGTTGTCAACGCCACCGTTGCTTCCCCCAGAACAGATCACAAAGTACAATCATACATGTATATAATGCAGATTGAGTATATAATAGTATATACGTAGAGCAGTAAGTGAAACCAGAATTTCTTCGTATTGGTCGAGAAGACTGCGACTGAGGTTTAGACCGACAGGAGAATGAGGTTTCTCCAGGTCGGCACCCTGCTAGGAGTAGGAGTACTTCTTGGAGCCGCCCTCCCAACCAAAGCCATTCCGGCACCGAAATGGGATGGGAAGGATCACTCGGAAATTCTGAAAGACCTGGTGCTGAACTACAAGTACAACGATGACGCTCGTGAACCACGAGAAAGCACCGGTAGGTAGTACGTTGGAGCGATACGTGTTCTTCCTGACTCCATGCGTCCCGTATATCTACCCTCGTTAGTAGACAACCCCGAGAGTTTCAACAGAAATGCTGTTTCCTCATTATGACTTTCCCCAGGTAAAACAACCCCTTTAGGCCGCGGTCACACATGAAAGTTAGTTTGAACCGCTTTTGCGGAGGCGAAAAGCGTAACTACCGCAGCAGCTTTTGCGGAACACACGATGCAGCGGTCAGCCGGTCACACATACATAATAATGTACATGATCGATTGTACTGTGTTCCTCAACGCTCCGCTTTGGCGGAGGGAATGCAAATGCAGCACGTAGACCTACACGTCCTATGACATTCTAGATGTTTTTGTCCGAGTTGAAGCGACCTTTGATTGATTGATTGATTGATTTTATTTTACTTCGCAAGTTCAAACGGGTTCCTGGCCCAGTTATATGAGAGCGAAGGATAGAATTTGACAAAATCCTAATGAGCAACAGCACAGGCAATATTATCATAGAAGTGGATTACTATGCGAGCGAGAATACTGAGAAGAAAGGAACATGTCAAAACCAGACGAAACACAACCTATTTCAGGCATACATAAGGAAGGCAGGCTAGCTTAAAATCTTAAAACTTTGCTTGTAGAGCTATCGTGGATCACTGAAAGGCTGCTGAATGTCTCCTGTCAAGTACACTCGTGGATTTGGGGCACATTCGCTGCGGCCCAGTACGGGTGCACTTGAATATGATTAGTTTACATCGATATCAAATTCAAACAGTTGTATAGCACAGTGTCTTTGCCTCCTCCATGATCCATCATCGACCCCAGCGTGGATTCCTGTAGTTGCAGTGAGCATGGTGAGGGTGTGGCAGAGTACTCTACTACTCTCTGGTTGCAGTCCTAGTGTTGCGTACTCTGGTGGACGCATTGCTTGGAGAGAGAAACGTCGTCCCTTCTCGTCCGCGATCGGGGCCAAGGAGTTGGGAGACAGATTCCCTCACCAACTCTACACTCAGAACGATGTCGTTTCGTTTGCGAGATTTCCGGGACGAACAGTATATTTGCAAAGAGGAATAATATGACAAAACGGCCACCAAACAACACCAGAACTCCGTGCCAGAAGTAGCAGACCAAAACCATCACCATGCATGATTCGCCAAAGCGGGACCGCGGAAGCGGATGTTCCGCTCGCCTTTTTTGGCATAGCGAAATCCAAACTTTTCGCGGAGCCGCCCAAAAAGTGCATGTGTGACCAAGGACATCGGCCTATAACTACTGTATAACTTACACATTAATTGTACATACTTACTTATAAGACTTACAGCAGATCCTATGAACATGAAGCATCGATTGAGCTACATAATAATTAATATAATTACATCAGTACAGTCATCATGGTCCTGTAGCTAGAACCAAAACAAAAACGCAGGAAAATCGTGTTTTAAAACTTTATGCCAAGGCACTGGCAGCGAACATGTAGCCATCCGAGAAAATTCGTAGTCCATGGCCATTTTGCTTTGCCTGGTAGTGAGGTGTTGTATAACTATAAGTATCTAATATTGACTGAGTACGAGGTCAATGTAGGAAATAAAAGCCGAGTAAAAGACCGAGGCGAAGCCGAGGTCTTTTACGAGGTCTTTTATTTCCTATACTGACCAAGTACGAAGTCAATATTTGATTTATCACGACTAGCCAAAGCCTGTGTTCAATCGCTAAAAAGGAGTCAAATATATGCGGTCAATATAGCCCTAAGGAGTCAAATATGCAGGAATATTTGACTGCTTAGGTATGGCAAAAATCTATGGGAGTCAATACTAAGGGAGTGATAAGCAGAAATATTGGTCGGGAATGTATTCTAGTCTTTTTCGTTCAACGAGTTTTGTACTAAAAATCGATGCTGGTCTACTTGCAACGTAACCTCGATCTGTCCAGCTTTCCAACACGATTTATGGTCCATGGACAAATATTTCAACCGGACGAACTCGCCTTGGACGCTTGTAATGGATGTCGCACTAATGATGGTAGACCTGTACAACTGTGGACTTATGGTACCCGTGTACGACATAGTGTATGTAACAAAGAGTTTTGTACCTCGAGTATTGTGGTCGCCAGCGGAGCGACACTGCTCCGCAGCATCCGACTGCGACACGATTCTGCTACGACGGACAGCAGGACTGTCGGACGTCGACAGTATCCTGAGACTAGCCACTGGAGTGTTGTTGTTGTTGTTGTTGTTGTATTCTTTTATTTCAACTCACTCAGGGCACCGGCAATACTGCCTTCTAACCGAAGAGAGGATTCTCCGATTCCTACCAAAACGATTGTTGCCCTTTCCTGTTTGAGAATACCCGTCGGAACGTTCCTGAAAATCACTTCACACCTCTTGAGAAAAGAGTGTATGTACTGCATGGCTGCATCAAGTGTGCCTGTGAAATCGTAGAACGTTGTGGACAGGACAGCAGTTTGCTAAGACACCGACGTAGCAAGAAAAAACTTAGTCAAACCGATATATCGACAAAAAGCAGAAAGCAGAAGCGACAACGGTAGAAGTGGACACGTTCTTCGGAAGTATCTTGTCAGTAAAATGGTGAGTATGTCCGTCGAAAGCGCTTGTTGAATCAGGGAATGGCAGTGACACTTCATTGAGTCAAGCCACAACATACAGTAGGTAATTGTCTCCTCCAGTGATCACCTGCTGATCTGTTTGAATATACCTTTAAGTGTACATATATCCTCCTTCCTAAAAACCTTTTGTAACTCCATTCTCACATTCGCTTCCATGCAAGTCGGCTTGTAGCCCGTGCGTACTTAAAATATGCATTGTAATTTCAAATTCGGACTTCGCGGAGAATTTCAAAGTATTAGGAACTTGGGCCACCTGCATCGTGATGCTCTTTTCTCTCCGAAATTAAACACTTGCAAGCCAGATATGAGTAAGGTACCTGATTCGAGTCCCAGTGGTGCGACTGATGATTTCTTTCTTTCATTCGTATTCCTGAATTGTTGAGCTTGGGAGAGAAAAGAGCTGTACGAGCCAGGTTTTCTAATTTCCTACTACAGTTTGAAAACATAAATGTATAAATGTACATGACTGTATGTGCTTTGCTAGGCACCATTTGCTAGCAAGAGTACATAACCCCCAAGAGTGTAGAACTCCAGCTATGCAGCCTCCAAAGTTGGTGTGACGTGCCTGTTCAGTGCAATGCCATTCACTGTGTTGCCTGATTGCTGCACAGAATGCAGCGGAAATGCTAGCTACACTGGCCAGTGTAACTTGGACTGTCAGTGTGTGGATGGCAAGTGGAAATGCTGCCGGCTGAGGAAGAGTGTCAAGAACTTATCTCAGGTAGCGTGAGAATGGCCCTTTTTTGTTCCCACACCTTTTCCCTTTTGACATTTCTGCTGTTTCTGCAATGGCATGGATGTGTGAACAACCTGATCTGACCCTGAGTTCAAGCTCTCTCTCTCTTTCTTTGTTGTCTCTATTGGGCTCTGCATTTGCTGCCAATCTAGAATGGGACATATCCATCGTTGATGTAAACTTTGGGTGACATAATAGGTTGAAATTGACTTACACGTTGACGGAGTCATCTTCGATAGTGAATGTTAGAGTGAGAATGCAACCAGTTATCTATAAGCCAGTAAAAAAAAGAGTAAATTATCGTGTCCGTTCCCGAAGGGAACTCACGACGGCAGCTAACACCTGGTAGACCCTAGCGGCAGATGCAGCGCCTAACGGTGGGGGTGAGTGGGTAAGTCTTACAACCACTGGCACAAGTGCCAAGAACGACCCCATTAGCTGCATCCATGTACCTCTTTTGCCTGGCCACAAGTTCCCAGTTGACTGTGGGTAGCAGCACGGCTGGAAAAACCGCTCCCAGGCAGGACTTGAACCAGGTACCTCACGTATCTCAATCATGGACTTTGACCAACCCACTGTGCCTGCCTGGTCTATAAGCCAGTAGTGCCCATCAAATTGTTTTGATATGTGCTACTCTTTGAGACATGCCCTGCTCTACTTGAGAGCCAAACTCAACCTAATATTACTGTTGAAGACATTATCATTATTGGAGTTAGGCATGGTGGATAATGCTGGATGGTGGATAATGCTCCCGAAATTGGCAAATTCTGCTCAAAAAGCAGTGAAATGACAGTTCTGCTCTTCTTGGATATCTACAATTTAGTACTTTTCTGGTATGTCTGGTATATTATACAAAACACGCATGTACATACCAGAAAAGTACCAAATTCTGTTGGTTTTCTACTGGCAATATCCGCCAGCAGCTTAATTGAAGGTGTATACAACATTGTGGAAAGTGAGGTATAAAAGCACTGCCGAGCTCATGATCATGTATGTTGCACATTGCCATAACTACAAACATGCTCCTGTGTTTACTTTCATGGATTATATGAATGCTTTCCGGCTTGCTATTCAGGAGGAGAGAGATCGATTTACTCGTGCATTCTTGACAGCTACCAGGAATGAAATTTACCAGCCAGCTATGCGTTCCATACAATGGTCGCATGCCGTGTTCTTCTGCAAAAAGATACCCAAGTCATTGTATACACAAAGCGATACCACAGGCTATCACAACTTGCTTTTGTTTGCTATGGAGAACCTGCTACGGCTGATTGACTGCCGGGTTACTATTCCCTACTGGGATGTTTCACTGGACTATGGCAAGGTGAGCATCTCTGCTGCACTGTTGAGCTTCCGATGTAAAACAAATAATAATAATAATAATAATACTTGAAGTAATAATAATAATCTCCTATCCGTCACTCCTAAATCAGTACTTCCTTCGCGTCGTCGAAATTGTCGCAGTTTGAGTTTTGATATAAAACTGGGTCTATACTCACCAGCTGTCGTACCACAGCTAAGGAATCGGACATAGACGATAGTCATCAATATAGGGTGACGGCAAAGTTTTTTTTCTGTTGTTGGAAGCTGAAGATTTTGTAGACGCAATTTCTTCGCTGATGTCGCTGCGATGGTACTTTCGACTCCCTGAAACCGGTCAGGCGTTGCAGCCTGCACATTTCTCGCGCTTATAGCCATTCAGTCAAAAACCTATCACTGTTTTACCTGAGCTGGGGTGAGAATGACTTCGTGGAGCAAGCAGCAGCGCTTGGAGAAACATCGAGGGGTCGGCAAACTAATGGCAAGTAATGCAGGCAAGAGCGATAACATTTATCGCTCTTGCATTCATGCAAAGGAAAGCTGAGATACTCAGTAGCGGAGTACCTGCAAGGGCCGTGTAGACTCTGCGTGTACACTGTAGTTCTAGTTGCTGATGCACGTACAGGTACTGTAGATATACCAGAGAAGCTGAAAAAGAGTGCGCGCTCGACGTGATAGAACACTTACCTGCATGAGCAGTGACCACACCAGCTAAAATGAATGGGCATCCCGCGGCTAAAAAAAAAGTTCATTTCAAGATCGAGGTGATTCCGCCGACGGTAATCAACCGACCTCGCAACGATCTGCGTTGGTGGTGAAGAAGAAATCATCCAGAGCTAGCAGACGACAAGCATAGCAGCTCTTGTCCTGTGGAGAATGTCAAAGCGTTTGAGATGAGGCGCGACCAACTTACAACCGTCCCGGAAAAGTTGCGGAACGATATTTTCTTCGTCCATTGACATCAGCGACGACGAGGCCTTCAGCTCCGTGTGAAACTCTCAGTCCAACTGTCCTGGAACGTTACTCTAGACTTCAGACTACACATTATCATCATGTGTAATAACATTTGTATGGTTTAGCTTATGGAGTTGTCAGTCACAAGTCACTAGTCAAATTGCGACAATTTCGATGACGCGGAGGAAGTAGTTGCTATGCTGAACAACCTGTCAGTTACACTTGTCAAATGTAGAGCCTGAGGTACTGTCGGTGTAGACTACTGTACATAGGGATGGGGTCTACGAGAAGGCACAAACTCACTACTGCATAAGTAGCATGATACTAGCAACTTCCCAAAAGTCAACTCGTAATCCGTACCCAATGCCACTTGCAAAAATGTAGCCCACAAATACACAGAACTGATGAGGTTTAACTGATGTGGGAGGGTATGCCGGAAAAACACAAAAGTGACCCTAAGAATGTGTGGGAGAGGGCAAAAAGAGGAAAGTTTCGAGATGAACTTGTGACATGCAACATAATATACTAGGTGTCTATCATTTAGCCACCCACCACCACAAGCAAGAAAGGATTTTCTCAGGGTTTCGAGACACAAATACAAGGCCTGTGTTGTGTTATGCAGTTGGAACTACTAGTAGGTATTTTGGCAACTACTCGTCGAGCAGGCTAGATAATTATACTTTCATCAAACACGGACGCGGGGTCCATCCGGAACCAGGACACATATTTTTCGATTCTCCAAAGAGTTTGAAGATTTTATTGGTTCCTATAGTCCATTATGGAGCGGAGAGTAAAAATTTCCCAAGCTCGAAGCGAAATATCCCCTTGAACTTCCGACATATCGCAAATTGTACAAAAAATATGATGTTCGCTGAACAATCGCTGAAACCATATTGAGCAAGGAAGGTCTTGACTCTCTTGTGACTTCTGCGGCCGCAGTAGGCACCTTCGGCAACTAGCTTGTGTTGTAGCAGCACCAGGTGCTGGAAGCTTTAGAAATCCAATCAATAGCAAAGCTAAAGGAAAAAGAACCAAGAATCTACAAGTTACGCTATACTGTCCACTAGCACCACCAGTTACTAAACAATCAGCTGATGCGATAACATTGCATGACACTGACCGACGGTACGGACAGTACTGTAGCTTCTGGTCCTTTTTTCTTTACTAATTTACCCTTGGCTCTCCATCCGAGTCCAGTATCAAAGCTCCCTGGCTTTGGCAAATGAGGTAACGAGATGTTACCATGCGTCAGTGGAAATGATGACTCACAAGGTCGGTATCGACCTACATTGTATCTAAAGAATAGGAGATGCTTGGATGCCTTCTCATTGGCGATGCATGCAGCCAGGCTTGTTGGAATTCCAGATGATAATTCCTGCTACTGAAGTACCTACATCATTTTATGTTATTACAGGGTGCGACAGAGCTCTCGGCCGTTGAAGAAAAAATGTTGATATCTCCTCCACCATTACACTGCGCTCTCAACGTCAACGGAAGTGTCCTCGCAGTGGTGATGGCTGTGTGCAGGAGGGTCTAGGCGGCTGAGACCGGAATGTAGTGGTGGAGGTGATATCAACAATTTCTACATTTTATGGGCAAAAAATGGCCCGGGGGCACCGTCGCGTCCTTCACTTGACGGTGTATGTTGAATACAATTTATCGAGGTTATCCACCGCATCCCGGTTTGTACTTTTGTAGTGCAAGATGATTTCAGGGCTCTGCTGTCTGTGTTCCTTAAACAACGATTTTCAGAATGAATTGATGAGAGCTAAGGTATGGGCTATAAAAAATATACCATATATTATACATTTCTTCGATGTAGTTTTCTGGGGTCCAAACGGACCCCACACATTATTTAAAAAAAATTATTTCTGGATTGAAACCAAACATATAACTCTAACCCAGTTGAGAAGAAGTAGCGACGACCCGGCCATGATGGAATCCAATACACCACACCACATTGCGCTCTTGGCCGATCCAAACTCTGCAATCACATCACCATCATCACAGCGAGGACAATTCCGGTATATAGATTGATATTGACAATGACCCTCCAGACAGCTGTTTCGCTCCTCCTGAGCTCATCCTTGGAGGCATATGACTTTGAATGATAAAATAATAAGAATAGACTGATTTTTATAGGGGTAAATTGGGGCAATTGCGCTCATTATGCATAGAAACGTGGCATACCCTAAGTGGCAAAAGTGACAAAAGTGATAACAGGGCCAGGTGATAACGACATGCGCTCATGGCTGGGACAGGAACATGTAGCACGTGTGAAAATGTGGGCGCAAAAAAACAGCAGTCAGTCTAACACCAGAAAAGTTAGTTATTGCATGTGCCTCAAAAACAAAGATACTGCGGCTGACTGTACTTATGCCATAGTGACGTGACGGGGGGGGGGGGGAACAAACGACGAAGCGAACTGGCCGACGAGGCAGACCAAGAGGCCCCTGAGGCAATCACTGTCCTGCCAGCCCGTCGCACACAGCCACACTACGCCGCCATATCACCTGACCTTGTTATCACTTTTGTCATTTTTGGTATGCCACGTTTCTATGCAGAATGAGCGCAATTGCGCCAATTTAGCCCTATAAAAATCAGTCTATTCTTAATATTCTTTCATTCAACATCATATGCCTCCACTGATGAGCTCAGGATGAGAGAAATAGCTGTCTGGAGGATCCTTGTCTATCAATCTATATACCGGAATTGTCCTCGCTGTGGTGATGGTGATGTGAGTGCAGAGTTTGGATCGGCCAAGAG
Source organism: Sycon ciliatum (assembly GCF_964019385.1). NCBI lineage: Eukaryota > Metazoa > Porifera > Calcarea > Leucosolenida > Sycettidae > Sycon > Sycon ciliatum. Next base: position 32,842,197 of record NC_088644.1, read on the forward strand.
CGCAATGTGGTGGTGTGGTGTATTGGAGTCCATAATTCTAAACCGGACAATTTTATTACCTCTGATATCCACTTGTTGAGGAATACCTGGAATTTCAGGGAGATAAAATGAAGTATAATAATACCGAAACCTATACCCCTGGGGTCTGTGTGGACAGCAAAACTTGGAATGAGGGTCAAATATATTATTCACACTACTTCTTGTTCCTGCAGTGTGATTCCGTTACCTAGTGCTACTCGCTGTAAAACTAAACTTTAAAACATGCGTGCATGTAGCCGTACTCCGGTTTCTCATGTCCATCGCAAACCATTTGTCAAGGTGCACTGCAACCATTTCATAGCATGGACAACCCTATACCAGCACACACGCCAGTCGTCTCTTTGCTGCAAAATTTCTTATTTTAATCTCAATCAATCAAGTTTTCGGCCAGGTGCCATTGTCATAAACCAGGCGACGTACTGGTAGTCTTTTTGGTCTGTGCATTTATTTGTTCTTGTTCAGACGTTCTTAGAGCAAGTACCTGAAGGTTTTGGTGGCACAGGAGTGCCCCCAGATTACTGTGTAGTTGACGGACCATACAGAAAAGGTAATTGAGCTTCCAACATTACTTACCACTCTGGTTTAAAATGCCCTATCTTCCAAGCTGATATCTAAATGCATGGTAGGATCGCTGAAGACGGTTTCTTTAGGCAACAATCGGACAACCTGTTGAGACCAGTGCACGTGCCCTGGGAAGTGATGATTCTCTTCCTGTCATCGTCTTTGTTTCCCTAGCCCCAGTCAGACAAGTGATCCCAAAGAAGCATAGTGAAACATGTTTTTTGTGTGCCTTTTGCAAGCTGGTATTATTGTCTTTTTGTATCATAAACTAGAAAATACACTGTTCACTGGCAGGACTAACCTGTAATATCTTACTGTTGAATTTGTTATTTACAAAGGCCATCGAGATGAACTTGTTCGAATTTCTCATGTCAAGACAACGAATTCTGTGCTGGCATATTATGAAGTATTGATACTTGTATGTCTTGTAATGATGATACGAGATCTCCGGCACTAGCGTCCATTAAGTTCATAATGGCTTCTCTCTGTCGTTCTTCACAGGGGAATACACCATACTAAAGTTCAGTTACAATGGCGTGGAGTTGCCCTACACGACATGCTTAAAACGGAATATGTCCTCCACAATGAAGCCTGCATCGTACCTAGAGTTCAATACAATGTTGACTGTGCCTCCAGACAGCTCTATGATGTTTGAGCTAGGTAAACTGCGCTTTGAGATTTTATAATTTTCAAAAGGGAACGTGAGCTGGGTTTAAACCATTGTGAGCCAGGAATCCTTTTCAAAGCAAAGAAAGGATGCACTACCACCTTTGGTACCGACCAACTTGGTGTCGTATTGCTGGAATGCTAGAATGTGTGTTATTATAAATTTCAAATTCGTAATAATTATACTAGTAGTATTCGAACAAACGGCGAGGAGACAAGAATTTGATAACCGCAATCAGTAATACAAGCTGGATCGACATTTGTGTACACTTTATTCATGTAATGTAAAACTGTGGAGACAACGTGCAATAAAACGATGAAAATGTGAAGAAATGGTGTAGAGAAAATGAGGATTCAAACAAGTTTTCGTACAACACTCATCAGGAATCTTCGTTGTACTAAAGGACAATGAAAACAAAATTGAACTATTATAGAAAATCTAAGTTAGAGAAATAACACTAAGAACAACAGCAGTGAAATTTACAAGTGTGAATTTTATCAATGAAAGCGAGAGCAATAACGAATGCGTGTACTAACACTAAACTTGCAACTGAAAAATGAACAGAAGAGAAAGGGACAAAGTGATAACAAATAACAGCAGTACATTACACCTAGAAAATTAACGGCCAAGCTTGGCCGCATCAAACATGACACTTTACTTAAACAATTTCAACCCAATTATACTATCCTTCTGTACACACAAATTAGGCTTATACAGACGCTGACAGATGGCTTCCAAAACTTTTAACTGTAGTCCATAACCATGACGACCACGGCACAATACAGTGAAAGAAGAGTCGGAATACGAATTGCAACAATCAGGACTAGCCAACAGATGATTGTACACTGAAGACTTGCTACCACGAAACCTACGCACAACACTAACATTCTCACCGGCACTCTCACGATCACTACAATCGTCGCTCTCCGACTCATTGCTCCCTTCACCGTCCGTCCCATCATCCGCTTCCTCTCCGCTCTCTCTGTTATCCCGCCTGACTTGGTCCATTGACCGGGACTCGGCCGTCCCCCTGCTGTCACGTCCCTCCTTGCGCCCTTGTCCGTTGAGTGCGTAGCTTCTGTTGTAGTTGACTGTTGATCGTCTTGGTCTGTCAATAGTGGGCTTGGATGGTGGATTAGTTGTGTTTGCTGTATATTGCATTGTTGGTGATGGTGTGGGAGCTGCTGATACGCAAGGTGGGTCTTTTTGAGTTGGCGATTGTAGTGTTATTGCCATTCTCGATGTTGCTCGCGGTCTGTCACTGGCAAGCTGCACCGCCGCAAGAGCCGACGGCGGAGGATCAGGAGGAGGCAGTGGGACCGGGACCGCAAGCGGCACCACCCCAGCCCACTATTGAAAGACCAAGACGATCAACAGCCAACTACAACAGAAGCTACGCACTCAACGGACAAGGGCGCAAGGAGGGACGTGACAGCAGGGTGACGGCCGAGTCTCGGTCAATGAACCAAGTCAGGCGGGATAACAGAGAGAGAGCGGAGAGGAAGCGGATGATGGGATGGACGGTGAAGGGAGCAATGAGTCGGAGAGCGACGATTGTAGTGATTTTGAGAGTTCCCGTGAGAATGTTAGTGTTGTGCGTAGGTTTCGTGGTAGCAAGTCTTCAGTGTACAATCATCTGTTGGCTAATCCTGATTGTTGCAATTCGTATTCCGACTCTTCCTGTATTGTGCGTGGTCGTCATGGTTATGGACTACAGTTAAAAGTTTTGGAAGCCATCTGTCAGCGTCTGTATAAGCCTAATTTGTGTGTACAGAAGGATAGTATAATTGGGTTGAAACTGTTTAAGTAAAGTGTCATGTTTGATGCGGCCAAGCTTGGCCGTTAATTTTCTAGGTGTAATGTACTGCTGTTATTTGTTATCACTTTGTCCCTTTCTCTTCTGTTCATTTTTCAGTTGCAAGTTTAGTGTCAGTACACGCATTCGTTATTGCTCTCGCTTTCATTGATAAAATTCACACTTGTAAATTTCACTGCTGTTGTTCTTAGTGTTATTTCTCTAACTTAGATTTTCTATAATACTTCAATTTTGTTTTCATTGTCCTTTAGTACAACGAAGATTCCTGATGAGTGTTGTACGAAAACTTGTTTGAATCCTCATTTTCTCTACATCATTTCTTCACATTTTCATCGTTTTATTGCACATTGTCTCCACAGTTTTACATTACATGCATAAAGTGTACACAAATGTCGATCCAGCTTGTATTACTAGTAGTATTCTCTTTTAATTGTCCGCAAACTCCAACGCAGCCACTTACAGATTTAAACTTCACTTCTCAACTCCAAAAACGGTCTCCAAAGTCTAAAGAACGGTCGGCATTACTCTGATGATGGGCCAGGCCCGAAAATTTGGTGTAATGTTGATTTTAATTTTGATTTTAATCGCAGTGAAGAGACCGTTTTGGAGTTGAGAAGTGAGGTTTAAAAGTAGTACTCTCTGTAAATCCTTCTTGATTGAAAGGCCAGTCCAGTCCCTTTCCATGCCAGTGCCAGCCGGAGGTGATGGATGGGGAATTCCCCAGCGATTAAACGTAAATTGAGGTTGAATATCCGTGTTCCAGGTACTTGAGCTGGATTGTTTTCAATACTAGCTAGTAGTTGAGAAGTAGCTTTGAGGCATCTTGCAGATTCACCCATAGAGAGTAGTTGGGTGGACGCACCCATTCCCAAAGCACTGCAAACCGAGCCAATTATATTACCAATGAAAGTAAAGTGAGGGAACTCGTACCAGGAGAACAATGGAACAATATTTTTATGATTTGAACGTCGTTTTCATGTGATAATCATCAGAGATCGTCATCATAATTATTGAGAGTTGGACAACAAAGGAAAGATATTTATGGTACCATAAAATGAACAATATTATAGATCTAAATACGAAATAGTGGTTGCGACTTCGGCGATGATTTGTAAGAAAAGGTTTGCTCCCCACACCGGAGCTCGCGCTATTCCGCCGACTTGTGCCCAGCGCGGGCTTGCGACTAGTTGGTTTGGAGGTGACAGCGTTGTGAATGACTGAGGATCCTCGACGTCTGTTCTCATCGTTCAGGTGCGACACTGACTCGCGCTGCTATCTGGTGTTCACGAGGTGTTTTTCGCTCTGGAAACAGACCGTCCCTGTAAGTTTGTATCCCTGGTGATGTTTGTGCCTGGTGAGGACTATATAAGTGGTGCTCTTCAGGCACAATCTTCCCCAGCCTACTCAAGCTCAACTGATGATGGGTGAATTCCCCGAAAGACTGTGTATTGAGCAGGGAGTGGTGCTTTCTTGCAGGTTTTCTGAGTCGAAGGTTCGATGGACTTCGTGACGGTGTGCTCTGGATGGCAGTCGTGAGTCAGTCAAGTGTCAAGTCAAGTCGGCGGAATAGCGCGAGCTCCAGTGTGGGGAGCAAACCTTTTCTTACAAATATTAGATCTAAAACTAATACAAGAAACGCTAATATTCTAAAGCTAGCATTATTGGAGGCGTGATTACATGAGCAGTGAGCAATGTGAAAGCAATACTTAGTGTATATTGGAGAAATGCAGGTGAGAAAGGTACATGTATGTGAGTGTCCAATAGTGCTACAAGTAGCTTTAAAATATTAGTGTTTCTTGTATTAGTTTTAGATCTAATACTGTTCACTTTATGGTACCATAAATATCTTTCCTTTGTTGTCCAACTCTCAGTGTGATGACGATCTCTGATGATTATCACATGAAAACGACGTTCAAATCATAAAATATTGTTCCATTGTTCTCGTGGTATGAGTGCGCTCACTTTACTTTCATGGATATTTGGTTTCTTGTCTCTATGCCGACTTTTTAACAATTCTTTTACGTACAACATTTCAGCAATATTGCCATCGTCAGATACGATTGATTCATTCATTGTTTCAATCGTACCTGACGATGGCAATATTGCCGAAACGTTGTACTTAAAAGAATCGGTTCGATTTGCAGTGCTGTGGGAATGGGTGTGTCCACCCAACTAGTCTCTAATTAGTTGTTGGATCAAAAAAATATGTTGTCTCTCTTCATTGTTGAATTAGCACCGAGTGTGGTGTTCAGTGGCACAAAACAGACATCACAAACATGTCAGTTTTGGCAGTGGTAGCGGGTTTTCATGCGGTGGTTCGAATGGTATACTTGATCAGAAATGAAAATCACATGTTCATTTCCTTATGTGACAAAAAGCCCATTTTGCAAGAATTGAGAGGATCAGCCGAACCGGCTGCCAAAGCCCTGGACAAAGAGTACCTACTAGTACACGTTTTACATTTTCCTACGTGCTTGGAATTTTTGTACAGGTATCTATGAGACCTTTGATACCAACTTCCATGTTGGTATGGGTGGAACATTCCAAGGCGTGATACCAGGCGTGGATCCACTATTTTACATGATCCACAATTTCGTGACCAAGGTGTTGGCAAACTACCAGCAGCAAGGACCGGATCACTTCACTGGCGGAGGACGTTGGAATAACAGTGCGCCAGTGGGAAGTATGTTGATGTTGACTTGCGTGTGTATATGTTGTGTGTTTGTGTGTGTGTGTGTGTGTGTGTGTGTGTGTGTGTGTGTGTCTATATGTGGGTGCGTGTGTGCGTGCGTGCGTGTGGTGATGCACGGATATGAGCAATCAAGGAATGGAAAGGCCTCCGGCTCATCACAAGCAACATTGACATTTTTCCAAGAAGGAGAAGAGTAGAGTTTCTGAAGTACACAACAGTACAGTATCTGTAAACATTATGAAATAAACAAAATGTTACTTACTAGTTGTAAGTTAGTTAGTATCGCAACCAAGAGGACAAACTGGTCAGTAACCATTGTTTATTATGACGACAATAACGAAAATGGGAGACAGATGTGAAAATGATGTAAATGAAAAAAAGTTCAAAACAGTGTTCTCGTTACGATCATCAGTGAACGTACGTAACGATCCTGTTGTGGAGACTTTCCCACATTGTCTGGCATTTTCTGCTATCGCATCAATATCCATGAAGCTCAAGTATTGTAATCTTTACAACCCCGGCTAAATTCGTTTTGGTTGCTCGCCACACTCGAGATCCTTCCTTCCCGCCAACTTGACTTGACACTCGACTGACTCACGACTTCCATCCAGGAATTAAAAATTGAGCTCAATGTTGCAAGCAACCAACCTTCCTTTAATTAATGCCAGCGTCATGACCACTGGTCCGTGTCTAGTCATGAAGTCAGCAGAAATATGTACTGTTGTTAATGAAGTTAAGTTGTTACCTTGTTCTCATGCAGCTTTACCGTGGTTTCAGAACAGGGAGTTTTTTGACGCTCAAAACTTTCCGAATGATGTGTGCATCCGCTGGGATGCTGTGGCTGATCGAGAGAAGCTGATCGAGATGGGACACTACGCAGGACTGGAAACACCAAGGTTGGACCACATGGCGTTGCCCTATAAGGTTAGCCGTGATCGGATAGCACCTGAATCTGCTGTGAAAACCCAGTACAGTCGTCCCTCTCTAATCCGGCACCATTTGCTACGGCGTTTTCTGCTGGATTACCGAGGGTGCTGGATTATGAAATCCTGCCCTCTGACCCGGCCCTACCCAATTGCATGCATGTACAGTGGTCCCTCTATAATCCGGCGGCATTTGTGCCAGGGAAATTCTGCTGGATTAGGGAGGGTGCTGGATTAACAAATCTGATTTTCTGCTAGAACGTGCATGAAGAGGACATTTTGGCTACTGGAAATTGTGCTGGTTTATCGAGGGTGCTGGATTATAAAGTGCTGGATTAGAGAGGGACGACTGTATCATACGTCAAAACGCAGGGTTTTACCGTGTCGACCCAAGTACAGTCGTCCCTCTCTAATCCAGCACTTTATAATCCAGCACCCTCGATAAACCAGCACAATTTCCAGTAGCCAAAATGTCCTCTTCATGCACGTTCTAGCAGAAAATCAGATTTGTTAATCCAGCACCCACCCTAATCCAGCAGAATTCCCCTGGCACAAATGCTGCCGGATTATAGAGGGACCACTGTATTTGGTGCACGGCTTTATTTTCTCAACTGTTCTCCAGGAATATACACAGTGATAAAGTGATAAAGTAAAACAGAGAACATGTTCACATGTACTCTTGCACACACACGCACACACACACACACCTGAAAATTGGCAGGACACTACTCCTTGCTAAAATAAGAAAGTATGGTTGACTGCTTAGCCGTTGTCTCCTGGACAACATTGACCCTCTTGAGAAGGCCACGCAAGCAGTCGACATCATGCAGGTCGAACGTTGTAGTTAGTTGTAGAACGTCAGTACCGTGGGTCAGTGTCGTGCAATGTTATCGCATGAGCTGATTATTTAGTTACTGGTGGTATTAGTGGACAGTATAGCGTAACTTGTAGTTCCTTTGTCTTTCTCTTTGTATAAATTGAGTTAGGGTTCGGAAAAGTCCTAAGAACCAACCGAACTGAACTCTCCCGCGCAAGGTCGAGTACAGTTGTCAACTGAACTGAACTCTGAAGTGGCCCCGCGCACGCGGCACTGACCAGACTGGCCTAGCCTGGCCTGGCAAGGAGTGCACCTAGTACCTGTACGGTACGCGATTTACGACTGCCGGATTATGAAATCAGACTACGTGCAGTTTGAGCGATTCGTGTGAAAAAGTCACTGCCGGAGGCGGAATTCAAGTGCAGGATTAAGATGTAGGAATTGAACGAAAAAAATTGGTTTCGTCAGAAAGTGCGCCGGTTGGCAAAGGTTCCGGATAAACAAGTGCCGGATTAGAGAGGGACGACAGTATTGACATTAGCCATCACAGCTAAAGCAATGTGTGCTCTCTTAACAAAATGTGACTTAAAGGGGAACTGTCACCAAAATTGTTCTTTGTCTTATCCTGTAGTTCTTTGGCTCCTGATCACGATGGTGTCATCCGTTTTTCTCTGCAATGACTGGAAGTGGGTGAAAACTTGAAAAGAAGGTCCCCAAAATTGTCCCGAAGTACCGAGTGACGTCACGCCGGACTTGACCTCCACGCGTACATTTTTTATTTTTTTTATTTATTTTTTTATGAAAGTGCACATTACATTCATCGTCAAAAACGAAGTCCAGCCCGTGTGCTGGTCGATCGAGCCAACTGTTCGATGTAAGGTGCACGCTTGCCTTCTGAACTCGGACACTCGATGTGTACGTTGTACACAATGAGAACACCAAAAAGGGACAAAATAAACAAAAGTCGACAGCAGTTTGTCGCACTGGTACTTCCTCCACGAAGCTCCAGCTCTTTGTTTTATTTGTGATTACGAAGGAGTGGAAGGATGTTTGTTTGCTGTTAGTGTGACACACATACCTCGTGCTTGAAAATGATGTCGTTGTATCGAAGCCGAAGGTGGCGGTGTTGCCCACTTGGCTCTGAAATGAAAGACGTCGGAGTTTGTCATCTGCATCTTCAGCAACATCGCCAGATGAATCGCCTTCACGTACCTACATTGCGTTCCTTTGGGGCTCGGGTTGGTGGTGTTATGGCCGGTCGGAGGAGTACTGTTTTCTGCATACGCACTCATCATCGTGTTGTTCCACACACGAAAAGTTCAAAACAACGACGTACTTCCGTGTTCACAAAATAAAACTTAGATCCTCGCGGAAGAAGTCAAAAAGGTGAAAGCTCAGCTGCTTTTTATTTTGATTTGGCTGCGTAGCTGCACGTGGATCAAAGTCAAAAATCCCCGGCATGCCGGTAGTTACCCTAGTTTTCCGGTAGTATACCAGGAAAACTGGCATTGTAGGCAATTACCCTGTCTTGAATAGTACCCTCTCTTGAATAGTGCCCTCTCTTGAATAGTGCCCTTTCTTGAATAGTGCCCTCTCTTGAATAGTGCCCTTTCTTGAATAGTGCCCCGTCAGTGATGGACATTGAAAAATAGTGTCCCTGAGGCACTAATCGCGCGAGTATGTATGTGGGTAGGTAAAACGTGCCGGTGTATATTTCTGATGTGATTTTTTTCCCAGGAGCTGAGAAATAAGGACCTCGACACCAATGCCAGAGCAGACTTTCTTCTGTATCTTAGTCGCATGAAGGAAAGATTTACATCTGCATTCAAATATGATGATGATGGTCTGCATCTAACTAAAGACTGGTAAGTCCTTTCTGTTGGTACTGCTCCATTAATGTGTCTGATGCTGATAAAATTCCAGAATTATCACGCAAGTGTGTGATAACGGATATGGAAGTGACATCGAGACTAATGTGAGATGTCAGAGCATTAACCAATTGTGATGTCCTTCTCTACATGTCCCAGAAAATGAGTTAGAGAGAGTCATCTTTTCCAGATTCCTTCTGAACCTCTCTCTCTCTTTCTCTCTCTCTCTCTCTCTCTCTCTCTCTCTCTCTCTCTCTCTCTCTCTCTCTCTATCTATCTCTCTCTCTCTCTCTCTCTCTCTCTCTCTCTCTCTCTCTCTCTCTCTCTATCTATCTATCTATCTATCTACACGAAATGGAAAAAAGAGAAATAGGTCCAGTTTGGATTTGTCGTGACTCAAAGTTTCATGCCACTGCACTGTCGTCTGATGATTGCAGTGGCTTGAAACTTTGAGTCAAGACAAATGCAAACTGGACCTATTTCTATTTTTTTCGTTTGAAGCGCTCTGCACTTTGTGCACAATGACAGGCATAAAGAGCGGCTGCACAACAGATTTCCCAACCCCAAGGAGATCCTATAGTGGTGCTAGTACATGTACTGTGGTTCATATTTTACGGGCAAACAAAACACAATTTGCAAGTTTATGAAGGAGTGGAACACAATTTATGTGGTTCTTGAACTGTGGTACATGTACCTACTATTGTTTGTCTACAGGCTGAAGATCTTCACGACGCAAGGTGGCTTTGCAATCAAGAACCTCCTGTCCGAACGCGCTTGTGCGCAGTACTTTTCACTGGACCCGGATTTCGTCAACACAACTTCTGTGCCCAGTGCGGCTGAACTTGTTCCTTAGCAGGTCTTGTGTTATCATTATGATTTTTTCATTAGGGTCTTCTCCGCGTAGACATCAATGCAAGGTTCATGTGTATGCACCGCATGTATAGCTTTTCTATCACCCAAAAGCAACAACAGCCAAACAGAAAAATGACAGCTATAAAATGAGTGACAAAAAAAGCTCAACAAAGTGCAGCTCAATGCCAGGAGCTACATGTCACGGGGCATGGTTGAATAATGGCTACTAATTCAATTGTTTACAAGTACTTGTTTATTGTTTTATTACGTTTGTGACTTTATTTCGCTATTCATTTTATTAGCTTTCCAGCACATAAACACTATCTTTCCATACTAATTTGCCACGATTTTACATTGAAAAGCATTCTCACTTAAGTTTTCATAATCCACTCTCCGGATACTTCGCAGCTTTCTGTGATAAAATCCAGAATAGATAACGGTCGATCTACGTCACATTGTTGGGGAGTCCCGGCAGCACAAGTAGGGGAAAGGTAGATCTACCCACACTTGTTTTCGTTTGGGTAGATCTACCGGACTCCCTATCCAGCACTTACTGCTTGCTATGATACGTACCATATTTTCCGGAGTATAAGCCATATCCCCCTCTACCTTTTTTTTGGCACGAAATACAGACATCTACCTTGTTTATCACTGTTAGCTTCATCATCGGGGTATAAGTGTGGCGTAGGCTGTGTTTACACGACAACGATTGACATCGACAACGATTTGTGTTTACATGGTAACAAAGTACGACCGAAACGGAGTGAAATCGTTGCGTTTACTTCTATCGTTTACACAACCATGCCCGAAAACGATACCTATTAGGGGAACGAAATGGAAGCGCACTTGAAAGTGTTTGAAACGTTTTCAAAACGTTTTCGTTCTCGTGTAAACGGTGAAAACGATTGGAAACGGAGTGCGGTCATGGAAACCATTCCGCGGGGGACTGTTTTTGGCGGGAAATGTCCAACTATTGGGCCCGCCAGCACCTGCCAACTCCAACTAACGTGTTACTTCCCGCCCGTGCGCCAAGCCAGCACGTGCTAACTCCAGCCTGGTCGCCTCTTTTCCGTTTTCGTGTAAACGCTTCAGAACAATTTGCCGTTCTCGTGGTTTGAAAACGATTTGAGGCCAACGCGTTTTCATTCCGTTTCGTTTCGGTTTGTTTTGTCTCTGTGTAAACGCAGCCTTATAAAGTTATATACTCCCGGAAATACGGCAGCACATACATACCAGGTCTGGTCAAGAATGTCAAACCTATGAAAGATAGTGAATGGTTCAACACTATCTCAGATCGGAGTTGTTGTGAATTGAACTGCTTTGTCTGATCGTTGTTGCGAAATTGAAATGTAACAGCTTTGGCGAGTACAGTGTTGCTGTAGTGTCTGCCAGCCTGCTCGTGTCTGAGGCACTTTGGGCTTACAACAGAATGTGATACAGGCTGACAGCACTAGCGGGAGGAAAACAAGCTCTTGGGCTTAGACTCTTCACTTCATAATTCCACACAGCAATGAGAAAGAATGATGGGTTTATATAGGCCAGAGGGAGAGAGCAGCTGGGAGCGAGTGCAAAAGATTACTAGGAAGACAACTGTTGAAAGATCTAAGGAAAAGCCATTTGAATGTGTGTGAGCTAGGGCTGAACAATAACATGGATTCGGGGAAGAAAGCTGTTGGATGCCTAGAACCGGGAAGGAATCTCGCAAGGGATCAAGAGGGTCAGTGATGGGGAACAGACTACACAGGAATCAATGTAATGTATTAGTACAGCATGAACGCAATAGGTCATGCGGCCGTACCGGTCTTGCAAGCAGGGCTATCTAGTCCTAAGTGGTTGCGCGTGGGAAGCACTTAGCTAGAATGTTCCTGTAACTACTGGTAGAGACTTGGCTGTGTGATCACTGACAGTCAGGGATACTACATCCGCCCCTCCTCCGTTGAGACACGTCCTCGTGTCTACGGGACGGGTGTTCGTGAAAGGGCAGACACATGCATTTAAAATGTGTGAAGAATTTGTCTCTCTGTGGAGCGGGAAAATGTACATGTATGTGTTCGCGTCTCAATACATGTATTGGACGGTAAAAGGGATGTGTTCCATCGCGTCACTCTTATTGTGGACGGTAATAATTCCTGACTCTCGTCTCTCTGGGACTGTACCACTGGAAAGGACTCGCTCACCATGTGGCGGTATAATCATTGTTACTTGTACACGTACATGGACTGGTTAGTTGAGTGCGTGCTTGCAGGGTATACAGTATTTTGGGTCTGAAACTGATTGCGTGGTCGGAACGGGGTGGACATGATCGGGATGGGTAACGAAAAGGCTAGGAAACTTTGTGGTCAGACGTGGGAGAAAGCGGTTGTAGGGGAGTTTCAGTTGGACGGAATGTTGGGCGATCTAGAACTGTGGACTGTATGTATCTGGACGGACATGAAGGTATATGGAGGGTTGTGAGTCCTAGGCTGTTGATCGAATGGTGGGACGGGGACTGGGAGTGGGATTGTCTGTGGGATGGAGTGGCTGAAGGAACGTGGAGGGCCTTGTGTATCGCGTGTAGTGTAGCAAACACACTAAATGTGAGAGATGTTAGCAGGGGAACAACTTTGGCAGCAGAACGAGTTAGGGATAGGGATATGGCAGCGAGGAGCATAAGAACAGAATGGAAACTACTGCTGGATGGGGGAGCTTGCATAATACGCGGCGGAGCTTGCACGAGAGGGGTGGCATGTGTACTAGTAACAGTTGCATTTGAGCGGGTTGATGATTGAGTAGGGATACAGCAGGAATGGTGACATACCTGGGTTGAAGGGAAGATGTGCCGTGTATCGCGACGACGATAGCAATACGCTATGGCATGGCCAATCTGCTTGCAAAATCGGCAATATGTGTAACAGATTCACTGTTACTACTAACACTAGGAATAGGATACACTTATCACCTGCTATTATCACGCTGCTGCTGTTAGGTGTTATGTCCATCATTGCTTGTTCATGTATATAAGAATGCATTATGGCAAGGATCATTGCTTATTCCAAGAATGACTACTGAAGTTAGTTGGACGGTTACACTGGTAGCAAGAGGATGGTTTTTCTTTTCGTCATGTTCGGGCTATGCGCAGTGGCCGCATTAGTCGCCTACGGTATATTCGAGATTCAAGAAGCGTCTGAATCACCTTATCGCACTCGGTCAGTGCGATGGATCAGATCAACCGCCAAGACGTGCTCAAGCTCCCAGCGGAGAGAGGCCACGCATGCGCCATGTTAAGTCTCCGCCTGTGTTTCGTGGAGATACAAGAGAGTTCAAGGAGTGGGCCTTCGCCATCGAACTCGCCATGAAGTCCCTGCAGCTGGACAACGCGGAGGAGCGCTTGAGCTACGCGGCGAGTTTTCTGGAGGGCAACGCTCGTCTTTGGTTTATCGCCTCTCAGGAGGCAAACACGCTGTTTTCCGACTGGCCAGACCTGAAGAGCAAGCTGGGAGAAGTGCCCGGTTTATGACAGGGAACAGGCGCGCATCGACTTATTCGCTCTTCACCAAGATGAGACTCTTGACGAATACATCAACAAATTTTCGCGGCTTAGCTTACAAGTTCCCGAGCTTGATGACCACTCCAGAGCTATCTCGTTCACGCGTGGGCTGGCTCAGGGCCTAAGCGGTGAGGTACTTAGGGAGCATCCGCAACATTTGGCCCAAGCCATACGAGCTGCGGTCTCAGCAGACCAGTCGATGCGGCTAGCCCAAGCAAGCTACGCCAAGGCAGTGCGCGCACCAGGGCATCAGAGGCGCCAGCCTGGACCCTGGTCAAGCCAACCAACACCATCCGGTGGGAGAGAAACCAGGGAGCCAGAGGGTCGTTCAAGGCTGTGTTTCACCTGCAGGAAACCCGGCCATATTGCCAGATTCTGTCCAGAAGGAGGGAGGAACGCCACAAGCAAGCCTTCTTTAAACGATGGACGCCAGTAAGGAAGGGAGTGCGACTACTGGCGAACACAAGAGCACCCAGGAATAGGCCACGAATCAAAGTTCAGAACAAATTCAGCCCCTTAGCAAATGAGGAACCACGCCTCGAGGAGACCGAAATTCAAGCCTCGCCTGTCAAGCATTCGTCACCTGATACTGTTGGCCGGCCTAATGAAGTAACCGCCAGCACAGGGAGCATTTCCGCCGACAACGAACACGACCTAATGCGCGTCCAGGGCAAGATAAATGGACGTCGCGTTACCATGCTACTGGATTCTGGGTCAACCCACGACTTCATTTCAACTGACCTTGTCAAGAAGCACAACATCTCCACAACAACCGGTAGCGACGTCCTGAACGTCACACTTGCTGATGGATCGGTCCGCTCACAGCCTATTACGAAAACGGACAGCTTGAAGACCGTAGTCGGCGACTTTAGCGAGCACCAACAGTTCCTAGTATTCCCTATGACGCGGTATGACGTGATCCTCGGCAAGCCATGGCTGACCCGGACGAACCCACAGATCAATTTTCGTACCAATGAAATCAAGCTGGAGGGTGGATCCATCATCTGTCAACCGAGTGAAAGTGATGGCACGGACAAATCCAACCCACCGGTCGAGACGTTCCTCATCTCAGGGAAGCAGGCTAGGCATGCAATGAGAGGTGGCGCAGAAGGAATCCTAGCGTATGTGACAGCAGATCCGGACGAGCCACAGACGGTGGATAGTCCGGGTAGGGAGGATCAGAAGGATTTCAAGGACCTGCTGAAGGAGTTCGGGGACGTCTTTCCCGATGAGCTTCCAAACAAGCTGCCACCCAGAAGAGGCGCAGATCACGAGATAAAAACGGAAGAAGGAGCTAAACCGCCATCTCGTGCAGCATATCGTTTACCAAAACCAGAGATGGATGAGCTTCAAGCTCAGCTCACCGAGCTGCTCCGTAGAGGATTCATCCAGCCCAGCAAATCCCCATACGGAGCCCCTGTGTTCTTCGTAAAGAAGGCGGATGGAACACTTCGAATGGTATGCGACTGGCGTGAGCTAAACCGCATAACCATTAAGAACAAGGCATGCCTACCGAATATTGACGACCTCTTTGATACCGTCCAAGGCAGTGCGTATTTCACCAAGCTAGATCTGAGGTCCGGTTACAATCAGATTCGAATAGAAGAAACAGATATTCCGAAGACAGCAATAAATACCCCATTCGGTCACTTTCAGTTCACAGTGATGGGTTTCGGCCTAACAAATGCCCCGGCAACATTCCAAACCTTGATGAACAGTGTCCTCCAGCCATACCTGCGTAAATTCGTTGTGGTGTTTCTAGACGATATCCTCATATTCAGCAAATCATGGGAGGAGCACCTCGATCATGTCAGAACCATCTTAAACGCCCTCAGGAGGAATGAGCTATATTGCAAACCGTCTAAATGTGAATTCGGCCGGACAGACGTTCTGTTTCTTGGGCACCGGATAGACGGCCAATGCATTTCTCCAGATCCAGAGAAGATCAAGGCCGTGCATAACTGGCCTGTCCCGACGACGGTCACGCACGTAAGACAGTTTCTGGGATTCGCTAATTACTTTCGAAGGTTCATTAACCATTTCTCGGCCATCTCCAAACCCCTGGAGTAACTGACAGGGAAACATGTGCGCTTCGAGTGGAATCAGACTCGACAGGAGGCATTTGAGCGATTGAAGTCTGCCCTGCTGGATGCACCAGTGTTGCGACTAGCAAACGTCAGTCAGGATTTCCGCGTTGAGACTGACGCAAGTGACTTTGCTGTGGCAGGAGTCTTAACGCAGCAAGCAGAGGACCAGTCCTGGCATCCTGTGGCTTACGTGAGCCGAAAGCTGTCTTCTGCCGAACGGAATTACACGGCCGTCGAGCGAGAAACTTTGGCTGTAGTGTACGCCCTGCAGTGCTGGCGAGTCTACCTATTTCGCCACTTTCAACTCTACACCGACAACATGGGAGTTGGCTACCTCAGGACCAAACCAAACTTAACCAAGAGAGAGGCTCGATGGATTGAATTCCTGGCCGACTATGACTACACGGTACATCACAAGCCAGGGAAGTGTAACATAGCAGACCCGTTGTCACGTCGACCAGACTTGGAACTGAATGGAATCGAGTTCTCTCTGGATGTGAATCAAGGAATTGCGAATCAGATCTCAGCAGGGTATGATAGTGACCCAGAGCTTTCGCCAGTAATCAAGCGCTTGATGGCTTGCAGCGAAGACGCCATGCATGAGCGATACGTCTGGAACAGTGTGGACCGGCGGCTGTACCTAGTAACATCGGGCGATGCTCGCCTCTGCATTCCTCGCGGTCCGGTACGGCTGCAACTGCTCAAACAGAATCATGATTGCCTGACGGCCGGCCATCCGGGGAGAGACAGGACCTACCTGAAGCTGAGCAGATACTTCTATTGGCCAGGCATGAGAAGTACTGTGAAGGACTTCATTAAATCTTGCGACCGGTGCCAACGCGTAAAGGGTAGCCAGACCAAGGCAGGACTGTTGCAGTCCCTTCCAGTCCCCGAACAGCCCTGGACAGACATCAGCATGGATTTCATCATGGCACTGCCGCTGACCTGCCGAGGACATAGCGCCATTCTAACCTTTGTGGACCGTCTGACGAAGTATGTGCACCTGATCCCGACGACTGTTCATGTTGACTCTAAGGAGGCAGCCCGATTGTACGTGGATCATGTGTTTGCTGCCCATGGCTTGAGCAAAACGATAGTTTGTGATCGAGATCCGCGATTCACGTCGGCGTTCTTCAAGGAGGTTTTCAGTATTCTTGGCGTGGAGCTAAAAATGAGCACGGCCAACCACCCGCAGACCGATGGCATGACTGAGCGTGTGAACCGTGTCATTGAGGATACGCTAAGAGCTTTCGTCAACCATAGGCAAAACAATTGGGATGAACTTCTATCGCTATGTGAGTTTGCGATCAACAATGCCGATCAAGCGTCAACAGGTAACACGCCATTTTTCCTCAACCATGGATGCCATCCAGTTACTCCCTCGAGCTTATTGACAAAGCAGAAAGCTGGAGCTGGCATGGACACGAATGGTCCGCTGTCATGGCTGGATGGCCGCGTAGAGGCACTACGTGAGGCACAGGATGCCATCGTGGCGGCGCAGGCCCGGCAATCATTGTATGCGGATCGAGGACGGGTGGAGGACGCCCTGAAGGAGGGGGATGAGGTGTTGGTCTTCAGGGACTTCCTGCTGACGCCCGAGGAACGAGACAGGCCTTCACACAAATTAAGGCTCAAGTGGTATGGGCCGTTCAAGGTGCAGAAGAAAGTGGCCCCGAATGCGTACAGATTAGCTCTTCCAAGAATCATTCGGGCCCATCCAGTGTTCAATATTGCTGCCCTCAAGCTGTACCATGGCAATGAGATACCGGGCCGTACTCAGCCGGCACCTCCACCCCTAACCGATGCGGATGGCCATACGCGGTACATTGTCGAAAAGGTGTTGTCGCACAAGAAGAGAGGACGGCGCACGCAGTACCTAGTGAAATGGAAGGGCTACCGAGATGCCACCTGGGAGCCGGAGGAATACTTGATGGATGAAGCAGGAAACGCTATTATTCCGCTGAAAACCTACCTGGACCGTTTTTCATAAAATTGCTATTTAATTGGCAGCCACAGTTGTATTGCTAGTTTCTACGTGTTGCAATAGAAATGTAGCATTCTGCATGATTAGGATAGTGCTTCCCTGCCAGCCAGGCGTTATTTGCAGAGGACATGCACTGGATCTTGAGTTCATCAGTGTTGTTTTCGGCTACCATGCATTCCACATATCCATGCATGATCATTAGTTACCATAACTGTTCCTTCGAATTGGTACTGTTCTGACAGTTGAGAGGGGGGAATGGTGTAACAGATTCACTGTTACTACTAACACTAGGAATAGGATACACTTATCACCTGCTATTATCACGCTGCTGCTGTTAGGTGTTATGTCCATCATTGCTTGTTCATGTATATAAGAATGCATTATGGCAAGGATCATTGCTTATTCCAAGAATGACTACTGAAGTTAGTTGGACTGTTACAATATGGGCGAAGACGAAAGGGCCGACGTCGCTTGGGTCGTACATATACCGGTGGCTGTAGTCCAGGGACATACCGGAGGTCATGGGAACTCGCTGAAGAATGATGGTGATCCATTTTGCCGAAATGCGTACGTGGCAGCGTCGATCTGCTGTATGGATGGACGGACGAACCGAGATTCTGCATCGTTCTCAGGTCGTCATGGGTTCAGAAACGAGGAGCAGCCGGGGCAGCCTGAGCGGGTTGTTGTTGTTGCTGAGCCATACTAATGATACTCGAGAACTACGTAATGGATGAGAGGTCAGGAAACAAAGGAAAGGACGGGGACTACGAAATACAGAGAATATAACAAAGCACGTAAGGTACGAATCACTTCTGACACCAATGTAGTGTCTGCCAGCCTGCTCGTGTCTGAGGCACTTTGGGCTTACAACAGAATGTGATACAGGCTGACAGCACTAGCGGGAGGAAAACAAGCTCTTGGGCTTAGACTCTTCACTTCATAATTCCACACAGCAATGAGAAAGAATGATGGGTTTATATAGGCCAGAGGGAGAGAGCAGCTGGGAGCGAGTGCAAAAGATTACTAGGAAGACAACTGTTGAAAGATCTAAGGAAAAGCCATTTGAATGTGTGTGAGCTAGGGCTGAACAATAACATGGATTCGGGGAAGAAAGCTGTTGGATGCCTAGAACCGGGAAGGAATCTCGCAAGGGATCAAGAGGGTCAGTGATGGGGAACAGACTACACAGGAATCAATGTAATGTATTAGTACAGCATGAACGCAATAGGTCATGCGGCCGTACCGGTCTTGCAAGCAGGGCTATCTAGTCCTAAGTGGTTGCGCGTGGGAAGCACTTAGCTAGAATGTTCCTGTAACTACTGGTAGAGACTTGGCTGTGTGATCACTGACAGTCAGGGATACTACATCGCCATCAACTGGGCCAGTTCTTCGTAACATTATAGATATACAGTGAAACTGCATGAAAAGTCATTCAGCTGAAGGAGCATGAAAGAGTACAAGTCATGTATATGTACATGGGGGGGTGGGGGGTGCTGTTTGGCCAACACCTGTCCTTCACAGCTCATATCAGGCAGTTGCATGGCTATTCGAGGCTCGCAGCGTCTCGGCTTCCTCCGAAAGCCTCACGAGTGCTGGACTCCAGGTGCCGTGGGTGGTGTGATCTACAAGGGCTTTGTCCGCCCGGTCCTGGAGTACGGCATGCTCGCGTGAATGAGCGCTGCACCCACCACTGTGGCTCGCTTCACTGCCATCCAACGCCGTGGCCTTCGCCTAATCGGTGATGGAGCCTACATCCCTAGCTTAGACATCCGCAGAATGGTCGGAGCACTCTGCTTTCTGTACAAGCTCCACTTTTCAACTGGCCCAGACATGCTTCTAACCCTTCTTCCACCCCGAGCGACCAACACATCACGCCATAGCCGACGCACACAACGGCATCCCTCACACCAGTTTCAGCTCACTTCCACTCCTCCGCTGCTCAGAGTACGGAATGATGTCCTTCGGTCCTTCCCCGACGCTGTTGTGGAGGTCTGGAACCAGGCAGCTCCCGCAGTGCGTTCTGCTGAACCAGCCAACAAGGAAAGGACTGCAAAGAGAAGGTCAGCGCCCACCTGCGCCTTACCCGCTGGGATTGGGCAACGGACAGGCCTGCCATTTCATAATGATTGTATCATCGCTGCCTAGCTGCTTTGTGCCGTCAAATGGTGTGTGGTATTCTTTTGTAAAAAAATTGGGTGATGCAAAATTTGCCGACTACCACGTAGGCCTAGGTCCAGCTTTGCGGTGATCAATGGCTGGGCACGGTGCCAGTGGTCATGTCGTTTCGACTGCTTCAAACCGGAACGTCAGAGACGAGCGTATGGTGCTTTTTACTGCATGCTTCAAACTAGTATTTATGGCGTTGATATGACGAGGACGAGATCAGACGATGAACGGTGTGGGGAGAACACAGAACTCCTGTTGTCAAATTGACGGATGTCATTGAGCTGTGCTCCATTGGCAGTACAGGATCCGGTTCGAGTTCGAGGACTACTCCATGGAGCAAAGTGAAGACGACCCAGCGAGGGTGGCGAACAGCTTCCACTATATGTAGGTTAGAATCTACAGCTGTGCCGAAGTTTGTTTGACGGCAGTTGCATTGTAGGTGACGGGAAGTAGGTTCCACCGCTCAGCATAATAATAAATTACATGGATGTGTTTCCATAGCGAAAGTCGGCGGGGGCAAAATCAATGCTTCTATTGACTTAGGGGCCATTTACATAAGAAAAATAAACCCGGGCTCACTCAACCCTAGGCTTACGATAAGGCCGCCTTGATCTGTCACCCAGTCATTCTAGAGCGCCCGTTTACATGGTGAGGCGGGCTTATTCAGCTCGCCCCGATCTGAACTAGACCTACTCTTGACCCCCGAGCTTATTCAACCCCCAGGGGTTATAAGCGAGTTTTTCCGTATTTTTCGATTTTGCCTCGTGAACCAGAGAGGATGTCGCCGTGGACATTGGGTCTCCTTTGTTTCTTTCTTGGTCTTCTGATTTTTCTTTCAGTGGAAGGTGCTAGCCGATCCTTCACCTTCTCGAAAAATAAGTGACAATCGGAAGGCAGTGGAAGCGTGAGGCGGCACTTCTTGATCCAAATTTCATCATACACGAACATTTACCACTGCATTCAAATGTCGATTCAGCTTGCCTTATTGATTGCAGTTATCAAATTACTGCATTCATGTGCGATTTAAAAAATAAAACGTGCGCAGAAATCGCAGTCGACTCACCTGAACTCAGCCCCGTACAACCGTCATGTAAACGGTTGAAAAATAAGCACGAGGCGAATAAGCCCGGGGGCGCGGGCTTATTTTTCTCATGTAAATGGCCCCTGAGCCTGCTGTTCTACAAGCAGTATGGCGATCACCATCGGCATGGTAAGTATACATCAAAGGCCTTTCTATAAAACTTATCCAGGTTAGCATTCCGCGCACGCAGACGGCATGCAGGCAGGCATACATCATTAGCATTCCGCGCACACAGACGGCATGCAGACAGGCATACACCACACGAATAAGGCTAGGTTGTGTTGGGTAAGTACTGGTGACGAGGAACTGGTTGGTCTTTGCCGCAAGGTAGGCACGAGCCCGTGAGGCTGCGAGTGCCGCAGAAAGGCAGAAGCCCGGAGGCTGTGATTGCCGCAGGAAGGCAGAAGCCCGGAGGCTGTGATTGCCGCAATGGAATGGCAGGACCATAAGGCCATAATGCCGCAATAGAAAGGCAGACCAGTTATGAGTGACTCGCCACCAGGTTTATTGTACTCGAAGTAGGAATGATTCAATGTAGTATTAATGGTTAGTGGTGGGATGGTGGGTCAGCAAAAGACAAAGGCAGCAGGATGCAAGTCGGGCATGAGCCAAAGCAGAGAAGACTCAAAACTGAGAATGGCAAGGAGATATGCCACGTTGCGGACTCGGACCCGATCAAAACTGAATTAATTATTGTGATGGCGTACGCATAAATTAATGTGATGCACAGCAGGCAGTCTTGCCGGTCGCGGCCGGGCGCGCTAAACAAGTGCCGCGGCCAGAACCGTAGAGGGCGCTGTTGCTAGGCACCGGCGGATTATGCTCGCGAAATCATGGAATTGTGCTTTCATGGATTCTCGCGTTATGCTCCCAAAATCCTCATATTATGCTTTGGTACGCGGGGATACATATTCACTTTGTTGTACTTATTAGGCTCCGGCGGATTATGCTCGCGAAATCAAGGAATTATGCTTCCATGGATTCTCGCATTATGCTCGCAAAATCGTCATATTATGCTTCGGCACGTGGGGATACATATTCACGTTGTTGTACTTATGGAGCCTCAAAGTTCGAAAAATTGTGCTATTTTCGTACTTGCAAGTGGCCATAGCTTTTAAGTACAACTAAAATGTTACCGGAGTATCCCCATATGTCCGTTCATGCATGCTAGAGCGCAACATGGAAAAGTGAAAACCTACTTCTTCTATTCATTAGTTTACTTCTTTTGTAGAAAGATTTTTTCATTCCAAATTAGCTTGAGTTACCTTTGAAATTTATCATGTTCAAATGTCTTCGTAATCGTCATACTCGTCCAACCAATGTCACCCGGAGTGGAGCTATGAAGCCGAGACCTCTGGTCGGCGGAGCTTAATGGGCCCCACCACCACACACCATCATTCACCCCAGTGTCTGGAGATATGTGGATTTTGTAGAAAAGAAAAAAAAAGAAGAAAAAAACCCTCAGTCTGCGAATAATCAGCTCATCTCTCCCGTACCTCCACCTCTCCTTCCATCATGACCGAACATCAACTATGTACTAGTATACATCTTATTAGAGCACTATCCATAGCCTACAGTGCACAGTCATGGCCGCTAAAATCCAGAGATCATGACTTCGTACTTCGAAGTAACATGCATAATGTACATGAACACGGAGTTTTGCGGACTACCCGACCGTCACTATCTTGTCCGCCCCAGGATACCTGATGATAAAGGCTGATTCACTCGCATCTTCTGCTACATGTACTGTATCATAGTAGTGTCAGAAAGAACTTTGAAGAAGACGAGCATACCATAATCTACTGGCATGAATTCTACCCTGCTTTTCATTGAAAACACTATCTGCGTCACCTCTGAACCCTTTACCACGCACACCACCAGCACAGATCAGGTGCATTGTACACAATTGTGTAGCCTACATACTGATTGGAAATTTTTATTTCCATTGCTATCAGGTTCGGCCTCATTTCCTCTGTGCTGCGCTGATGAGTTCAAAAAGAACGAAACAGCATGCTGTCCGCAGATTGAGTACATGTACATGTACTAGAACTGTCGTACAATCATGTCCATGTACATGCAGTTATGCTTCTACCTCCGAAAGGATGCCAAATTATGCTCCAAATTGTCAACCACCAAATTATGCCAATAATTATTGGCGGCATAATCCGCCGGTGCCTAGCTGTTGCGCAGCAGATACGTAGTTGCGAGATGTGCGCCTACGCTAAACTGAATTCATTACATGAATACATCATTAGCATTCCGCGCACGCAGACGGCATGCAGGCAGGCATACATCATTAGCATTCCGCGCACACAGACGGCATGCAGACAGGCATACACCACACGAATAAGGCTAGGTTGTGTTGGGCAAGTACTGGTGACGAGGAACTGGTTGGTCTTTGCCGCAAGGTAGGCACGAGCCCGTGAGGCTGCGAGTGCCGCAGAAAGGCAGAAGCCCGGAGGCTGTGATTGCCGCAGGAAGGCAGAAGCCCGGAGGCTGTGATTGCCGCAATGGAAAGGCAGGACCATAAGGCCATAATGCCGCAATAGAAAGGCAGACCAGTTATGAGTGACTCGCCATACCGCCAGTACATACCCATACACAACAGTATTGCAGTGCAGCATAGCATAGTTCATTATGAGGGAATTGTGTGAATCAAGAAACATCGGTGTCAGGGAGATGATCTTACTGAGGATAGTTTGCTGGCCAGCGTTCGGGCCGATGACGGTGGTGTCCGGATGTAGCGTAGGCATGCATCACTGCGCCACCGCCCTGCGGAGCGGATCTGGTGGTCGGGGACGCCAGCAAGGGCAGCAGTGGTAGCGGCCCCGATACGGAAGCTGTGGCCTGCATAGTCCTGCCAGTTTGCCACGCCGCTGGTGCTAAGCAGCGTGCGTACGTGGGCTGTAAAAGTGCTGCGGTTGAGGCGTTGCCCGTTGGCCAGGATGAACACAGCACTGCCTGGACGAGCAGAGGCGGTTGCAGTGAGGTAGGTGAGCATGGCTCTCACAGCGCAGTATGGCGGCACCGCTGGCCCGATCAGCACCGTCGTACCTTCCCCGGACGGGTCTGTCTTCGAGCGTGGTAGATGCACCTGGAGCATCCCTGACTCGAATGTCAAACAGCCGCGCGTGGTAGGTGCTTCTAGCAGTTCACCGCATCTGAAGAAACCAAAGAACACGGCAAGCATAGCGGCATGCAGGCAGCGCTTGTCGTGAGGGCACATGGTTGGAGCAGCTAGGCAGGTGTCAACCAGACTGCAGAGAATAGGAAACGTGATTGGCAGCCTGGGCGGACAGCGGCTACTCCATGGCAACGGCAAATACCGCGTACCACTCGCTTGAGGAAATGCGCGCCCTCGGTCGGGTCGACATAACCGAGCTCCAGGTGCAGGTTCTTGATAGCACTGAGGTAAACCTTAATAGTCACTGGTCTGACCGACTGGGTTAGGGAGGCAGCAAAACTACTCAGCATTTAGGTCTGAAGCGGGAAACGGGGACCATCTTTGAAGTTGGCAGAACTTGAGATACTTAGATTCGCCGGCGGAATACGTTCATCTGGTGTTGTCGGATAGAGCATGAGCAGCATATCGTGCTGCTAATTCGTCCGCGGCAGTAAGAATGACTGGAACAGGTCGGCTGTCGCCCGAGCTCCCGGAACCGCCTCGCGAAACGCCTGCATGTTAAAACGAGACAGAGCATCAGCGGCTTTGTTAGTGCATCCTGGAATATGCTTTGCTGACAGAATGAAGCCAAAGTTAGCGCACATGAAGAACAGCCGTCGTATCAGATCCATGACTGGGGGGGAGCGGCTACAACCATTGGACAGGCATGCCACTACGGCTTCGTTATCGCAGTACACGAGTATGCGGAGCTTGCGCCATTCAAGGCCCCAGGAGGAGCAAGCTGCGGCAATGGCGAACATCTCCTTCCACTCGATGGAGTAGTCGGCTTGTTCCGGCAACCACTGTCCCTGGATCCAGCGATGGCCATAACATGCGCCCCAGCCGATCGAACCGCTGGCATCAGTAAACAATTGGATGTCGGGAGACGGGGTCCAATTTGGCATATGAAAGAAGGACTTTCCGTTCCATTGCGAGAGGAGGCGTTGCCACCACTTCAGGTCTTCCAGGGCCTCAACTGAGAGTTTGATCTTATAGTGTGGCTGACTGTAGCGGTGACAAATATCCCAGAGTCGGCGCATGAATGTCCGACCAGGTATAATTACCCGAGCTGCGAAGGAGAGTTTTCCCAATAGTGAGTCGAGTTCGCGTTGGGTCATGTCGCCACGGTTGACATACTGATCGAGCAAGGTGCGGAGATCTTGCAACTTGGTGTCTGGTAGCCGGGCCTACAGTCTGCCACAGTCCAGCTCGATGCCCAGGAACGACAGCACTTGAGCTGGACCTTCCACTTTGTCAGGTGCCAAGGGGACTTGGACATAGTTGAAACAGCGAAGCAGGATGGAAGCACGTTGGTTCGCCACCAGCTCCGATGGAGAAATGCAAAGGAAATCATCTAGATAATGGAGCAGGTCAGTAATAGAAAACTCATAGCGAGCAATCCATTCAAGGCAGTCGGCAATAGAGTTAAAAATGGCAGGGCTGGAGCGTAAGCCAAAGGGGAGCACAGTGTCGAAATAATATTGGTTTTGCCAGTGAATACCTAGCAGAGGCCAGTCTTCCTGCCGCACCGGTACAATGCGGAAAGCACTCCGAATGTCAAGTTTGAAAAGATAAGCAGAACGACCGTACTGCATAATTGCATCGATCGCGTGATCAATAGTGATGTAATGCAAGCTGAAATCTTCACGTGAAATTCCATCGTTAACACTTTGACCCTCTGGGCTAGAGAGATGGTGGATTAAACGGAAGCGGCCGTTCTTTTTCGGAACGCAGCCAACACCGGAGCAATGAAAAAAAGAAAAAAGCGAGGAGGAAAAAGGACCTAGCAGTTCAAAGCGGGAGCAACATTCTTGCAGGTATTTGGTAATAAAATCGGGATGCATCCTCGCAGAAGGTAAGTTAGGGGAGAACATTCTGCTTTGGCGTGGGCCATTGAAGCCGATGTCAAAACCATACGTAAGGCCATGAAGTACATATTTAACAAAAGCTTGATCGGGGTGTGCACGCAGTAAGGAACGGAGGCGATTAACGTGAATAGGTGTGCGGCAAGTGTGAAAGAATGTAGGGTGTGTCCGGAGAATGCTACTATCGAGATGCAGTTCATTAAGCTTTGTTCTGCCGCTGGTTGCCAGTGGAGAAGCGACGCGGGCAGGAGGGGCGGGCATGTGCGCCCTCACATTGGGAGCAGACGTGGGCAAATTTACAGTCGGTGTTGGAGCATCGACCTTGCTGGAAATTCCGGCAGATCTCTTTGCCAGACTTGGTGTAGGCAGACCGTGGTGCAAACTGCTGGTTTGGTACTCGGGAGGCACGAAAAGGGCACTGGCTACCCGATGGAGGGTGAGTGATCCGGCATGTGCTACACTGCGGGCGTGAGCGGCCTGTCATTTTCAGTTGCCAGAGATTGCCGTCAATGGCGTCCCACCGCTTACTGGGGTCAAGAGAGATTGCCCGACGGAACTCCCGGTCATATTCGAGTCAGGCCTCCGGATAGTATGAGGAGTTGGCCGATACAATGGTGGCCTGATATGCCATCAGTTCGGAGAAACGGCTGGGTGCGTGCGAGCATAGTACGAACATATATCTGGACCAGGCTTCTAGCCATGTAACCAGGTCGTGAACATGCCTACGAACTTTCTCGACATGCCCGCCAGAGCTGGGATCCAGCAGCTCAACAGTCCTGGACCCACTGAAATTCAACTGAATCGTGTCACGCTTTGGTGCCCCAAGAGCTTCCGGTAACAGTGTATTCAAATCAACACACTCACCTCGCAAAATCCTCTCTCTCACGTGAGACGGCACGTTCAGTGGATGAGATAGAGAGCCAGCACCCGGACCAGTTGGTGCAGCATTTCCGGTGGGTACAGCCATGGCGGGGGAAGGCTGCGAGGATCCGATGGTGGCAAGCAGTGGGGAGACCGTTTCTGCCAGGGCGGCGGTGACGGCTTTCTGGACTTCGTCAGATATAAATTGCTTGAATTGTCCGCCGTCGAGTGGTGAGGCAGCGTTACTCGGCAGCTCGGGGTCCGCAGCCGAAGAAACAGGTGGGTCGGTGACAGGGCTAGGTGCTGCGCGACGGGTTCTCTTCCTGGTGCCCGACATGACTAGGCAATGACAGTTCGGTCAGCAAAAGACAAAGGCAGCAGGATGCAAGTCGGGCATGAGCCAAAGCAGAGAAGACTCAAAACTGAGAATGGCAAGGAGATATGCCACGTTGCGGACTCGGACCCGATCAAAACTGAATTAATTATTGTGATGGCGTACGCATAAATTAATGTGATGCACAGCAGGCAGTCTTGCCGGTCGCGGCCGGGCGCGCTAAACAAGTGCCGCGGCCAGAACCGTAGAGGGCGCTGTTGCGCAGCAGATACGTAGTTGCGAGATGTGCGCCTACGCTAAACTGAATTCGTTACATGAATACATCAATAAGAATTTTACTGTTGCTCTGTAATAATAATATTATTGGTTAGAGCATTGCTCACGAATAGCAAGTTCTCGCTCCACATACACCGACATAACGACATGGACCCAGACAACAGAGACAGGAGCACACAGAGTGAGGGTAGTAGGCCGCAGCCAGATGTGAACCGGAATGCAGAAGAAAACTAGGAGCAACAAGAGGGGGACAGACCCCAAGAGGAAGGAATTAGCACATTCATCTAACATAATAAGCCAGGACAAGCACCACTTGGGACCGTCAGATTAATTTCTCTGGACCGAGCCAGCCGGGAAAAAACTAGTGTTGAAACGATCTCACCGGATACTCGTTAGCTCGCTCGCCAGAAACTCGGCTCGTTTGTGCAGCCAGCTCGTTTGCACTAACGAACACCGTACACCGTACTCCGTACACATGGCAGTACATGTCGACCGGGGAGTCGTAAACTATTTTACGACTCCCTGGTCGATCGAGAGTCCAGTCCTGCGCAAAGTGAAAATCACTCGCTGTTACAGGTGACTGTATGCCTGCACGACACTTGAGTTGTTTCAGTTGTCGTTGCAGCTTTGGTGGACTCTACTGATGTCTTGTTCCGCATCTGCTGACCTGTCGCAGGATATGCTTCGGTCACCTCTCCATTCGAGTGAAAGTTACGCTCAGTCGTTTGGAAGTTTTCTCCCGCGATGCAGCGAAGACCAGGGCTACTTGCAATCTTTGCAAAACGGTCTATTCTTACAAAGGCTAATCGACGACGGCGCTGAAAAGACATCTCGACACCAAACAGCAGTCCAAAGTGAAGCAGCAGCAACCCCAAATGCCGGCGGTGATAATTGAACCAGCTGAAAAAAATCGAACTAAAACTTCGAAAAAAAATTGTTCAAAAAAATAATCATATTTGCCACATCAATGAAACTCGTTAGCTCGCTCGATAGCTTGCTCGTTAGTGGAACTGATCGCTCGTTTGTTATAGATACGCTCGTTTCAACACTAGAAAAAACCCTCGCGCCGACGGACGCACGAATGAGGGAAAAAACCGAGTGTATAACCCCAAGTGGCAACCTGGCCGCATAAAACCAGGCACCACATATCTACAGCCAAGAAAGAAATGGAAGAAGATGGGCAGACATGAAGGGTGGGAGGGTGGGGACACTGGTGAGACACAAAAAACTGACTGAAGGAGTCAGGCAAAAAGAACAGCAACAAAAAGCGAAAACATCAGATTCCATATTCGCAAGACAAATAATTTTGATGCGCGAGAAATAATTTCTCGCCTCACTCACTCCGCTCGGCCGGCGAGAAATAAAACGTCCCTGGTTTGAGTAGGGGTGGTGTGAATGACTCGGGTGACATTTCCTTTCTTTCGTATCTGGCTTGCCAGCATTGAGTTTCAGAGAGGAAAGAGCAGTATGAGCCATCCGTGACCTAAGTTCCTAACACTTTGAATTTTCCATGAAGTGCAAACTTGAACTTTCAATTTGTGATTTTGCTCACAGTGGATATAGTTTGATGTGCTACTCACCAGATCAAGCACATGACCCGGGGTCCTCTTCAGTGGTGTGATTTGCCAGCACGATGCAAGCCAGATATTGATGGATTGAAGAAGGCCGATAGGTATACATTTACCATCACAGTGAATCGTTGAAGAATCAGAATGTAGCTCAGTGGTTTAGCGCATTGGTCATGAATAGCAGGGGGGGGGTCCCTGTCCCCTATGGATCTTCTATCTGTGAAGTGATATCAGCGTATAATTATAATGCAGCAACGCGATCCCTACACTGCTGCAGTACACCAGTGCACAAGTGACATGAAATCTGTGATCACTTTGTGCATTTGAAGCTTTCAAAGTTGAGCATCTGTTGTCCAATCGCTTAGATATATTTATGCTGGAAAATGCAAGACTCGTCTTAGCACATTCCCGAAGAGATTTTTTGCGCCATATTTGAACTAATTCAAATATCAGATGTTTCGGACTTCAGTACTCTGGTAGTGTAGTCGAAGCACACTGCGGGAAAACATGTAAATGTTAGAAAAATAAGAACAGTAACTGGACCGTTCTCTGTGTGCTCTTTGGCCACTCTTGTGAAGAAATGTTGACACTAACAATGAACATTGAACAAAAATCTGATCCAACCTGGATGCGAACCTTCAACCTCTGGATTATGAAGACAATTATAAGGAGGTCTATCTGATTATACAGTACAGGTATGTTCTCTTCAAATGTCTCTCAGGTAAATCCAGGGGAAAGGGGAGGGGTGCAGTGTGCAGTGTGCCAGTTTATAACTCAGTCAACAGCAACTGTAACATTCTGTCCTGTGATTGGCTTCCGAATGATAGCTTGGACCTCGGTCCTACCGGTAGGACCATCATCCACAGACATGCTGCACGGCCTATGTTCAGTCTAACATTGAGGTAAACCTGGCCCTAAACTATTACTAAGGGGATAATAAAGGAGTCGAACAATTTAGACGTGATCGTGCAAGGCATATTTTTATTTTGTTTTTATTTATTCGACATCTTATGGCTTCCGATGGCAGCCGAAACGGGAAGATGTGGGTGATAGCCAACTATGGTAAAAGAAGGAGAAAAGTATATACATGAAAAGGAAACAGCCGAAAAGCTATATTGATTAGTTTTTTTACTTGCAAGTATTATTATTATGGTGCACTCAGTCATCAGCAGGCCCTCAGATTCACTTTAAATTCTTTCAATGATGCAGAAGTCTTCACTGAGTCGGGAAGTTGTAGCCACGCACAGTAGCCCTAGAAGAATGGCGATCTTGTGAATTGCGTTGACTTGGCCTTGGGAAGAGACACTTTGTTTCTGGTTGAGCGGCCCGAAACAAACCAGTTATAAGGCTTTATATGTTCAGGAACACAACCCAAGAGCATTCGATGAACCAATATAAAGAGGCAAGTTAGTCGGCGTTGCTCTAACGGAGTAATCTGAGCTAATAAGTACAACTCATTGGAGGGAAAGGAAGGTTTCTTCGAGACCAAAATTTTAGAACTTTCTTATGATGAACTTCAATGGAATTGAATTTATTGCGAAATACCATTATTATTATTATTATTATTATTTTTGTTTTACAGCGGAAGCTCAACAGTGCAGCTGCACAAATATGAAGAGGCCGATGGAAACAGCCTATTATAACCATGGAAACCGAGTATGGAATTATGCACTTCACTGCCATGGCAGGCTAAGAAAGACAATAGGTTCTCACCACAATCGATGTGCCATGGTAAAAATTCACTTTGGACATACTGTAGTGTCGCGTATAAAAGCATGACCTGCATAGAAGCATGAGTCGAATATTATTATTTATTTATATTATTATTAAGAAAGGTTTGCTCCCCACACCGGAGCTCGCGCTATTCCGCCGACTTTACTTGACACTTGACTGACTCACGACTGCCATCCAGAGCACACGAGAAGTCCATCGAACCTTCGACTCGGCAAACCTGCAAGAAAGCACCACTCCCTGCTCAATACACAGTGTTTCGGGGAATTCACCCCTCATCAGTTGAGCTTGAGTAGGCTGAGGAAGATTGTGCCTGAAGAGCACCACTTATATAGTGCTCTCCAGGCACAATCATCACCAGGGATACAAACTTACAGAGACGCTCCGCTTCCAGCGCGACAAACACCTCGTGAACACCAGATAGCAGCGTGAGTCAGTGTCGCTCCTGGACGGTGAGACAGACGTCGAGGACCCTCGGTCATTCGCAACGCTGTCACCTCCAAACCAACTAGTCGCAAGCCCGCGCTGGACACAACAGTACGAAGTAGTGGTTGCGACTTCGGCGATGATTTTGTAAGAAAGGTTTGCTCCCCACACCGGAGCTCGCGCTATTCCGCCGACTTTACTTGACACTTGACTGACTCACGACTGCCATCCAGAGCACACGAGAAGTCCATCGAACCTTCGACTCGGCAAACCTGCAAGAAAGCACCACTCCCTGCTCAATACACAGTGTTTCGGGGAATTCACCCCTCATCAGTTGAGCTTGAGTAGGCTGAGGAAGATTGTGCCTGAAGAGCACCACTTATATAGTGCTCTCCAGGCACAATCATCACCAGGGATACAAACTTACAGAGACGCTCCGCTTCCAGCGCGACAAACACCTCGTGAACACCAGATAGCAGCGTGAGTCAGTGTCGCTCCTGGACGGTGAGACAGACGTCGAGGACCCTCGGTCATTCGCAACGCTGTCACCTCCAAACCAACTAGTCGCAAGCCCGCGCTGGACACAACAGTACGAAGTAGTGGTTGCGACTTCGGCGATGATTTTGTAAGAAAGGTTTGCTCCCCACACCGGAGCTCGCGCTATTCCGCCGACTTTACTTGACACTTGACTGACTCACGACTGCCATCCAGAGCACACGAGAAGTCCATCGAACCTTCGACTCGGCAAACCTGCAAGAAAGCACCACTCCCTGCTCAATACACAGTGTTTCGGGGAATTCACCCCTCATCAGTTGAGCTTGAGTAGGCTGAGGAAGATTGTGCCTGAAGAGCACCACTTATATAGTGCTCTCCAGGCACAATCATCACCAGGGATACAAACTTACAGAGACGCTCCGCTTCCAGCGCGACAAACACCTCGTGAACACCAGATAGCAGCGTGAGTCAGTGTCAGTGTCAAGTAAAGTCGGCGGAATAGCGCGAGCTCCGGTGTGGGGAGCAAACCTTTCTTACAAAATCATCGCCGAAGTCGCAACCACTACTTCGTACTGTTGTGTCCAGCGCGGGCTTGCGACTAGTTGGTTTGGAGGTGACAGCGTTGCGAATGACCGAGGGTCCTCGACGTCTGTCTCACCGTCCAGGAGCGACACTGACTCACGCTGCTATCTGGTGTTCACGAGGTGTTTGTCGCGCTGGAAGCGGAGCGTCTCTGTAAGTTGGTATCCCTGGTGATGATTGTGCCTGGAGAGCACTATATAAGTGGTGCTCTTCAGGCACAATCTTCCTCAGCCTACTCAAGCTCAACTGATGAGGGGTGAATTCCCCGAAACACTGTGTATTGAGCAGGGAGTGGTGCTTTCTTGCTGGTTTGCCGAGTCGAAGGTTCGATGGACTTCTCGTGTGCTCTGGATGGCAGTCGTGAGTCAGTCAAGTGTCAAGTAAAGTCGGCGGAATAGCGCGAGCTCCGGTGTGGGGAGCAAACCTTTCTTACAAAATCATCGCCGAAGTCGCAACCACTACTTCGTTATATTATTATTATTATTATTATTATTAGACACAATCTCATAGCATGTGACAAGCATAGCTAATGCAGGGACAGAATCCCCTGAGACAAGGGCGTTGAGCCAGCCACGGCAATAGTAAGCTAGGAAAACAAATATGAATTAAAGCAGAAAATGAATGGAAAATTACAAAGAAAAACGATTAACGGAAGTGAGCACTATCAAAATTCGTGCATCACCCAGGTATTCGAGAATGTTCTTCGATAATAATTATTGCGTCTAGTTTAGTTGTGATAGTAGATCTTTAAACTGACCAATAGAAGAACAAGTTTTCAGACCGTATGGAAATGATAACCAATGAGAGTAGCCTGAAAACAAAGGGGACTTTAGATACTGGGATGACTTAACAAGAGGCAGGATGAGCGCGTTACGGGTTGAGCTTGTCGAAAACCAATTGTACTTCATCATGTGTGAAGGGGTGTTATGAAGAAATATTTTATGAACCAGTGTACAGAGATGGTGCTTATGACGAACGGAGATAGGAGAAGTGTGTGCAAGTCGATAAAGGGCATCCGAAGGAAAACATCGATCCTTGTTGTAAAGAATTTTAAGTATAAATCTACATGTATGGTGGACTTCTAATTGGTTCAGAGTTGTGTCAGAAAGGCCACACCAAGCGGTATCACAATAGTCGAATATAGGGGAATAGAAGCCGATTTTTGAAGCGCGCCTTGACACAGAAGCATGGTTTGAATAGAAGCCGCTCCCTGTAAAGTACATGCGCGAGTACATGCGTGGCAGTGTGCACTGCACAGTGCAGACTAATGATGTCGACGTGGAAGCATGTTTCTAATAGAAGCAT
Organism: Sycon ciliatum; assembly: GCF_964019385.1. Classification (NCBI taxonomy): domain Eukaryota; kingdom Metazoa; phylum Porifera; class Calcarea; order Leucosolenida; family Sycettidae; genus Sycon; species Sycon ciliatum. The sequence continues at coordinate 32,875,882 of NC_088644.1, forward strand.
AACTTGAATAGAAGCAGGGTTTGAACCCCGGCTTATACGGTCGTAAGCATCTGCTTTTATACGCAACATTACGGTAGTTGCTAGCGCTGCGATAGGAGCATGTGCGGCCATTTTAACAAATTGATAAAAGTGCACATATGCAACGCACTGGATATAACGTTAGTCTTGCATTTTGCACCATTACTTTGCCTTACAAAGACCTTCTCTCAACAATTTTTTGATAAATTTTCAACCAAAAAGCACTTTTCTCGGAGTGATTTCTTGGGTCCTGCTGGTAGGACGGCATGCAAGCCAAATCGGACGGCATGCAAGCTATCATTAAGGATTGGTTCACATAAGCCAAATCGGCGCCGGGAAGTACTGGCGGTGAGCTAGCTCCCAATCCGTCCCGCATACGGTACGAGGACTGCTGTGGTGCCATGTATACTACAAAGTATTTATTTTATTTTTTTACTATTGAACACTCACTGCATGATGAACTAAAATGAGGAGAAGAACTCGACACAATGGTACATATCCAGCAGGACGGAGTGGGTGGGACCTGTGAAGCTCAGCCGACCAAGGGTCTCGGCATCACAGCTGCACATGTGCACCAAAGGAAACAAAATGGGGAGTGGAAGGGCGGGGAGGGGAGCAGGAGAGCAGGAGAGCAAGAACTCTAAGGGTAGGAAAGAGAGAAGGGAGGGGAGAAAACCAGGAAACTTGTTATTCCAAGATATGAGTGCAAACAAGTACGCAAACAAGTACAAAGATAGCAGTATCAAGATCATGATGCTGAGGCGAAAGTAGAGGCTGATTGCCGTGCAGTTTTGACGAAAGATTATAATGGAGGAGAGTTAGAGAGAGAGATAAAGACAGATGGAAGTGCCATCTTGGCTGCCAGGGTTGACTGCAACATGGTTGAAGTGCGCTCCGAACCAAGTGCGTGGAGTCAACAGAAGTGACAAGTGACAGTGCAGGATGCGCTGCATGCACCTGGGCGAGGTGTGCTTCGCCTGCACGAAAGTATTCTATGCTCCACACCTGTCAACATGAGTACATGGAAGTACAGTCATGCACAAGTATGTACACGATCCGTCGAGAAGCCACGAATGTGTGGGACCTGGTTCTAAAGACCACCTGGCTTTAACAACCGCTTTTGCTTGCACCGTGGGGTGGTCGCTTAAACCAGGTTTTGCGGTATTTGTCTCATAAGCTGTACAAATTGATTGGTTGCTTGGTTGAGAGACTCACCTACTCTCCCCTGACTCACTTGTGAGATCTGCATTCGCCACTAAGGTGTGCAAGGCATAGGCATAGTGGTGGCCTGCGGAAGCGAAGGCTAGTTTGTGTGTTTCTGAACATTCAAGCGATGCCAACGCGAATCCCGCGAATTATTATTATTATTAGCTGTACAACAGTCAAGCAGATCATCCGAGAAGGACGGGTTGGTATGCTGACTATATTTGCCACCTTGAAGCAACTGCAAGAATGGCGAGCAGACCTCATCTTTAGCTTCTATTTAGGAATATTTAGGACGAGTCTTGGTTTGAAATTTTGACAAAGTCTGGGTCCCGGCACCGGCGATCACCAGCGCAAACGGTTCGCAAACCACTTTTGATCAAAATTGTACGGGATCGGTCCCAGAGCAGATCGCAAGAGTTGGGCACTGCAAAACTTTGCTGGCGATCCCTTGCGATTTTTTACCATATGATTTGGTTGTGATTGCACTGGCTCTAGGCATCGGCGGATAATGCTAGCATAATAACTAGCATAATGACCCATGTGGGGAAGACCGGCACTGCCCTAGCATAAAGCCTCCAAATGTGACCTTGTCTAGCACAATCGATGTGTGAAACTAGGACTACGTCCAGATGAAAGTGTATGCTGGATGCCACCGTTACCAGAAGCGTGTTTGGCACTGTTTGCTGCGTTTACGGAGTTGTTCAAACTGCACTGACTTGTACTTGGAGCTAAATATAGCATTGTGCACATTTTTTGCAAATTTGATTTCCAAATTTGCAATGCTTGTCTTGAAGTTCAATGTCAATTTTCTTTGTGTGTTATGTTTCCACCGTGTTTGCCCTGTGATACTGCCATATTCCGAGTGACTGCATAGGGAAGTCATTATTTCCCACCGCATGTATTGACATTTTTGTAGCACTATCGGCACTGCTAGCATTATAACTAGCATAATCGCTCCAAATAACTAGCAGTGCTAGTAGCACAATTTCCTCAAATAACTAGCATTATCCGCCGGTGCCTAACTGGCTCTCATAAATTGCCATGCGCCGGAAGAGATTGCAAGAGGCCCACCGCCGATGACTCCCGGCGCATACCGGCGATATGTGAACCAACCCTAAACTGGCGGTTGCTAGGACAACGCAGTAGGCAGGCACCACGCGAGACACCTCAAGCCAAGGAAATATTTCTTGTTTGCATATCACATATTCACCAAGTCCCTGGGCTTTGTATCGTCCCATTTTTGGCCGTAGCGCGTTTCCTGATCATACCCACGTAGATAGGCGGAGGCACTATATAAACCACCCCCGATGACAATAATGTTGTATCACTTCGGTGTTACATATACTAAAATTGGAACGATACAGAGAAGATTAGCATGGCCCCTGCGCAAGGATGACACGCAAATCCCTGAAGCGTTCCATATTTTTTGCCAGTCTAGGCTGAGGGGAGGTGCCTGGCACCATGCGGGCATGGAAAGATATGTTTTTTCTTCACTATAACTATTGGTGTCTGAAAAGTTTGTTCAAGTTTGATGAAGCAATTTTGCCTTGATATTTGTATGTGTACAACAGTACAAAATAAGGAAGTGAATTTAGAGGCGCTTCTGACATCAAATATGCCAGCGAAGTTGTGAGGCGCTGCGCAAAACCCGCAAACTGCATATTTTCTAAAAAATGAGAATTTTGAACTAGGGGTCAAAGGGGTGTACCGGGTTATTATTATTATTATTATTATTATTATTTGAGGGATTCCCCAAAGGCCGAAGCCTAAATCAAGGGGGTCTCCGAGAATAAATATACGTGTACAATGCGTGTGCAATAGGGTGCAATTCTTAAAAGAAAGAAAATATTACGATAAAAAAAGATTAATGTGAAGAGGTTAAATAAGAAGTCGTAGAAGCAAGCGAAAAGGGTACTGGTAAAGAAGGGGGGGGGGGTAATCAGGAAGTGAGAAAACCTCGAGGATGGAATCTATACCTGTGGAAATGGGACTTAACGTGCCGGCTAAATACACCACGGGTTTCAGATATCCTAATCTCGGTAGGCAGGGAGTTCCACGTGGTGATCATGGAATGTAGTAGAGTGGATCGGAAACAGGGACCAGTGTGAGTGGGCAGGAGGTAAAAGTGGGGGGGGGATACCCGTGTACCCGCCCATTAATCTAAGGTACCGTTAGTAGGCCTTGACGGATTATGCTAGCATAATTTTTCGCATAACTCCTACCAAAATCGAATAATCGCATAATTCGAGGCAAATTGCATACAAATCGCATAAATTGGAATAATCCGACTGTTCGCATCAAATTCCATACAGTTGTACATGTTTTACAAGTGCAAGTAGAAGTAGATGCACCAGGACGTCGGAGGTTTACGACTCCCTTGATAACATGTCCAGTCCACTACAATCAGTGACGGTCGCAGGTAGGTCGGACGGTGCGTTGACCCCGTTGAACTTTTGCTACTACAGTACAACGCCCTCTACAAAAAATTCACCTGTTATTTTGCACAGAACCATCATATACACATTAGCAGCATATGTGAGCATGATGCAGCATAATATGATAACTTTTAGCATAAAAATAGCATAATTCTGTCATTTTATCAGCAATGCGAAAAGCATAATTTCACGAAAATATTAGCATAATCCGTCAAGGCCTAACCGTTAGTAAAAGGGTACCCGTTTGGATTTCGATGATCCAGTCAGTACGGAGCAACACTGCTGGGATCACGCATTCCAGGCCGGAGTCAATTATTTATTTATTTATTTATTTATTTCACTCAACTCGTGGTTCATGACCAATTGGCACGCAAAGTGCGAGAGAGGGGTGATAGCCAACCACGGCAAGAAAAGAAAAGAAAGGAATATAGAAAAAGAGAAGAAAGAAGGATAGACAAGAATCCAGCAATGAGATCCTATCGTACTACATTATGCGATCGGAGTGCATTTTTAAAGCTGGAAAGACATTTTGATGTCTTAACATGCTGGGGAAGTTGCAGCCAAAGGCTGTAGGACAAAAACAGAGGAGAGTTGGTAAATGCGGCTGAATTAGCACAGGGAAGTGAGAGACTATTACGAGTGGACCGGGACAGAGAAAACCAATTGAATACGGAGAGATGAATGGGAATTTTACCTAGGCGAATTCTGTGGATCAAAACGCAAAGCTGCTGTTTGCGATTATCTTGCAGTGGCTGAGTATTGCTGATACAATAGAGCTCAAGACTAGGAAATAAACGCTGCTTGTTCAACAATATTTTAAGAAGAGATTTATGTTGGATTTCAAGTTTTATTTACAACTCCACGCTGGATGTCTGCATTGTTATTGCATTTTTGCACCTAGTTGATCTACCTCTGCGACTATCAGACACCAATCAATTTTGCGAATCACAATGTGATATCAAAATGCAATCCGAGAACAGATCAATTAAAATATTGATTTATGTGAAAACTGCGCAAAAAATAAACATGGCTACTGAAGGGTACCAGTTAACCTGCACGTTAAGAAAATTACCCGTTCGTTAGTTAAAGCTACACCCCTTTGACCCCTAGAATTTTCTTATGTCTGATTATACAGAGGAATTGTGTGTTGCTCCTAGGGACCGGCGGATTCTGCTCGAAAAGGTGGCAGATTCTGCTCGAAAAGCAGTGAAATTGGCAGAACCATCCAAACCTTATGGCGGGCAATTCCTCGAATTCTGCTCCGTTTTTTTATCCACATGCCAAACATGCATGAAACTTACCAGAAAAAGTACCGAATTCTGCTAATTTGTCTGCCGGCAGAATCTGCTGGACCCTAGTTGCTCCCAACATGGGAGCTCGCGGTTTTCCTGCCGACTTGAATTCTCACTTGACTGACTCACGACTGCCATCCAGTGTGCACGAAAAGTCCATCGAACCGTCCCGTGTGACTCAGTAAACCTGCAAGAAAGCACCACTCCCTGCTTAATACACAGTGTTTCGGGGAATTGACCCCTCATCAGTTGAGCTTGAGTAGGCTGAGGAAGATTGTGCCTGAATAGCACTACTTACATGTATATAGTGCTCTCCACGCACTAACATCACCAGGGATACAGACTTACAGAGACACTCCGTTTCCAGCGCGACAAACACCTCGTGAACACCAGGTAGGAGCATGAGTCAGTATCGCTCATGGAGGTGTTGAACAAGCGCCGAGGACCGTTGGCCATTAACAACGTTGTTGCCAGCAAACCATCTAATTCGCAAGCCCACGCTGGGGCCAACAATGTGAAGAAGAGGTTGGTGCGACTTCGGCGATACTTGGGGAATTGTGTGTTGCTCCCTACATGGGAGCTCGCGGTTTTCCTGACTTCTTCAGCAGTTCAGGGTACACTACTAATAATTATACTTTAAAGGGGAAGTTAAGGCAAAAATTAAAATTTCACCAGTTGTAGTCTTCGGGGTGCTGAGTCGAATGGTCGTGGTCCGAGGAAGCTGAGACGCTCCCTTCCTACTTGAATCCCAATCGAACTCGCGCACTTCCACCGAAACTGGGTGACTGCGCCCTACGAGATGGGGATTTGTATGCAAAATGTCACTAAAAGCGCCATTTCGTTCTTATAAAAGCACGGATGACCGCGATTGGCCCATATGTTGTAGTCTTTTGGACGGTGACTCGACTGGTTTTGGTCCGAAAAGGCTGCGATGCAGCGTTCTTCCTTTATTCCCAATCGAACATGGTTGAACAAGCGGTCACGTGCTCCTGCGTACGCCAGTCACCTGGTCACCCAGGGGCGTCGGAAGGAGATTTCAAGTGGGGCGGCCAGTTGTGAAGGGGGGGGGGGCGACGGCGGAACACAATAGTACAATGAACACTACAGCAGGAGGGGGGGGGGGGAAGATACTGTCAGCCCACCAGTGCACACTAAGACCATCATAGCCAGGAAGAGGTCGAATGCATGCCAGTTATGTCTTGACATGCGCGGTGCGGAACTACTGTACAACCAGCCAATGCATTGGCTGCATCACCAGGTTCTAATAGGAATACGTGTTGAATAGAACAATACACACTTAAGTTGCTACTCCGAGTTTCACGCTTGTGAAACGATGAAACCGCCACACCGCTGTGTGAACAATACATGTGAACGATGTCATAATATTACGGGTGACCAATACCTCAAGAAAGTGGTCCAATAGTCTCGAACTATATACACGAAGTGGAAGCCGGAATGGGGAAGCTCAGTCCAAATCAGCTGCCACAAATCTTCCGAAGATAGACTGGCGGTGGTCGGACCCTTGCGTGAAAGAGTTGCCGATGGCCAGAAGGTTGAGGCTGTCGATGCGCTCCACATGGGCATTTAGGAGGATCAAGCTGTTCATCCTTGCCTGCCCCATTGTCGACCTCAGGTAGCTCTTGATGCGCCTCAGGCCGCTGAATGATCTCTCGCTCGCTGCATTGGTTGCAGGCATCACCAGGATCAGGCTGGCCAACGTGCACACCTCATCCATCAGTGACCGCTGGCCTGGAGATAGACTGGTGATGTGCTCCAGGATAGCATACAGACAATCGCAGTTGGCTGGCACGGACTTCTTCAGGATCGATAGCTGCAACTCCAGGTTCTTGCGGTCGAAGTCGGCACCGTACCGTGCACACACTGCAGCCAGCTCCACTGCTGCGTCCTCTCCCTTCGCCGACTTCAACAGCAGACTCTCCAGTTGGCTGTACACTTGGTAACCTGGCTGGTCGAAGCGATCCTGGATGCCATTGACGAGCAGATCCAGGGCTTCATAGAAGACTTGACGGTATTTTGCCTTCACATCAGGGACGACATACCCTGCTCCTTCGCCCACTTCAAGCCGTCTGGGAGCTTTGCGTCGCCTTGGAAGGACGGGCTCGTCCACGGAGGATTCGTCTGCCATGGTTGTCGCCCGTGTCCAGAAGAGGTCAAAGTGATCATCACTGCGTAGACCTTGGAGTGTGGCGACGGTCAAGGCAGCAACCTTCTGGCCCTCGGCAGCCGACAGTCGCGACGATTGCAAGGCTCTGCTGAGATTGTCGCTGTGTCGGAGCAACATTTCCCCCAGCACAACACCATAAAAGAAGTCAAATGACTTCATGTAGGTGGCCACGTCGATGATCCTTCCTCTCATCTCTGTCTCCTTGACAATGGCAAGAGCCTCATCCCACAGCTGGAGCAGTATCTCGTAATTCTTCAGGATACTGTCAAGAGAATCTGCTTTCACTGTCCATCGTGTGGGGCATAGCACACGGATACCAGGAGACTGCAGTGCAATCTCCTCCTTGAGCCTTTGCAGCAGGGCATCTCGGCGTGGTGACTTCTTGATCAGCTTTGTGATTTCCTGCACGATGTCAAGGCTGTTTCGTAGCGTGGCACACTTCTTGACGGCATCCATGCACGCCAGGTTCAGTGAGTGGCCGTAGCAGTGAGTGTAGATAGCCCTTGGCTCTTCCTTCTGCAACAGTGCTGCCACGCCACTTCTCCGCCCAGACATTGCGGATGCTCCATCGTAGCATTGACCACGCACACAGTTGATGCTAATGCCAAGACGTAGCAGTATGTCCTTGATGACCGTGACGAGTACAGATGCCTGCGTTGAATCGACCACGTACATTCCGACCAAATCCTCATGGGGTGTCAGAGAGTTGTCTACCCAGCGAAGGCACATGACAACTTGCTCCTTGTTTGCCACATCTGTGGTTTCATCCACCATAACAGTGCAGAACTTGGCAGCCTTGACTTGATCGGCAATTGAACGGAGAACATCACTGGACATTACGCCAAGTATCTCATTCTGGATATCACCGGAGGTGTACTTACCCTTCTTCTTCCTCAGCCATGTGGACAGGCGCGTGTCGTCACCAGCACGGAGAGACATCAACTGTATGAAGTTGGAGTGGGAGTCGTCACCGTGACCACGTAATGGTAGTCCCTGGCGTGCGAGAAAGCGCAGCGAGGACAGTATCTTGAGGAAGCAGTGCCGGCTCTCTACTTTCTCGCGCTGGTGTTGCGCTGACAGGCTCTCTCCGATGTCCACTACCGCGCCTGGTAAACTTACAGCTTTCAGGACAGCTTCCTTATGACACTTGGAGTTCTGGTGCGCATCGTACTTTGTCGTAGCATCTTTCCAATTCGAGAAGCCTATATCGATGAACGCGCCATCTGCATTAGCTGACCACACCAACTTTCCTTCTGCGTGAGCGCGGAAGCAGGTGAAACAAAACACTACATCTCTGGCCTCAGAATAATGCAGCCATGACCAACGATCAAACCACTTGGCCTGGAAAGCACGTTTCACGACGGACTTCTTCCCAAACTCTCTTTTCGGAAAGTCAAAACCTCTTGGTTGATGGGGCGCATTAGGAACTACTTCAGCCTCCGCCATGATGAGCTCACCATAATCAAACTAAATTTATCAAACTAAGTTGGAGCAGAACGGCGTGGTGTCTGTAGTGACTAGTATTAGGGAAAACCTGCCTGCTGCAGTAATGCCGATTATGTTGCGAATCGTGCATGTTAGATTAGGTTAGATCATGATGTGCAACTAGACATGTCCGGTTGACACCGACCAGCAGCCAGCAGCTAGAGGCTAGTGTACACACTGAACCCAGAGGCCAGAGGTTACGCAGATATCAAAGTTCAGCGAAATACATGTACGGCATACTGCACCACGTCACCACACCGTGCACACGTACAGATGTGCACTGCATGTACTGCATGCATGCATGCATGCTGTATGCACTTTATACCCCTCCAAAAAAAAAAAAAAAAAAAAAAAATTGGCCCGGAAAGTGGGGCGGCCATGGCCGCCCCGGCCGGTGCGGTTCCGACGCCCTTGTCACCGTGCCTGCAGGGTACAACTTACTAGCCTGTTTGACCTTTTTTGGGTGCAGTCCTGTCACTCGAGTTGAACTCGAGTTGAACCTTGGTGTGAAAGTTGTCACCTGCTGGCGTGGTGACCAGGTGATTTGGGCACCCAGGAGCACGTGACCACTTGTTCAACCATGTTCGATTGGGAATAAAGGAGGAACGCTGCATCGCAGCCTTTTCGGACCAAAACCAGTCGACTCAGCGTCCAAAAGACTACAACATATGGGCCAATCGCGGTCATCCGTGCTTTTATAAGAACGAAATGGCGCTTTTAGTGACATTTTGCATACAAATCCCCATTAGGCCTTGACAGATTATGCTAATATTTTCGTGAAATTATGCTTTTCGCATTGCTGAAAAAATTGCAGAATTATGCTATTATTATGCGAAAAGTTATCATATTATGCGGCATTATGCTCACATATGCTGCTAATGTATATGATGGTTCTGTGCAAAATAATAGGTGAATTTTTTTGAAGAGGGCGTTGTACTGTAGTAGCAAAAGTTCAACGGATTCAACGCACCGTCCGACCTAGCTATGACCGCCACCCTGGTCACTGATTGTAGTGGACTGGACATGCTATCAAGGGAGTCGTAAACCTACGCCTTCCTGGTGTGTCTACTTGTACTTGTACTTGTAGAACATGTACAACTGTATGGAATTTGATGCGAACAGGCGGATTAGTCCAATTTTATGCGATTCGTATGCAATTTGCCTCGAATAATGCGATTATTCGATTTTGGTAGGAATTATGTGAAAATTTATGCTAGCATAATCTGTCAAGGCCTAATCCCCATCTCGTAGGGCGCAGTCACCCAGTTTCGGTGGAAGTGCGCGAGTTCGATTGGGATTCAAGTAGGAAGGGAGCGTCTCAGCTTCCTCGGACCACGACCATTCGACTCAGCACCCCGAAGACTACAACTGGTGAAATTTTAATTTTTGCCTTAACTTCCCCTTTAAATACAGCTTGTTTGGGTAAATTCCTGTCACGCGAGTTGAACTCGAGTTGAACCGAGTGTGAAAGTAATTAGTTGTCGCCTGCAGGCGCAGTGACCAGGTGACTGGTGTACGCAGGAGCACGTGACCACTTGTTCAACCATGTTCGATTAGGAATACGGCCCGGCCCGTATGCTGCACCGCAGCCTTTTCGGACCAAAACCAGTCGCCTCGGCGTCCAAAAGACTACAACATATGGGCCAATCGCGGTCATCCGTGATTATATAATTCAAGTAAGAACGAAATGGAGCTTTTAGAGACATTTTGCATACAAATCCCCATCTAGTAGGGCGCAGTCACCCAGTTTCGGTGGAAGCGCGCGAGTTCATTTGGGAATAACGGAGGAAGGGAGCGCCTCAGCTTCCTCAGACCAAGATCATTCGACTCAGCACCCCAAAGACTACAACTGGTGATTTTGATTTAGGCTTAACTTCCCCTTTAATCCAAGCTGTACATAGATTAGACTCGGGTGGAGAGCCAAGGATTAATTTATCAGAAGAAATAAAAAAGGCCCAAAGAGCTACAAGTTACGTGATAATAATTATTATCCACTAACACCACGAGTTACTTTACAATCAGCTCAAGCCCTCCTTGTGTTATTTCTATAAATTAGAACCTTCCAAGGTGGAAGGCTGTTGGAGTACGCAACCGAGATGTGCTAGAGCTGATTGCCAGTTGCATGTACATGTAGGTGTAGAATGTCAGTACCGTTGGTCAGTGTGGTGCAATGCTATCGCATGAGCTGTTTGTTAAGTAACTGGTGGTGTTGGTGGATAATTGCAGCGTAACTTGTAGCTCTTTGGTTCTTTTCTTCTTCTTATACAAGTACATACTGAAGTAGATTCTTCATTTATTTACGACCAGTTCTGCCCATGCATGTGTAGTATCCCTGCCCGACCAATACGGAAGCAGTACGGAACGGTACGCTTTCCAACGGCCGAAGAGAGTTGGAAAGCTTGTGTCTTTGTGGATAACTCGAAACAATTTGCGCTAAGACGCTGCAAAATCGCTCCGATTTTGGATTTCATTCCACAGAATGTGGTACCGACAAGATGCGGTCCTTGACCGCATTTCCGTCACTTCGCAGTGGCCTATCTTCCGTTTAGTTTGTTACGGAGCTTTGCCTGTTGTATATTTAGTGTATCTCCGTATGTAAGCGTACGGCGTCTGCTGCATAAAAGCGGCTGCGCTTTCTGTTTTGATGAGATTAGATTAGATAGCAACGAAAGCTAACTCGAAGAAGAAGAAATCAACCTCTAGGTGAGCACCGGAGAGAAAGTCAGTTATTTTGCCATTTCTTCTTTCACTAATAATTTTATCTCAGGTGTGTACCTGAAAGAAGTAGAATAAAACTAATTCTTGTTGATTTCACCGCGCCTACCACTCGGCTACCCATTACACATGTAGGCATACAACTGTAATGGGTAGCCGAGTGGTAGGCGCGGTGAAATCAACAAGAATTACTTTTATTCTACTTCTTTCAGGTACACACCTGAGATTTAATTATTAGTGAAAGAAGAAATGGCAAAATAACTGACTTTCTCTCCGGTGCACACCTGGAGGTTGAATAGCTCGTTTTATCAAAATCCCATCTTCATCAAAACAGAAATGCGCAGCCGCTTTTATGCAGCAGACGCCGTACGCTTACATACGGAGATACACTAAATATACATCAGGCAAAGCTCCGTATTAGTTCCGTACTGCTTCCGTATTGGTCGGGCAGGGATACTACACCCTCCCTTCCTACAGATAATCACGCCCTCGTGATTTTCAAAAAATTAGTGAGGAGTTACGAACAACAGCGTCAACCGGAAGATGGCAAATTATATCGGAAATGATAACGTTTAGAGTAGACAGAAGAAATGAACTGATAACAAATCATAAAATAGAAGTAAAAGCACACCAGGTTCACACGATCTCACGGGGTCAAAAGGGAAAGAACTGTCCTCCAAATAGGACCTGAAACCACAGCACTCTTGCTGCACTACGCTGGCACAACCCGCCAGGAACATCGCAGTTCAAAAACCGAACTGAATACACTATAACAATAAGGGGCGTTGTCACACACATTGTCCCACGTTAGCTGGGTAAGCCGTGGCTCACAATGATCAGACGCCTACCAAACTAAACTGGATTCACACACTCGCATAAAGGAAGACTGAAGAGAACAGGGAGACTGAAGGAAGACAGGAAAGAAAATGCCATACCTGGAATCAGCGTTAGTAACCACGGCGGCGGCTGGAGCTATGGCGGAGGGCGAGCGAGGTTTTATCTTCATCTTCGTTGAGCCGGTCACTCAGAGCGGCTAGCTCGGCGTCAGACAAATAACCTCCCTCCTCGTCTTGAATCATGGTCTTCACGTTGTCGATAGCATCGCTTTGCGCGACGTAAAGAGTGATGGTCTAGCCAGGAAGAGTGTTGACGAAAATCTGCATCCCACCACGGAGGCGAAGTACCAAAGTGAAGAGTGGGCTCCTGCTTCCGATTGCGTGCCGGCGAAAATCAAACGCTGCTGGTCTTGGGGAATACCCTCCTTGTCTTGGGCAGCAGCCTGCCTGTTGTCGTCCTCATCAGCTTCGCCATCACCACAAGTAGTTAACATGTAGGTAGCGGGTCGCTTGGAATCGCCATCGGAGTCTCCAGTGGATGCCATGCGGAGGGAAGGGTGATCCACGCTAGCACCCTGACTGTGCTGCAAGCTAATAAGTATGGCCAGGCCCAGGAAAGCAAGAAACATGATTCTCATCTTGATTCGTCGCACGGAGCTGCAGCGGGTTGAGCCATGGGGGTCTGGGGTCGAATCACGTTGTTTTATTTAAAACTACACCGCTGCCACCAATGTAATGGGTTGCTTAGTGGTAGGCGCGGTGAAATCAACAAGAATTACTTTTATTCTACTTCTTTCAGGTACACACCTGAGATTTAATTATTAGTGAAAGAAGAAATGGCAAAATAACTGACTTTCTCTCCGGTGCACACCTGGAGGTTGAATAGCTCGTTTTTATCAAAATCTCATCTTCATCAAAACAGAAATGCGCAGCCGCTTTTATGCAGCAGACGCCGTACGCTTACATACGGAGATACACTAAATATACATCAGGCAAAGCTCCGTATTAGTTCCGTACTGCTTCCGTATTGGTCGGGCAGGGATACTACACAACATCTAGAGTATTCTCACTGACAATCACAACTAACCTTGTACGACAGTGCTATGTGGTGGGTAACGTTTTTTTTTTTTTTTTTTTTTTTTTTTTTTACAATGATCACAGCTCACAGGCAAAGACAAAAAATTGCATAGTGGAAGCATAGTGATGGTGAGGCTTTTTGCCCTCAGCCGACCTGAGGTCTCGACGTCATGGAGACATAAAACGCACCAAAAAAAGAAGAAAAATGAAAGGAGTGACAGGTACATGATACGAAATGTTAGGAGGAGAGACAGTACATTAGAAGGAGGGGAATGATAAGAAAGACAGTGCTAGGAGGAGAAGGAGAGAAAAGAAGAACAGACGTTATTGGGAATAGTATGTGGAGCACAATTTGGAAGTCATGGGGTGAGGCAGATATGATGCTGATGATCAGAGATGGTCATGTGCCCACGACCAGTCGTTGGTCTTCAAATAGCGGTTGGCTGCAACTTTGAAGTGTTGCAAGTTCTTGGTGCAGAAAGGACCAGAGAAGACTCCGGCGGGCAGCAGTTACGTGGTGTTTCTAGCCCTGCGTAGTATACTAGTACCATCTTAATCAGCTTCTCCTGATCGGCGACCGCATCTCATGAATGCATACATCGTTTGGAAAGCTTGTGGCATCAAGAAAATCCTTGTTCTGAAACCATGGGAAAGCTGCATGGCAACATGAAAAAACTCTTTTCATGCTATTGCAACCATCATGAATTTTTGTTGATGAAAGATGTTGACTAATCATTTTATTAGAGGAATTGGGCACATGTCAAATCAAGGCAATAGAATAGATTGACCAAAGAATATTATAGCTTTAACGTTATACATACGCCTTGGGGATTTGAAAAATAATCCCTCGGAACCGTGCAATATCATACTACGTATCTATTGTTCTTCCTCTCCTTTGACTTAAAAAATCTCAGATTGTGAGTTTTTCGCGCTCCATACATAATGTTATTGGTTTGGTGAGACTCCCATGATAGGTATCCATTTACCTCTGGAGAATCCGTAAAATAAACAAACAAACAAACAAACGTACGTAGGCTATATGTAGCACTCAGTAGCCCACCAGCTCTCTATATGTGTTCAATCCTCCATGTCATCACCTGTTTACTTCGTGCCTATATGGCTTCACTGCGACTTTCTCTATACAACTCCAGACGCGACTTTCCCTGTATACATGTACATGTATCTCCACTCAGGTTGAGACTTTCTCTGTATGACTTCAACTCAGATTGCCAACTTCTCCATACAAAACCTGGAGAGAAGTCTCAACCTGAGTAGAGATGTAAGGAAAGTCGCGTCTGGAACTATAGAATGACCTGGAAAGAGGTGATGACATTATAGAGACAGTGACGACAGAATACAGAAATGATGCCATACTGAGTGTAATAATTATGGTCTACATTGTAGTACATGTACATAAACGGTGTTCGTGTACGAGCGCTCGTACAGGTCGTAGTTTACTCGACTACACAGCGCTGCGCGGGTCAGTTGGATTTCTTTGGGTCGGGTAGGCAGAGTGTGACAGTGCCTGCTCGGCACCAGAGCCAAGTCAGCAGCTCAGGGTAAGTGAGAGGGGTGTGCACCTCAGGGTCACGGTGGAAAGGAATTAACCAGGTACCCCCACATGTACTGTTCGGCTGGTTGCCATTGGATTCGGCAGCCTGTATATACGACAGGCATTATGTGGTGCCATCGGTGGGCATTCGAAGAAGAAGAAGTAGTAGTAACGACTAATGATTATGTACATGTACTCTCGAGTCTTGGCTGGAGACCATCTACACCTGTTCATTCATTCGTTCAGTGTTTTATCGCAGTTTATACTCTTGCTGATCTGACAGTGCTGACCCAGGTGCTAAGACTTCGCGCTAGTAGAAGCCAAACGCCGTAGTCATCAGATCTGACAGAAACAGGCAGCGAGAAATGGTGGACGCCAGTGCAGTGTCCAGTCCACTTCTTGCGAAAGAAGAATTCCGTCTGTCACCATGGTCACAGCCAGGATGCATTGCCCAGTACAATGGGAAGAAAGGCTTCCTTCCCTGTCTGCACGGCCGTACGGTGAGAGCCACTGCACTGCTAGGAACGTCACGCGAGCCATGAAACCAAGGGAATGGACTTGAATTGAAAGGCACCGTATGCTCTCGTCGTGCTGCCGTTGAAGCTATTTTCCACCGAGAAGCAACAATCCCCCTAATATCGTTATCGCCGTGGTTGGCTACCAACCACTCTCTTCACATTGGCCGGTGTTTCTACTGAGTCTTGAGATGTACATGTATTGTGCACAGTCGCAGACTCGCAGGATCGCAGATGACTTTCAAAGTCAGTTGGGAGCGCACAGGTGGTCAAGAAGGAAATATGGCATGACAGCCATCAGTAGTATTTTCAGTATGGGGAGGTTGTGGCTCAGGTGGTGGTACAAAAATAATAATTGATGGTGCCAGGGAGTCAAAGGAACGCAGCAGTCGCAGTGACGGTGTCCCATTCAAGAGTGGTAAGTGCCACTAGTAAGAGTTCGATTGGCCCGAAGTGGCATTTCGCAACAGCTCGAAATCAGGCTATTCAAAGTTGGGAGAGCGGGACCACATGCTCAAGTACACCGTGTATACCACCCACTGTGACCCTGGCCACCATGGTACCAATGCAACACAGACTTGAGCACACTTACTTTGTAGATGTTTTTTAAAGGGGAAGTTCACCCTAAAATCAAAATTTCACAGTTTGTAGATTTCGAGGCGCTGAGTTCGGTGGTGAAGGTCCCATCCCCGTGCGATACGCCGTTCTGGAGATATTTGAATTTGAAATTTACCATGACGTCATGCAAAATGACGTCATGCGGCCGGCGCACACCCCCTCCACACCCTGTGACGTCAAAGAGATACAGGTTCCCGGTCTGCTTGCTTTTCAGTGAGCGAGAAAGAGTGGCGTTTGTGGAGTTTCTTTCTTGCGACCTGAACAGTTTCAACCACGATGCCGGTTTGCTGTGCTGTCGGCTGCTCTAACCAGTCTGGCAAGCCCCCTGGGACCACGGTGCATCGTATTCCGCGGGATAAAGCTCTCCGAGCGGAATGGGTTGCAGCGATTCACCGCGAGAATTTGCCACCTACGTTTGAGGAGAGTTGTGCAATTTGTTCGGCACATTTTGAGGAGAATGCCTTCCAGAGGAACTTGCAGGGGGAGATGGGCAAAGCGTGCCGCTGAAAGCAGACGCTGTGCCATCGATCTTCCCGGACAGGCGTCCCCCAGTGAAGCGAACGATGTCGCAGTATCAGGAGAGAGAAGAGGTGAGTGAATGGTTCTGGTAATTTCGTGCTTTGAGAGCGTGTTGAAAATTTGTCTGTACATCGCGAGTTGGAGAGAGCAGTTTCACCCACTGTGTTGAGTACATCGTACTAGAGAAGATTATTTACAGATACCGGTACAAAACTGTTTGCAGTGTGTTGATTGCAAGGTACTAGTATTGAATGAAGACAGAAAGTCGTGCAATATATTTTTTTTTAATATTCAAGTTTTACATGTCGTGAAAAGGCATACAGTGGTCACTCTCTAGCTCTGTCCTCTGCTTGGTAAGTTTCAATTCCAAGAATGTCTTTATTGTGTTGCATTGACACTGTTATCTGTGTGTATTCCGCGAGTATGATCCTAGCTCAAGCCCATGTTGAGCCGTATGCAGCAGCATTTCGGTCTCCAGTTGCATGCGCAGTGAGTCCAGACGATGGCATGATATCTGCTGATGCGTGCACACAGACCCCCGTCAGCACACGGGAAATTTAGAGGTAATGTTATGGTACCCACTGGCACTGTGTAGATGAAATCCACACATACATATGCTTGCAACATTGGCAGTACATTTTCATGAGTATTCTTTTGCTATAAACACACACACACACACGCACGCGCGCGCGCGCGCACACACACACACACACGTGCAAGCACCTGGCTGACTACCAATAGTGACAGTTTATGATTGCTTTGCCGTGTGTCCATTATGCAGGTGTTCCACCGGACTCCTCGGCCAAGTTTTCCGAATACCATGCAGCCAAATGTATTGTCGGTATGCTGCGTAACGGTACGAGCTGCATTGGGGAACAGGGGAGTAGATCTTCCTGCTGTTAGTCTCACATTTCAACGTACATTTCAGTGCAACAGCAGCACACTACAACACAATTATTTTTGAAGAAGTATACAAGCCAATATCCTGGTTATATCTTTGCACCATGGAACAGTATTTTATTTTGATGAGAAAATACAGTTCTTGGATGACGACAGTATTACACTATTAGCACGTACCGGTTTTCAAACTCAGATGGCTTCGATCCGGCCTGCTAATGGATCGTGTCCAAATAGCCGCGCAGTACAATGTACAGTGCGTGCTGGTTGCTGCAGCCTTTCTCGAACTGTGAAGTGCAAGTAATGCAGCCAGACTCCGCAACCAATCGCTGCCGATTCTGGAACATCTTTGCAGCAAATGCAGTCGTTCCGCAATAATTGAACGACGCATTTGCCACATTCACACCAGGACGTAGTGCCAGCACGATCGCAAGGTGGCCAGCAGTCTTCTAAGCAAGCAGCAGGGTCAGTGTCGGCAGCAGCCGCTGCAGCTTCGTCAGCATTTACACCAACTTGCTCCGCACTCGCCATCTGTATGATCTCATCCTCGGTATACTTCGGTTCCTTCGCTGGCGTCCAACTCGCTCTCCTCGGAGTCACTGTCATCTCCTGACAAGGAGCTAGACCTACCCTGAATCGTCTCCACTCATACTGCTTGACTTTCCGCCTTGGACATTCACGACTTCACTTTCTTCTCCGTTCAACTCCAAGTAAAAGTTCCGAGCTCCATGAGCTCCTCTATCTCTTTGACGTCACAGATTCGTGACGCCATGGCGGCGCCAAAAACCGGGGATCAAAGTGATATTTCAGTTGCGTATATCTCCGGTTACGGTCACAGGATGAAGACGAGACATACACCAATCGACTCAGCTGATTTTTCCCAATAACATATCTGATTTTGATTTTAGGGTGAACTTCCCCTTTAAGGGCGAGTATTACATTGTATGTACATGTACATGTACCGGTAATTCTCTTCTGCCTTTTTGCCAAGAGTACATAACCCCGGGGGTTATGCCCGGGGTTATGTACTCTTGGCAGAACATCTCCGCTGGCCACAGTGGATCCGGTTTGCCTCGCTGAGTGCCTTTTGACAGCTGATGCAGCAAATGATTCTGCTCATCAACACTTGAGGGCTCACTGTGACACCCCTGTATGGCAACCTCCCCCATGTCTCACCCCCAAGACGAACTATACCCTGCATGGTACAGTGAAACCTGTCTAAGGCGACCCCTCAAGGGACGAGAAAAAGTGGTCGCCGTGGCCAGGTGGTCTTCTTATCCAGGTTCAGTGGGTCACGTGACCATATCGACATGTGATATAATTATCATTTTGATCAGTGCATCACAGTGCACACACCTATGAGGCTATGCTAATCTAGCACGACTCATGTCAATGGTCATCAGCTACTGCCATGACGTTTAACACCAGTAAATGCGTCCACCTACCCTTTCAAAATATGCATTAGCCCCCGGCCCGTCATCCCCCTTGACAATGAACGGTGTGCCTATTCAGAAAGGTGATAGCCACTGTCATCTCGGCGTGACTATCACTCCTTCACTAAATTTTTCTGACCATATAAAATCTATCACCCATAAGTTTATTTATTTATTTTATTTATTTATTTATTCAACATCTCCTGGCCCGTCCGAAGACTGCCAATAAACATGAGAGGTCAGGTGATAGCCAAAATAATAATTCTGCCAATTTTTCTGCCGGCATGACCATGAATGCATAATGACCAGCCCCGCAAGACCGGGCAACTATTACTTCACTGACTTGTGCAGTTGTGGCGCCTGATGACCATGATGACTGGGCACTTGTTGTTGTGTGGCCAGAACGGCAGAACTGCCAGAACTTACTTTGGCAGAACTGCTCTCAGTCTCAGCGCATGCAGCATGCATCCTATCGGTATCACGCGTTGCCGGGCGCTTGGCCTGGGCTGGGGTGTACGAGCGCCGATCTACCGAGCTCCGGAGGCGGAAGCATGATTGTACAGCCAGTTCATCAGTTGGCATTGTTTCCCTTGCACACATTCCAGTTCTTCTTCTTTTGCAGATTAGCAGGATCCGTAAATAGAAAAGCTCTCCGCATTCTCCGTCCTGGACGGCATGCGGCCCAGAACCAGTGTACTAGTATTCGGAGCTAACAGTAGCAGCACAAGCTAAGCCGGTAGTTGAACGCGTGGTGTCATAAGTTTGCAGATAACTAGATCCGGTACTGAAAATTCTTCGGCAAGGGTTTCGCTCTTGGTGGTGAACCTGTGCGGCGAGGACGTGGCTGTCCGACTTACTGGGATGAGAACCTCGTCGACTGCCACTGTGATGTGGATTGTTCCTTCGCTAACGGTACTGCTACTGCTTGAAGCTGGGCTGCTCGCCAAATCTATTCCCGCACCGAACTGGGATGGAAAGGACCACTCTGAAATTCTCAAAGACCTGGTGCTGAACTACGAAGATCATACCCGTGACCCACGGGCGAATACTGGTAAGTAACGACCTACTAAAGCCATTGAGGAATTTCATGTCACGTTCGTCCTTCATCTTGCCGCATTGCTGTCTGGAGTGCAGAAGGTATAATTAGTTAGTCATCTTGTCGCATTGCTGTCTGCAGTGCAGAAGGTAGTAATTAGTTAGTCATCTTGTCGCATTGCTGTCTGGAGTGCAGAAGGTAGTAATTAGTTATTTCCAGAGTCTAATATACATGTAGTAATAATAGTGAGGTTTTGCATTCTGAATTTCGGCTCGGCGTTTTTCGGTCATTTGTCGAACATCAAATGTCGAATTTTCGTACCAACGTTTGTTTTGCAAGTCGAACATGATGTGTTTTCATTTCGTGAGCTCCAGCATCAGCAACGTCCTGTCCTGTGCTCCTTTTCTTGCTGATTCCAACGAACTTTGATCGCCCAAAGAGTCGAGGGCCTAACCTGCCTCCTCAGTCGCCTCAGAAAAACCAACTCCATGGCCAAGTCAAATTGTATGCGTATCGCCATAGTCGTTTCAGCCCCACCGATGACGGTGGGGACACTCCAGGCGAAAGAGAGTAGACAGGAGCAATCAGAGGTAGCCTACGATGCTGATATCGCCGAAGACGCCTGGAAAGCCATGCCGAGATAAGAAACCTCTTTGAATAAATCACTCGCTAGTGCTCTTCTACAAGAACATTTTCCGAAAAGTATTTTCGGCAAAGCGAGCTTTTTCCGAACAACCATGCCGAATCTTCGTGTGCATTTTCGACCTCGCTCCCGCGTGCCGAATCTTTTGCCAAATTTTGGAATGCAAAACCTTACTATTACTTATTCCGACAGCGATCCTTTTCACAATGTGCACCATGCATTACCCATCACTTCCTGAAGAAAGTGAACTACAGGTATAAGGTTGGTGGTTATAGTAATATACCAGCTATAGTGTTATCTAACTCGGATGGTGAGTCTATTAAATTATTGTGAAAAGAAGAAGGACCAAATGTTACGAGTTATGACTAACTGTCCACCAAGGTAACCAGATCATATACAGTCAGCGAGTGCGACAAAATGGCACAAAAGTGGCAAGGAGTACTTGGAGAAGTGTTGCAGAAGTGTTGGAGCTAGGTGTCAGGTCGCCGAATGTCTCAGTACTCCTTGTCAGTTTTGTGCCATTTTTTCGACTGTATAAGATCTGTTTACATTGGTGGACAGTTAGTCATAACTCGTAACATTTTGTCCTTCTTCTTTTCACAATAATTTAATAGGCTCACCATCCGAGTTAAATATTGCACACCTGATGAGCTGTCATGACCTATATGGCGAAACGTACATCGTGTGGAACTACTTGTTATTGTACATAACTAGTCCATCATACATGATAGTGGAGTTCAGTAGGATGTTGGCATTTCGGTTTGTCACAATTCGTCTTCGCTTAGCTTCCCCTTTCTTCGTTTATTACATAAACTTGAGCCTCTCAAGTTGGGTGGTCTGTTGCTTTGCGTCGTCGAGTTGTAGTCAGGCCGGTATGTCCAATAGTCTTACTAGTTTCGTCATCATCCACATAGCCAGCAATCGCATGTCATCACGTACATTGAAAATCAACATAATTTTGCGAATCGATCTTTTTTTCAGGATCACTTTTCAACGAGGACGAAGCAAAGTCGGCCGAACGAAGCCTAGAGGAAGAAAATCACCCTCTCCACTTCACCATCACGATACTGACATAGATACGAGATGAAACCACTAAAAAATCCACAAGAAAACTGTACGGCCATCATCGCGCTGACTTTGGTCTGACTTTGGTCTGAGAATTTCTATCATGATCAAAAATGTACGAGGAGCACTCAAAAATAAGCCACAGACGTACCTTTATCGCTCTCTACTCCTTTTTCAAGGCACAAAAGTCGACTCTCCACTTTCAAACCAGGAGCCAGACATACCAGTGGTCCTTTTCAGCTGCTCCACGAGCGCAGGAAATGTTCACCAAGGGGCGCAGAGCAGCATCCATTCCAGAAAAAGAGCTAAAACACGAGTGAGACTGCATGACTGAGTACATGAGTACATGAATGAGTACATGCAGAAAATAGTCAATTTCAGCGTTTCTGCTCCAAAGAGCAACTAGCTTCGACTAGAAACAAAGATTACACCAAAGGATCAAACAACAACCATTTTCTGCAGTTTTTTTTGCAGATAGCTTCCTTGCGCTTGGCCCAGCACGCCAAAAATCACACCTCGGAGGAGTACAAAAATTACAACTCTCAGATGTCCTCGATTGCTGGCCATGGTAACTTTCGGCATTCTTTGTTGCCGTGATGCGTAGCTCGTGCTCTTCTTCGTTGCACTTTCCTTCCCCTCTTGGACCTTTCCGATCCTTAACCTTCCAAGTTGGAAGGTTGTTGGTTTGCGCCTTGGAGAAGTGTTGGAGCTAGGTGTCAGGTCGCCGAATGTCTCAGTACTCCTTGTCAGCTTTGTGCCGTTTTGTCGCACTCGCTGACTGTATAATATCTGGTTACGTTGGTGGACAGTTAGTCATAACTCGTAACATTTTGTCCTTCTTCTTTTCAGTATAGTGTTATCATTATTATTTTTGGCGCTGCACTCTGCGTATATATTGCTCTTGTGTGGCTTCCACGGTATTCATTGTTATTACCTGACAATGGCCAAGTGCCGAAACGTTGTAAAAATAACGGAACTGGTTCGGATGTGATGTGCAGCGCTATGGGAATGGGTGTGTCCACCCGAATTCTTTTCACAGATGAAGCTGCAGGAAGCCTCAGCCCTTCTTCAAATACAGTCGTCCCTCTCTAATCCGGCACTTGTTTATCCAGCACTCTTGCAAACCAGCACACTTTCTGGCAAACGGATTTTTTCAGTTCATTTTCTATGCTTTAATCCGGCACTTGAATTCCGCCTCCAGCAGCTATTTTCTGCAACAAATCACTCAAACTGTACATAATTCGATTTTCCAATCCAGCAGTTGTACATCGCATGCTGTCAGGGACCATTGTAACATACACAACACATGTAACATATGAAGTGTAGCCGAGATACGAGAGCAAGTGCAACGGTTCGGAGTGATCGACAAGTAAAGTCAAACTACAGGAAGTTGAGACTAGATTGTGAGATGTTGAACTAGGAGCGAATAGAGGCTTTTATAAGATTAAGGAAGGCATGCTTGTCTATGTTCTAGGTGGAATGCAATAGTAAATGTTGTAGAGGTCGAGAGAAGAGTAGGCGTGTGGATGGAGTCGCATGAGGCTACACTTCCTAAAGCATTGCTAGAACAGCGGGAGTCAATAGTTGTTATGTGCGAGGTGGTCAAGGAAAGGTCAGGCAGAGGAGGTGACAGCTAAGCGGAGTAACAGAGAAAGCGCACTCTCGGAATGCATTGATTAGTTGATTACAAAAGCAATGTGTGGGAGAGGAGCGTTAACTGGCGTATCAAGTATGCTGTGCATGCAGTGCGTGGTATATGCTAAGGTCGTGCGTTTTGGCTCAAGAGGTGCAGGCCGGTATACACTGTAGTTCTAGTCAACTGACTGACTGTCGGTGTTGCGTCATTGTACATAATCTAGTAGAGGTGAAGAGGCGCTACACATACACTTGGGAATATCCTATGCCAGTGTATAGGATATTCCCGCCAAGTGTGTGTTAAAGATATGCATTCCGCAAAGTACTTGGATTGACACAGAAAATCCCTACCATTGCGCGAAATCACGCGACACCTGTACATTTTCGATCTGCGGGATGAAGATGACGACGTCCATGCATCAGGTATCAGGGGGTAGTAAGATACTGGTATATTACTACTCCACGCCTCAAATCGTGCTGTCAAGCGTATGCGGCGGAGTGTAGCATGCCATCCCTTACACTTTCCAGCTCAGGGTTACCCTCGCTACCAATGGACGAAATTTCAGGGTCACGGCTTGCGCAACGGCTTTGTCCTGTGCGAATGGCCACTCGACATACTCAGCACAAATTTTCTATTGCATGCATGCACAAAATGTTTAACTTTCGTATTTCTGGCGACTTTACCACCGTCGTGGAGGCTGGTTGGTGAGGAGCAGGTAGCCATCCCTTGTGGAATCAAACACATGGTTCCACAGTGTGGCTGATTCTGCAAGAGCCAGGTCCATACGAGGAACATTCGCTTTGTCTTTTGCCATCGAAGTAAGTCACTTTTCTTGTTCTCAGTGTTTTTTACGTTCAACGTTTCTGAGATTTTTGAATTATTCACTTTTCATTCTTTCGTACTTTATTTCTTCATGTTCACCGCCTCACTTGCCTTCTGATCTGGAGAATGTGACGGAGGTGACTGTTGGTTACTGCCTGGTATAACGGTTGTCGTGCTGTTGCTGTATTTCCGTCCTGCTCGCGACGTTGTAGATCACAAACAATTTGAAATCACATGAATTGTACTTACCGTCGTGCGTGCGGTATTAGGAAACACTGTGCAGATTAGATCATCGCAATGTATCTATATGTGTATCTGGTCATCCCGTGCCACGCAAGAACTCCAACCAGACGCATTCATCCTCGGCCCTGTTGATCGATTGTCCAATCGTCTTTCCTTGAAGAACGATCGATCAAAAAAAATCGAGCTCGAGGACTTTTTGCAAAAAAACGGCTGAAAAAAGGAAGAAAAAAGGGTGCTCAGAATGAGATTCGAGTACACAACCATGGTCCCAGCAGTTTATGTGGATGTCGCTTATAGATGCGCGATTTCGCGCAATGATTTTGACGTACAACACAAACATGTATGTTAACATGTGGGCCGGGTTGGAGGGCAGGATTTGATAATCCAGCACCCTTGTTTATCCAGCAGAAATTGCTGTTCCAAAAGGTGCCGGACTAGAGAGGGACGACTGTATAGTGTTATCAGCTTCAAAGTTCAAAAGCCAAAGTATCTTTTGCACTCAAACTAGACTGGTTATTAGAGTTGTTGTTGTTTGTTGTTTCTTTATTTTACTTCACCATATGAACAGGCAAGACTGCCTTCTCACCGGGGCTATTGGCCCACGGCTCTCACAATATGATGAAAATCAGAGTAATTGGCTATAGCAGTATATCGCCTATTGTGATCAAATTCTCATTTCAAAACCACTCAGTTGCATACATTTTGGATCGTTTATTTAGAAAAGCGATCCTGTCAGCTTTTCTATTATTGTGTTCAAATTGTAATTGACAGTACAGTAAAACCGGGTGTAAGCGACCTCCGGTTTTAGCGACCACCTGCACCAAATGCCCTGAGAATGCTTGTTATTGGCTATAATTTTGAAAAATGTCCCAGGACGACCCTTTCCTCCTGAATTGTTTGTCGCCCAGCCCCCAAAGTTGGTGCTGCGTGCCTGTTCAGTGCAATGCCATTCACTGCGTTGCCTGCTTGCTGTGCAGAATGCAGTGTCAATGCTAGCTACACTGGCCAGTGTAACCTGGACTGTCAGTGTGTGGATGGCAAGTGGAAATGCTGTCGGCTCAGGAAGAGTGTGAAGAACTTATCACAGGTATGTATTTGCTCCATCATTAGACGGAGATAGCCGTAACCCTTTGAGTATGGCATCACTGGTGTACGATTATGTGCATCTAAGATGCATGAGTACAGAGTAGGATACGACGCCACCTAGAATTAATTCGTTGTTTCGGGTCGCTTCACTCATCCGTACAAGGGTCGGTCTGGTTTATTATTATTATTTTTTTTTGGTTACTGCCATATGCATACACATGTAATCATACCATGTTTCTGCAAATAGTAGGCCGGTCTACTATTTTTTTCAAACTCGTCCTACCCCGGCCTTATAATTGAGGACGGTCTTGTATTCGAGGACGGTCTTTTATCCTTTCAACCCAGTTTGACCCCAGTCTTCTATTTTTCGCCACACAGTTTTACCCCCATTCTTCCATATTTTTCTACACAGTTTGAGCACGTTCTTCTATTTTTTCCCACAGTTTGAGCACGGTCTTCTATTTTCACTTAGTAGGCCCGATCTTCTAATCGGAGACGGTCTTGTATTTTTTCAATCGCCCCTGCCCCGGCCTTGTATTCGAGGAAGGCGTTGTATACGAGGACGGTCTTTTATTTGCGGAAATACGGTAGATTTTGCACATCGAATATCCAAGCTTTTGTCCATCTAGCCAGTCGATGAAATCTGACCGTAGACGATCCAGCGATTAAGGGCAAAGTTCCCTCCAAGATCGGTGTCGACCAAATCTTGGCCACGCTGGTTAACGAGTCTGACGAGCAGCTCTCACCAAAACTGCTGTCAATGAGCGAAGAGGTGGCGGAGCTGATATTGTTTCAGGACCGATTGCGGATTTCGGAGATATAGAAGACAACGTCGTCACCAAGCGCTGCATCCTGTCATTCTGCTGCTTCCGAGGTCGATGTCTGGACTGCTGAAAATCGATCGCGATCCGCGGATTGGGAATGATCTGCTCTAAAATCACTTCAGGTACGGTCTGGGAGTTTTCGACGCGAAAGGCCCACCCGTCGTGTTCCGTCCAACACATACGCTCACGTCGCTGGCATTGTCAGAGCATGTTTTATTTCGTCCGTAGTTGCTCTGAGCAATGCTCTGTGGAAGCAAAATTGAGATGTGAGAATGTTTGAAGCCTGTTCCTGGGATCCTCACAGAAGCATTCCTTGCTGCTTGCTGCTTTCGTGCGCAGGAATCATTATTCATTAGTAATACTTTCTGCAATCATAAAGGTTGTTTCAGGTCCGGTGACCTGAAACAACGGCTTAATCCTGGGTGGTCGGACAAGTAATATGAACTGTCCACCTCTCCAGACTGAGTAGAATAAGACGTACTACTATTTTTCATTCTGGATACTCTTTATATTGTTCTGAGTGCACAATTAATTCCATCCATTGCTATTTTGCGGCTATCGTCTCCTGGTCAACTTGTTCTTAAACAAAGTCTCTTTAAGAGAGCATGTCTGAGAATACCAAAGTATGTGTGCAAGTGGATCTCTCCGATTTCGCTCAAAATTTGCAGGTAGGTTCCCTTTGGGGTGTGGATCGATTGTGCAAATCCCTTGAAAAAGTTTCTGAAGGGAACCTTGAAATTTGCATACCCCTCAAAAATGGCCGAAATATCACATTATTTATGGGTCTAGAAACGAGTCACCCCACAGCGTAGACGAACAAGCTATGAACAAAACTCCATCAAGCCAACATTGCCTCACCTTAGAAGAGTTCCTGGAGCAGTACCGCTTAGCCACGCCAGCATCCCAGAAGACGAGGTCCATCACCCCCTGACGCCACAAATGATCGTCTTGAAAATAGCCAATTTACAAGCGCTGGCAAAACAGCCAGCTACGTCCTCAATTGGCCAGAACTATACACCGGCAGATAGTAGAACACCTCTTCTAGCGCTGAGGACATCTTCCTTTTGGGGTTTTCTTGAAATAATCGTTTTTGAATTTTTCCACTCGACCATGCTGAAATACGGCCAAAGTCATACCTGCGCAGGAAAGCTCGCCCCTCCGCGACGTCTCCTCAGCAATTTCTACTCCAACACTACTCCCAAGGCCGCAGAACAAAGTATAGTGTTGACTCTGACAAGGAAAAGCAGCGGTGATCACTTGTCACTCCAAACGACGAGCTTCTCCTTGCGCCACCAATAATTTTTTGTGCGACTGTTGATGCAAAAGTGACTGAAAAAATTAGAAGGCCTGAGCGCAGTTTTTGAATTTTATTGCAAGATGCACGGTGAAATCACGTGCCTTGTGACGCAAGAATGCCAAGTCGCTTGGCCCACGGCTCACGAGATTTCAGAGTCACCTTTGTCAAGTGCGCTTGTTACTCGCCTTGAACGCCCGTTGGTCTGGAAGTGATCACACTTGTGTTGTTACCTGCGCTCAAGAACACGCTGATCGTGTTGTAGGCCTACGAACCGGGACTTTCCCTGACCATGTAGGTCGAAGACCAGTGAAATGATGATGAAATCACATTCTTTATGACGTAAGAAATCTCTCATGCAGTTCACGCGACAAGTGCGTGCAGCCAGTGCTGCTCGCGTGCCAGTCAACACAAAGGGACCGAGCTAGCCGCTTTTGTCGAGCATCGACATGAAAACAAGGGACTTTTACTGTTGGACTATGTTCGGGATTGCAGGAGGTAAGTGTGAACTGAAAGACGAATAACTCTCCATGCTGTACGGGGCATATTTCAACGGCTTGCTGCCATTGCAACACTCCTAGGACAGTTTGTGGGGGTTCTCAGCAGTTCAAGCAGGAAATGAAGCTATTCTTACCTCTGCCATCATGGTCTGTTCCGAGTAGCGTTCCAGGCACATTCGCGATCGATGGCCGCGCATCGTGATGCAGGAAGCGTCATCCTACGTCACAGAGCACGCGATCTCACCGTGCATCTTGCAATAAAATTCAAAAACTGCGCTCAGGCCTTCAGTCACTTTTGCATCAATAGTCGCACAAAAAAACATTGGTGGCGCAAGGAGAAACTTGTCGTTTGGAGTGACAAGTGATCACCGCTGCTTTTCCTTGTCAGAGTCAACACTACACTTTGTTCTGCGGCCTTGGGAGTAGTGTTGGAGTAGAAATTGCTGAGGAGACGTCGCGGAGTGGCGAGCTTTCCTGCGCAGGTATGACTTTGGCCGTATTTCAGCATGGTCGAGTGGAAAAATTCAAAAAGGTTTATTTCAAGAAAACCCCAAAAGGAAGATGGGGGACATGTCCTCAGCACTAGAAGAGGTGTTCTACTATCTGCCGGTGTATAGTTCTGGCCAATTGAGGACGTAGCTGGCTGTTTTGCCAGCGCTTGTAAATTGGCTATTTTCAAGACGATCATTTGTGGCGTCAGGGGGTGATGGACCTCGTCTTCTGGGATGCTGGCGTGGCTAAGCGGTACTGCTCCAGGAACTCTTCTAAGGTGAGGCAATGTTGGCTTGATGGAGTTTTGTTCATAGCTTGTTCGTATACGCTGTGGCGTGACTCGTTTCTAGACCCATTAATAATGTGATATTTCGGCCATTTTTGAGGGGTATGCAAATTTCAAGGTTCCCTTCAGAAACTTTTTCAAGGGATTTGCACAATCGATCCATACCCCAAAGGGAACCTACCTGCAAATTTTAAGCGAAATCGGAGAGATCCACTTGCACACATACTTTGGTATTCTCAGACATGCTCTCTTAAAAAATTCAACCCATGGTGTGAAGAAACCAATGAACAAATTGATTTGCTAGCATAATTACAAGTAGTGGTTTTTCAAATCGACCATAAGAAGAAATAATCGATAGAAAATAACGTGTGCGTACTCACACGACGACACCAGAGGAACAATAGGTGCGTGCATTTTGTTCCTCTTGTGTCGTGGTATGAGTACGCACTATTTCTGTCGATTAAAGGACTTTTGTCTCCTCGCTGATTTATTGAAAGAAGAAATTTAGGTATGAGGGCAAAAGAACAGGTTAGGCATACAGGAACGTTAGACACAGAGAAGAACTTCCCTAATGGAAAATGTGTGTTGGTGTTTGCTTTGCTTTTGAAATTTTAGGTATGAGAGAGATACTGTACTGATTGTTGGCCCCGTTCAAATTCCGGCCTCCCAGGGCTAAAACACATTTCGGCTGCATTACCCCTATCGGCCTCTACTCTTGCTGCCTGTATACACTGTGACACTGAGACTTGCAAAAAAATTTCTTCCGCAACAAATATTTAGGCCAAATATGCCCAGGCCGAAAATAGGCGAAAATAAACATGCGCCTAATATTTGTTGACTGACAGTGCACCGAAAGTACTGACAAAGAAAGTACATGTACATTGAAAATTTGTGAAGTTCGTTGTGATGATTTTGAAGTTCTATCTATTTTTCTGCTGGTTTGTTGATCGTTCCTTTTTTGCTATGCAGGAAGAAAGAGATCGATTTACGCATGCATACTTGAAAGCTGTCAAGAATGAAATATACAAGCCAGCTATGCGCGCTATCCTTTGGTCGCACGCAGCGTTTTTCTGCAAGACTATAACGAACAAGGAGCAGTTAGTCTACAGTGATGCGGTGGGATATCACAACTTGCTTTTGCTGGCGCTGGAGAGTCTGCTGCGTCTGATCGACTGTCGTGTTACCCTCCCCTACTGGGATGTTGCCTTGGAGTACGAGAAGGTAAGTACTTCCTATCTGCCCGTTTGACAGTATGGTAGATGTTCGTACAAAACGCTCGAGCGCAAGACTTGTGCAAGTTCTACGTTTGCGAAATTCACAGTTTTGCTCACTTTCGGAGTCTCTTTGCTATCGTCGATGACCTCATCAAATGGCTATTGGGTTGCCCGTGAAATGAGGGTCCGTACGCTCAGCTCCACTTCCATATTAATTTTATGTAATCTGCGGGCCGAAATTCCGCCAAATATTAGGCCACACGTTTTTATTTCTATGTTTCTCGTCACCTGAAAATCTAAAAACATATGCGAGAGGTGGAAAAAAATAAAAAAATGACCGAAAAATAAAAAAAGTTTATCAGACCTTTGTTCACACTAAAATCCACCAATACACAAAATAGCATCCATAGTTAGCAACTAGTATGTGGTAGGAGCTTCTGTCACAATCTGTGCATGTGCAGCTAGATTGCGCACAATAATTGGTGACCTCGCAGGCCAGGCCACATTATGTACATGTGCATGAGTATGCTGGTCCCCACATGCACAGTCAGTGCAGCACATTTTTTCTTTTTTTCCTCCAGACTCCTGAATCGTATGCGCGCGGGTGACGAGAAACATAGATATAAAAACGTGTGGCCTTACCAGTGACTCAGCAGTGCAGTGATGACAATTACTCAAAATTGATAAAAAAAACTTCAACTATGGGAAGCCCAAAGCTCATATGCCAGCTAACCCATGTTCTAGCTTCCTGGTGAGCACAAATGCTAACATAGATATTCACGGATTTAAAAAAGGCCAAAATCATTTTTATGTTACGAATTATGACTAACTGTCCACCAACGTAACCAGATTATAATACAGTCAGATCATCCTCCGCTACCAATGCCACAGTATGGATTGAATCTTAGTAAGAGACAAAGCAAAGCCGTCAAGTGCTGAAGAGGAGAATCCTGAATAACACATAAATAAGCCAGCCTCATAATATACATATAAAAACCTAAAAGTGCATGTCCCAACAATACATGAATACAGATAGATGACCATGTTCAAATCCTCAGACATCAAGAGGGATGCTCGCGGAGATACCGTCACGTCGGATAATGAACGTGGAAGCAAGGCAGATAATTATAGTACTAGAGGAGTAGAAACGTGTACTGATTTAGTTCATGCTGGTCTGAAATACTGAAATACAAGCCTGTAGTTGATGTGGCTCTGCAGACCGCATGCACGGCTGATTTCCAGGATCTGCACAATGGCAATTCCAGCACCAACGCCAACAAGTACAGCCCAGCGGTGGTTCAATGTGTCCAGGACGCTTGGCAGACAGCCGTCCTTGTGCAGACCTTGGGTGACTGGTGTGCACACGCCCTCCACTGGGTGCGTGCTGAATACCGGCAAAAAGGAGCCAAATTTCAAGCTCTTTGCCACAAGCATCACAACAAAAGATATTCAGACCTAGTTTCGTGCCTTCTTTTCGAGTGGACTGTTTGGACGAAAGCTGTCATTCAAAAATATTGATTACCACTTTTAAAAGCATCACAATAGTGGTTATCATGCATCCAACAACGCCTAAATGCAACATCCCACTGAAGAAAGAGGTTTGGCTAGGGTTTTTCTTTCCATATCAAAATCTAGTGGTGAGAGCGTTCTGATTCGTGCCTTGTTTTGGTTTCACGTGGCAGAGCTATTCGGAGCAATTACCAGAAGGGTTTGGAGGAAACGGAGTGCCTCCTGATTACTGCGTGCTCGATGGGCCGTATAGAAAAGGTAACTTGGCAAGCTCGTTTAAGCTACTAAAATTAAAAATTAAATTAAAATTAAAATTGAGACTGTTACTGGTACAATTTTCGTCTGATGATCGATTTTAGAAGTTCGTGAAACTCGGAGTTACGAAACCGCAACTGCTCGTTCTTCTGTCTGACTATCACTAGTATGTTGACAGTGTGTACTGTTATGACCTGGCTTATGTTTCGCTGTTTTTCTCCACAGCCTTTAAAACAACTACTGTTTTTGGATCAAATACTGGAATTCTGTGTAGATGGCTTTGTTCACAGTATTTACCTTGCTTCCCATGCTAACACTTTGGCTATAGCTCTGAGTGGAAGTTCTACATCAAGACAATAACCTCTGTATAACGTTATTATGTGTAAATGCCATGGGTCCATTCTGGTTCGGGAATATACAATGTCCAAATGCGCCAGGTGATGGTGCGATTGAGTACAAAACATCATGATTCACGGTATACCCTGGGCAGCTAAATTAAGCACGGTCACTACTTCAGGCCGCCGTTACCATAATATGTCTAGATTATGAAAAACCCAGGTCCAGGTGACCTCTGGGAGAAACCCAGTGAAACGTACCAGCATGGAGTTACTGTGCCGGCCATGTTTGATATTTACCAAATTTTAACCGCCGAGGCCAATGCCAATCAATACCACAACGTTCCTTCTGTCGATCTTCAGGAGAATTTGTCCTTCCAAAGTTTGTGTACAATGGCGTGGAGCTACCCTTCACGACGTGCTTGAAGAGGAACATATCTGCTACAAGCACCCCCTTTTCGTATATGATGTTCACCGCAATGCTCACCATACCGCCGGAAAACTCGGAGATGTTCGATTTAGGTAAGCACCACAATAAAGGTGCACGTGTGTCAATTGACTCGGGTATTTTTATGATCACTTGTTGATGAACATTTCATCTGTATAGGATCATTGCCACCAGCTTTCCACCAACACTGGAATTCTGCTGAATGCGGGTGTCCCATCTGGTTCGCTTTCTATACATGTATAACGATGAGCTGATTACCGGTATATGATACAGCAACCACTGTCATGTATGATATCGAAAGGAACACAGCACAACAATTATTGTAGTGTTGGTTACTTGGATGTTCAAATCCCGTCACTGAATTGCACAGTGACTGTCTATCTGAAAAGGGCAACAGAAGTCCATTGTTTTTTGATATCCCCATATTCGTTATCAGATGCTACGGCTGCGTTTACACGACAACGCACGACCAGTTTTCCGCTTTCAGTCCTGCATTTCTTTTCTCGTTTTCGTGCGTTTACACGATCAAAGCTGATCCGAGGTGGTCTCGGTTTGTATTGTTTTCGCGCGTCTACACGGGAGCAAAGGATCCACCAAAGTTCGTCATGTGCCAAGTGTTGTCGTGGAAGCACCAATCACACTCAAGGAATAGTTGAAAACAGGCCACACGACAACACTCGTCACATGACGAAAAGTGTAAAAAAATTGATTGTCGTATCCGTGTGAACGGCCGAAAACGGAACAAACGTGACGGAAAACGAGGTCACCAGACCGTTTCGACTGTTTACATACCCAAATTTATCCGGCAGAACATTTCCGTTTTCAAATTGTTTCACATTGGCCAGCGTTTTGGTTTTCTTCAGTTTTGGTGTACAACTTTTACGTTTTGCTCCGTGTGTACATGTGTAAATGAACCCTGCACCCGAAAGGATTTTGTTGCGTTTTCACCCCCAGCGTTGTCGTGTAAACGCAGCCTCTGAAAAAGACATTGCCTGCCCTCTAGCCTGGCAGTAAATTCTCGCAGAATGTTTACTTTAACCATGCCTCTAGATTAGTGAATATCAGGGAGTCGTAAAATACCGGTATTTTACGACTCCCTGGTGAATATCACATCCTTGTTCAATTTGTGCACAGGATTTTTTCTCGACTTTGACAGAAACTTCCACGCAAGCATGGGTGGCACCTTCGAAGGCATGGTACCAGCTATGGACCCACTGTTTTACATGATTCATAATTTCGCAAACAAGATGCTGGTGAATTTCCAGATGCAAGGGCCGCAGCATCTAATCGGTGGAGGGCTCTGGAACAACACAGTATCTGTGACAAGTAGGTATAACGTTAAAGCTACCAGTGTAATATTCTTTGGTCGATGTGTTGCCGTGGTTTGGCATGTGCCTAATGCCTGCCTAGATGTGCATAGAAGCTCAGTGAAAGCAGATGCAGATTCATCACCAAAATGGATGATGGTTGCAATAGCATGAAAAGAGGTTTTTTTCATGTTGCCATGCAGCTTTCCAATGGTTTCAGAACAAGGATTTTCTTGATGCCACAAGCTTTCCGAATGATGTATGCATTCACTGGGATGCAGTCGCCGATCAGGAGAAGCTGATTCAGATGGGCTACTACGCAGGGCTAGAAACACCACGTACCCACCACATAGCACTGTCGTACAAGGTTAGTTGTGATTGTCAGGCTGCGTTTACACGGAGACGAAACGAAACGGAACGAAACGGAACGAAAACGGGCTGGCCTGGAATCGTTTTTTTTTCAAACCGTTTACACGAAAACGGCAAATCGTTTTGAACCGTTTACACGAAAACGGAAAACGGGCGATCAGGCTGGAGTTAGCACGTGCTGGCTAGGCGCAAGGGCCCTAAGTAACACGTTAGTTGGAGTTCGTAAGTGCTGGTGGTCGCAAAGGTCAGGTATTTCCCGCGAAATATAGTCCCGCGCGGAATGGTTTCCATGGCCGCGCTCCGTTTCCAATCGTTTTCACTGTTTTCACCGTTTACACGAGAACGAAAACGTTTTGAAAACGTTTTGAAAACGTTTCAAAACACTTTGAAGTGCGTTTCCATTTCGTTCCGTTTAGGTATCGTTTTCGGGCGTTGTCGTGTAAACGATAGTAGTAAACGCTACGATTTCGTTCCGTTTAGGTTCTACTTCGTTGTCGTGTAAACGCAAATCGTTTTCAATCGTTGTCGTGTAAACGCAGCCTCAGTAAGAATACTCTAGATGTTGTATGCCTACATGCATGGCCAGAACTGGGTCGTAAGCAAATGAAGAATCTTTGCTCTACTCGGATTTTTTTTAAACAGAAAGGTTCCAGGCTGTCCAAACGTGTGCTGAATGCCCTCGGGCAGAGCTACTTACAGCAAGTAGAAGAGGATTAACAGTTTGTTTCACGCGTTGTTGTCTGATGATCTCCTCAGCGTGCGTGAAACTCTGGCTCACAACAAATATTTCATCCTCTGCGCCTTGTACTAAGATTTAAATTATAGTATAAAAAACCTCCAGTCATTTGCGTGCTCTAAAAAGCAGTTAATATTTCTGGTAATCACTCGTATAAAAAACCTGTATAAAAAACCTGGTGCTGTAAAAAACCTGGTGCTATAAAAAACCGCTTTTTAGGAAAAAGCAATCCAGCATGGTAATACAGAACAAAAACAGCACATATTGGCTCAGAGTTTTAAAAACAGCACAACGAAAAGAAAAACTGGAAAAACAGAATAGAACGACACGAAAGGCAGAAAGTGGAAGTGAGCACAAATAGGCTTACGGTACTCCTGCTTCTCCTCGGCCTCCTTCTTGGGTTTTTTCTTAAGCTTTAAACTGAGTCGCTTCTTCCTCTTCTCAGGCGTGGGAGCCATCATGTTGATAGTGACATTAGACCAAGTTGACCCTTGAGCCGAAAGAACTGATGGAATGGGACTGGCTGCAGCAGGCTGTGCCTCGTTTCCACGAAGGCAGAAGTGAAGCGTAGTGTGGAACCATACAAACTGAGTCACCTTCTTCACATCCAGTGTGGTTGACGCATCGGCGAAATACTCCTTTAGGAGAACCCAATCATCATCAGCAATACTATCCTTGTGGACAACAGGAGCCTCCAAACCAGTCCGCTTCCTCTCCTTTAGCACAGCATCCAAGAGTTTGTTGTACCTGTTGAAAACCGGACCTTGCAGGCTGATTCCTCGCTCTCGAGAGTTCAGGTGGCGTTGCCCCGCGAGCAGCAATCATACTTGCACGCTTGTACTCGGATTTGTCCTGCTTTTTAGCCGAGCAGTAGAAGTCTTCGAGCAGGCCCGCAAGTTCTCTCTCTGTGACATTTTTCCAGTCGCAAGATTTGCTATCCGTTTGCAAGAAATCGGAAAAAACAGTCAACCAGAATTCCGTTGCCATTTTGGTTGACTTCGGCACTGCGCCCTCCAACAGCTCGTCTTTCCTTGTGGAAATTACAGGTTCAAAACGCGAAGACTCAGCCATAGTTCTTCAAAAGCGAAAAACAGTTACAAGGAAATGAAAAAGGCAACGTTCTTGCTCAATGCACATGGAAATGACAAGAAATTACTGCGCATGCGTCCCCCTTTACCCAGAAGTCAAGTGCAAATAAAAATCGTTTTTTACACTAAAATTTAAATAGAATATAAGCTTCGCCCTCGTGTTTACGGGAAAAAAACCCTCGGCAAAAAACCTCGGCTTCGCCTCGGTTTTTTGCTTCGGGTTTTTATTTCCCGTAAACACTCGGGACTCAGCTTATATTCTATATGTTAGGTACCTCCTCCCGTACCTTTTCTAGCTGGCCTGCATGCACTTACGTACTCACCTTTTGTCTCCTTTTGTTCCGTTGGCCTGGGTAGCTACTTGCGCGCCCATATTTGCCATAGCTACCCAGGCCCTTTATCTTGCCGTTCAGACTTGATCTCTCTCTCTCTCTCTTTTCTCACTCTTCAATGTAGTCGTTTCGTTCGTCTTGGTCTCTTGTCTCGTCGTCTATAATAAATGTCGTCCCCCAACCTACCTGTTCCCGTTGAAATGTCTGGATATGTCGTCAGTCGTCCTGTTTCGAATTCAACATTGGCGCCCGATTATTGATCGACCCACGACCCTGAGATCATCCCATGCCCAGCCGTCCTCAACCGCCATTCGTCTCGTCTATGTCAACCTCGTCTCGTCCATGTCAGTCTCGTCTCTCCTATGCCAACCTCGTGTCGTCTCTATCAACCTCGTCTCTCCTACGCCAACATTGTGTTGTCTATATCAACCTCGTGTCGTTCAAGCCATGCAGGTCAGCTACCTTTCTCTCTTTCTTTTTTTTGTATGCGTTCCTTCTTCGTCAAATTTATTTTCGTGAATTTTTTTGTAGTGTGTGTGCGCGCGGGTGTCCTTCATTAATATTAGGGGTCCGATCATGGTGAGCCACGCTCTCTTATTTATGTCGTATATTAAAGTGTAACTAGGCTCTATTAGCCGTGCAAAATACTAGTCATCAGAATACAATTCAAGTCCCTCGTCGAACTCCAATAGTTATTTTTTGGGCCATGTTTTGAAGGGGCGTTTGGGCCCGTTGTTATTGGCAATGTACACACTATAGTATGAGTAGTACAGGAACGTTGACGGTTGTAATGATCTGTAGACTGTAGTGCATTTTTTAGTCCACACTTTTGTGAGGCCCGTGCGTTGTGTGTGTTTGTTTTCTCCATCAGTAATTTTTTTTTTAAATCTTTTTCTCTCTTTTTTTTTCTCTCCGCGAGGACGCGGGATTTTTTTCATGGAGGGGTGGTATGTTAGGTACCTCCTCCCGTACCTTTTCTAGCTGGCCTGCATGCACTTACGTACTCACCTTTTGTCTCCTTTTGTTCCGTTGGCCTGGGTAGCTACTTGCGCGCCCATATTTGCCATAGCTACCCAGGCCCTTTATCTTGCCGTTCAGACTTGATCTCTCTCTCTCTCTTTTCTCACTCTTCAATGTAGTCGTTTCGTTCGTCTTGGTCTCTTGTCTCGTCGTCTATAATAAATGTCGTCCCCCAACCTACCTGTTCCCGTTGAAATGTCTGGATATGTCGTCAGTCGTCCTGTTTCGAATTCAACATATACATAAAAATTGGATTGATAATACTAGTTTCAGTTCACATGTCACTCATGGAAGAATCAATGGGCTTAACGCATCTGTCAATGAAATCCA
Source organism: Sycon ciliatum (assembly GCF_964019385.1). Taxonomy (NCBI): domain Eukaryota; kingdom Metazoa; phylum Porifera; class Calcarea; order Leucosolenida; family Sycettidae; genus Sycon; species Sycon ciliatum. Next base: position 32,913,535 of record NC_088644.1, read on the forward strand.
GGCAGAACAGCTAACAAGAGGCATCTTAATATTGTTGTAACGTATCGCAGGAAGAACAACTACGCAAGCGCAGCATAATTTTCCACGAGCATGAGCCATTTTTTCTTGTCTGGAGCCAGCTCAAAACAGTCAAATATTATCAAAAATTGGATTATAGGAGACACAAATACGATCATGCCCCTCGGAAGGGTACGAATTGTTCTAGTGCACATTCTGTCTTCTCTTTTGCAGGAGGTTAGGGATATGGACATGGACAGCAAGGCTGCAGCGAACTATGTCCAGTTCATAAAGTCCCTCAGGGCCACCTTTCTGTCAGCGTTTACCAATGATGAGAATGGCTTCCATCTGACCAAGGACTGGTGAGCTCTATGTAACATCTCTGTTAGGTTGCACAGTGCAAGGATGGAAAAGAATGGACCATTAGAAGCGTAACACTTCCGTGCCTTTTCAGTGTTCACCATACGCTGTGATTTTTCTAATGCAGGCGTTTGGGATTTTGGATTCTAATAAAGGCAGTGCAACTCGTAATGAACATTGACACTCATCACATGCTTTGAACGTGCTTTGTATAACGTGGCATCCTGGAAAAGGAGACATCACAACAAATTTTGCCGTCGAAGAGACAAGGTTTAAATTTGCATTCTCTTGGTTAGACCCACCAAAGCCGTCAAAGGACAAAGAACCATGTTCATGAATTAGCCACAATTACCTGAGGTGCAATACCTATTTTTTTATTATTGTTGTTTGGCCACAGGTACAAGCTGTTTATGGCTGGCTTCGGAAACAGGAAATTCCAGGTGCAGCCCGCATGTTCGCAGTACTTTGATCTGGATCCGGAATTCGAGAAAACCACCGTGTCACCTGGTGTAGCTGAGCTCATTCCATAACAGCCTTGTGGTTTTTTTTTTCAATGTCTCAGCTGTTTGGCCGTTTCATCTATTCCATGGGAAGCTCTATACAATTTATTGATCATTGAATGGTGGTGACATGACATTGTGTTGGTTTCAGAATACACATCCTTGCCATTTTCGTTTTGCGCATCTATTTTCCGCGGGTAGTGATTTTGTGAGAGAGATAGAGAGAGAGAATGTGTGTGTGTGTGTGTGTGTGAGAGAGAGAGAGAGAGAGAGAGAGAGAGAGAGAGAGAGAGAGAATGTGTGTGGATGTGTGTGTGTGTGTGTGTGTGTGTGTGTGTGTGGTGCAATCCCAGCACAAGTTGCTATGGCTTCTGTCGTAGCATTGCTATCATCGCCTCCGGCGATTGGCGTCAAAGGTCAGGTCAGGTGTGTGTGTGTGTGTGTGATTTAGAGAATGAATGTGTGTGTGTGAGAGAGAGATTTAGACCATGCGTATGTGTGTGTGTGTGTGTGCGCGTATACACGCGTGTGAGGGTAGGTGTATGTGAGAAAAGGGAGAGAGTGTGGGTGTATGTGTGTGTAATGGTGGGGGCATGTGTGGATTTGGCATTTAAGTCCCCAGCTCTATTCTATGTCATTCACGCTGGAACTGCTGCTGCATAGCCCCAAGTCTGAAGACTTGGCAACTTCACGCCTGCATCTGACTTTTGCGCTATGATACGCGTCGCCTATGATACCCCTCAGAATTTCCCACCTTGCTCCCCCTTATGTTCAGGCTGCCCGTTTAGAAGCCATCAGTTGCCTGGCGATCGTAGTAATACGTGAAACTCAGAGTTGTGACAAACCTTCCAATCTCTCTTGTAATACAGAAATACCTATATTCTGCCTGTGACTACTCACAGAGAAAGAGTGGTCGCAACTGTACATTCCGCATGTAACTGTTCGCATGGAATTATAGTGGTCACAGCTGTATTCTGTGACCGCTCATAGGGAATTATAGTTTCCACAACAAATCCTGCAGTACGAAGCACTCTGCGAGCAGTCACGAACTGTGTACTTTACACATGTACATGTATGGTGATTTGTGACTGGTCATGGGGCATTGTGACTGGTAAACTAATTTGTGACTGGTCATGGAGGTTTGTGACTGTTTGACTGGTCACGGGGACCGTGATTGGTCATGGGGCCTTGACTGGTCACTGAGTCCTACATATATGCAAAAGGTGATAGTATACATGTGGCAATGGCGCCAATGAAGGTGCTAATAGACAGGCGTAAGATGCATGAGGTGCGAGGGAGTGTAAAGTTATAGCGAACAGGGGAAAACTGTTACATCATCCCCCTCCTATGGAGAGGAAGGAGCTTATAACCCAAATGCTCAAGTGGAATGGAGTACAATAAGCGCAAACACGTGCGAGACGAAAAAAGGCTTCGCACTGAAGTAACACAATAAGACGACTGAAACTCCATGCAAATAAAAGTGTAATAAGCTCAAAAAAATGTGTAAGGTGAAAGAAGTTCAACTGCAAAACTCAGTGGGCAGAAACCAAGGTTTTGTTCTGAAGTGGAACAATGTCATTACCAGATTCATCCAACAAATAATGTTCAGGCTCCCAAGTGGCATCAGAGTAGCCTTGCCACTTGACTAGGTACTGAAGCTGATTCTGCCGGCGGCGGTGACTGAGAATGTTCTCCACCACGTAGCGGGTGTGACCATCAAGGTCCGTGATAGGCGGAGGCGTAGGCTGTCTCCTATTAGGAATAGCGTTCTTCTCGTAGGCACGGAGTGCCGACACATTAAATACCGGGGGACAGCGGCTGGTATGAGGCAACTTGAGCTTGTAGGCGTTCGGGCCGACCACCTGGGTTATAGGAAAGGGGCCAAACCACTTGGGGCGTAATTTATGGGATGGTCGGTCCCGAGCTTCAGGAGTCAGGAGGAAATCCTGGTAGACCATTACCAAATCTCCCACCTTCAGCTTTCCCTCGACCCTTGTCCGATCTGCATAGAAGGCCTGACGAGCTTGAGCTTCCACTAGCGCATCTTGTGAGATCTTGACCGCGTCTTGTCTTGCTTGCAACCAATCAGCTGAATCTCTGCCTCCCTGAATAGGGTTGAGGAAGTCGGGTGGCGCTTTGGCTCAATGAATCCCTTCTCAAGTAATTCTGACAGCTGTGACTGGAGCTCGTCCATCTCTGGTTTCGGCAAGCCGTAGGCGGGTCGAGACGGTGGTCTGGCTCCATCTTCTATCTGGATTTCATCGTCGACTGGTCTCTTCGGTGGAAGCTCATTCGGCAGCTCGTCTGGAAATAAATCCTGGTACCTCTCGAGCAGGTTCTGGATAGCCTGTTTCTGTGATTCCTGGAGTTGTGGCCCGGAACGATTCTCCTCCTTTGCAGCAGTGACCCATGCAAGAAACCCCTCTGCTCCACTCCTCAGGGCATGACGAGCTTGTCGGCCACTGATAAACATGCTTTCCACAGTTGGCCGGCCGGCTGTCGGCGGGTTAGCTGAAGGCAATTTGGCAACAAAGGGCTCACCGTCCAACTGAACTTCGTTCGTACGGAAAGTGATGCTGGGGTTGTTCCTTGTAAGCCACGGCTTGCCAAGAATAGCGTCGTAGCGAGTCAGGGGATACACAGTAAAGTGCTGTTCCTCACTGAAGCCCCCGACTGTCACCTTTAGCGTGCGTGTGGAAATCTGCGGGACCTCGCTGGTCGAGCCGTCCGCCAATGTTACGCTCAGCATTTCTGAGCTTGCATCCGTGTCAAGATGATGCTTTCGAACAAAACCGTCTGCAATGAAGTCATGCGTCGAACCGGAATCTATCAGCATCACTGCACGGCGACCGCCGATCTTTCCCTGTACACGCAGTAGGTCGTGTTCAGGTTCATCACCGACGCTGACGATGCTGACAGGACACCTTTCTGCAACGGGACAATTTCCTACAGCTATGGGTGTCTCCGGCTCAGTAGGTTCCTGGAGAGCAACGTCTTCAACCTCCAGAGCTCCGAACCGGTTAGCGACTGGTAACGGCGTGGGTGCTTGGGTCGTCGCCAGTAAGCGCACCCCCTTTCTTACTGGCGACCAGTGTTTGGGTAGCGCTGTCCACCCTCAGTACAGTCTTCAGCGAGGTGGCCTGGCTTCCTGCAAGCAAAGCAGTGTCCCAATGCTCGCAGTAGGACACGCTCTTGGTCCGTCAGCTTGCGGAGGCCCTGGCCACGGAAGCTGGGCACGGAACGAGACTCTCTACTGGCTGGTGGCCCCGACGCCGGTGGCCCTGACGACTGCTCCACGGTGTTTGCTGCCATGACAACTTGCTCCAGGGTACGTGGATGCTCACGCATGACCTGTCGCTGGATGTGCGGCACTGGACCCCTGACGAATAGCAGCGCTCTGGTGTGGTGGTCGATTTCCGGCACTTGCAGGCTGAGGCGAGTGAAAGCAGCAATGTACGCGTCCAGCGACCCGTGCTGCGCTGCGGAAATTAGTCCCATACGCGAAATTTCCTCGTTGTGCCGTGGTCCGTACACATCGCCAAGTGCCGCTTTCAGAGCAGGCCAGTCGGAAAACACTTGGTTAGCTTCCAATGCCGCTATCAACCAAAGACGAGCGTTTCCAGTCAAAAATCCTGCCGCGTAGTCGACCCTCTGTGCCGCATTTGGGAGTGCCAACGACCGTAGGGCCATGTCCATTGCAAACGTCCATTCTTTGAATGTAGCGGAATCTCCTCCAAACACAGGCAGCTCTTTCGTAAGGCGGGGTGTTGGCTCCCACGGTTCCGAGTTCGGATGTATCGTTCGGTTTCCTTGGCTAACGCACTGAGCGGTCTTGATATCGTTTATCAGCTGAACGACGAGTACGAGGAGCGTAAGCAGAGCGACCAGAACACCTGCCAAAAGCAGAGTAGTAACCATCCTCTGCTACCAGTGTAACAGGTTTAATCGAACTTGAAAAGTAAGAGGCCTGGTTGAGCGTGCCTCAACCAGTTATATGCAAAATGTGATAGTATACATGTGGCAATGGCGCCAATGAAGGTGCTAATAGACAGGCGTAAGATGCATGAGGTGCGAGGGAGTGTAAAGGTATAGCGAACAGGGGAAAACTGTTACATCGCGCTCCACAAAAACAAAAGATTAGGCCATCCAGAATTAATTCGTTGTTTCGGGTCACCCGACCGACCGTCTTTTTTCACCTGACCGCAAAATGTTTTTTTATAGTGCATGCAAATGTACAGACTAGACTATGTACACATGCGACCCTAATAATAGCAGTCCAGATATCGACCTCGAAGCCCTGGCTAGCCAAATGACAGGATGCAGTGTTTGGTGACGAAGTTGTCTTCTATCTCCGATCCGCAATTGGTCCTGAAACAGCATCAGCTCCGCCACCTTGTCGCTATTTACAGAAGTAGGCCTCGGCGGGTAATGCCAGTTATTTCAGCTCAAAATGCTTTTAGCATTGCTAGTTATTCGGTCATATAATGCTCGTTAGAATGCTAATTTGGACTTGTAATGCTTGTTGAAAAGGCAATGTGAACCACTCATATGGCATTGTGTCATAATGTAAGCCACACTGCACGGAATACTGCTATTGGAAGTACCTAGTACTTTGAAAGTAGATTATAATATTATGGTGATGCTATTTCAAATTGATGTGGAACTGAAGTTGCTATCATGAACTAGCAGTGAATAACAGTAAATCAGAACCCTACGTCCACAGTCTTCAAAGTACTTTGAGGGTGCATACGGAATGCCATTTTGGAAATTTAGTATATTGTGTGGTGTGAAAAAGTACAATATAAGTCAACGTATCACTTCGTGGAATGAGTCAATCAGCACAGTGGGCAACTAGTGCATGAGTATAGGTAATCAGTCCAGACACCAAGACTTGGTGATTCATTGCAGCAATCCATTAGCAACACAATGGGGCATAATACGGGCACCCAGTGAACACACTGTCACAATAGTAGGAATGTTACTAACCCTCGATATGCTTGCTCCTTTGGCTTTGGGCAGTCGTGTGCATGCCTCACCGGGCTCATCCTCCACCTCTGCCTCGTTCTCGTCTTCCTTATTATCCTCCTCTGTCTCACACTCTTCCTCCGAAGAATCAGAGACTTCCAAAACATTTCCATTTGATGTACTCATGGTGCAAGCAAGCCAGCAGTGCATGACTCTGTGAATAGGAAAGACAAGGTTTCTTTCCGTTTCCCATGATGGCATCAACGTGGTACGTCTATACCTAGCAGTCGCCACTAAGATTCGCAACAAGAGACGCATGTTGCGAAGTCGCAGGCTAACGTTTAAGCAAAACTGCCAAAAGCCGCTGGTACAAAGTACAGTGTGTACGTTACATTGTAGAGCTCCTGTTTTATTCAGTAATGCACACTCGACTCATGAAGTGAGAAAATGACACTTTTGGGCGCTAATGCTTGTTTCGGCTCCAAATCCGGGTACAATGCTGGAGCATTGCTAGTTCTCAAAACGATGCTCGTAATGCCAGTTATCGCACCCCACGTGAGTGTCTCCATGGTTTGAGCCAATCAGCGGCCTTACTGAGCGTGCAATATTCCCCAGTACACCGCCAGCCAATGTGGATGCACTGCAGTGCGATATTGCACCCCGGCGAGTGAGCGTGCAAATAACCTATAATTATTTGCACGCTCACTTCGAAGTGAGCGTGCAAATATAGGTTATTTGCACGCTCACTTCGAAGCGAGCGTGCAAATATAGGTTATTTGCACGCTCGCTTCGAAGTGAGCGTGCAGTATCATTATAGCCAATATAGGTTATTTGCACGCTCACTCGCCGGGGTGCAATATCGCACTGCAGTGCATCCACATTGTCATCTGGTCATTGGCTGGCGGTGTACTGGGGAATATTGCGAGTCGCTCCGCCAAGCAGTCGCTGCTGGCTTGCTGCAGCACACCAAAATAATAATAATTGGTCGAGGACGCTGTCGCGGAAGCGAATGTGGACCCGGCTTGCGTCCGCCAAGTCAACTTCACAAGCTCCGTGAGAGTCGAGACAGCAGACGCCCAAGTATTGGAGAAGACTGTCGACAGCCGATTTGAGAAACTGTCCGACGCCGCCATCGACAGCCTCGTTTCTGAGCAGAAAAACAAAAACACAGAGCAGGCAACTGACAAATGGCTCCGCTTATTCGACGAGTACTGTAAAGACACAGGACGTCGCTGTGACCTGAGTACGGTTACGGCAAGCGACCTAGCTTACATTCTGCGACATGCATACGTCGAATTCCGTCCGAAGAAAGCTGGAGTGAAGTTTTTTTTTTTTTTTTTTTTTTAATTTCGGCCAGTCGGCTACTAATAGTACTATCATTTTCGTCTTGGGGGCTAGACAAGGGGAAGTAGCCATGTCGGGGCGTGAGCCCGCCTTTCGGCACCGGGAGTTGCAGCTCGCTCGACTTGACTCTACTGAGTGCAGAGGACCCACACCTTGATCTGGTGAGCTGCGTCGTGGGGATTTTGCAGTCAGATGTGCGACTGCGGGGCTCGAACCCGCGACCTCTCGGGTCGCAGGCAAGCGCAGTACCCAATGTACTGAAGTTCTACTCTGCATCAAGCTTGCTCGGTTTCCGTTCCGCAATACATCGCAAGCTAGTCGAGTTGAAGCGGCTCATGAACGTCCACAGTGACCCAGCGTTCAAGGACGCAAACATTGCATTGAAGGCTTTCCTCCTGAAGCCAAAGAAAGCGGGGAGAAGTCAAAGCGGTGGAGCACAAACACCCCATCAACGACGACGACATGAGCAAGCTGTCCCGCTACTTCCATGATCTCCCGTGTATACAGCAGCTGCTCGAAAGAAGTGTTCCTCTAAAAATGAGCGCGACTGGTTGTGCTGTGTTGTATGACTGTGAAATGATAGCAGGGTTGCATGCAGCATGCTAGCCTAGGGTTGCACCAGACCGTGTCAAGTCACACACACAAGTGTGTGGTGACAGACTGTGTGGTGGCAGGGGTGCGATAAATGTATTACTGCACTCGGACGCGTGCAATACCGGCGTCGATACTCTGCACTTACGGCTTCGCCGTTCGTGCAGATATCGGCCGGTATTGCACTGGTCCTTGTGCAGTAATACATACTTACAATGCTAGCATTACCCGCCGAGGCCTATACAGAAGTAAGGTGAGACCTGCTCGCCGGTCAGACTCGTTTGCCAGCGAGGCCAAGATCTGGTCCTGGAGCCGTGGAGGGGACCTGGATCTGATGCGACAATGACTGCGCTGGATTGTCTACACTACAGTCAAATTTGATCGACTGGCTAGATGGACAAAAGCTATTCGATGTACATGTACATGTTACATGGACGTAACCAAAATAAAAAATAAACCCGACCGACCGACCCTGGTACGGATGAGTGAAGTGACCCGAAACAACGAATTAATTCTAGGTGGCCTTACAGAAAATACGCAGGGGGGGGGGGATTACGGGGGAAAGTATGCACAATATCAGAGAGTCAAATAAGTGAATGGAGGGGGAAGCGGAGTTAGAGCTATTTTTCGTCTTTTTTTCTTCGATTCATAGCCTGTCCGTTGCCCACTCCCAGCGGGTAAGGCGCAGGTGGGCGCTGACCTTCTCTTTAATGTCTGCAGTCCTTTGCTTGCCGACGTAACCGTCGGAGACCATCATGAACAATGGACTGACTAATTATTCACTTGTCCTGTCTTTCTAAATAACATGTCAATGCACATGTTCTTGGTTTAGTTTTTGGCCTTTTTTCGTGCTTTGGAGTTACTTGTTGTTTTGGAGAGTTCCCTCCTCTCCACCTAATGTTTTTTCCGCAAGTCCTTTTCCTTGTTGGCTGGTTCAGCAGAACGCACTCCGGGAGCTGGTTCCAGACCTCCACAACAGCGTCAGGGAAGGACCGACTCACGGCGAAGGTCATCATTCCGTGCTCTGAGCGGAAGAGTGGAAGTGAGCTGCAACTGGTGTGAGGGATGCCGTTGTGTGCGTCGGCTATGGCGTGGTTGCTCGGGGTGGAAGAAGGGTGAGAAGCACAGGCTGTCCAACCGTCCTGCTTTCAGCAGGATAGTCCTGCTTTGGGCCAAAACATTTGTGTACATTTACATGGGAGACAATTTTGCCTTTGTATACTGATGTATCATGCTAGCTACTCATGTATTGCGCATGTACTTCAAGTTGCTATCACCCGTATAACGCGTACTGTTACGTTATACGCCTTGCTTCACGTGATTACGTCATGTCTCTATTGGACGCATGCACGCATCCATATTCTGGATTCATGTGTTCTTCTCCTTGCTCTTCTTCCCCACTTGAGAATGTAAATAATTATTAGTTTCTATTAAGTATTATCTCAGGGGCGTGCTCGGCCCCCCAACTAGGGGGGTGCACGGGAGCCGAGGGGAGCCACCGCCGGCTTCTGCAATTAATTTGTTATCACTCCCCCCTCACGTGACCGCGGACTCCTGCATATACACTCACACAATAACCACACAACTGTTTGGGGATAGCGCGCTTATTGTATTATGCCAAACTTGACACGCTGAGTCCAGCTTGACTCAGCTGAGTCCCTAACTGCAATTTACTGCTCTAACATGAAGCCGTGCCTGGAAGAAGGGAAAGAGCGAAAAAAGAAAAAAAAATTCTGGCCTTCTGCAAGCAATAGCAAGTAATGAGTGACGGCTGTGTAAAGTCGCACAACCATGCAGTCGACCGGATGATGGTGAGTGTCCGGCACACATCTTGCTCTGCTGCTCCACCTGCGCATACCTGATACGGTGGTGCGCTTACGGGCGGGCTGCCTGGGCCCCAGATGCCTCATTGATGCGCCACGGAGTGCCGTCGAAGCACCTGTATCACTTCGGTGATCCAAATGCGAATGCAGCCTTGCCGGTCGCCCGCCGGCCTGCCGCCTACGTGACCAGCCTGAGACTGGCCCTGCCGCATTTGGCGCTTCTAAACGCTGCGATCCGGTCGACAGCTCACTGGGCTGCCAAATACGTGACTGGCTTGAGGACAGTTCCATACTGGGCAGGGCGCCCAGCTCAGGTCGCACGCCGTAGCGGCGTGAGCTGGGCGCGGTGAGGGTTGGTGATAACTACAGTTTCCTCCTTCCTCCTCCGGAAACTTCCATTTATCACTCCCCCCTCACGTGACCGCGGACTCCTGCATATACACTCACACAATAACCACACAACTGTTTGGGGATAGCGCGCTTATTGTATTATGCCAAACTTGACACGCTGAGTCCAGCTTGACTCAGCTGAGTCCCTAACTGCAATTTACTGCTCTAACATGAAGCCGTGCCTCCCAAAAATAATGGGGGTCGCCTCGCCGCACGCTATCCCCTATTCTTGGTCCCGTCGATCTCTGTGCTGTTCGCTGTAGACCTGTGATGGCATGCCTGATTCGGTATACAGTGAAACCAGTAGCTAAAGACCACCGTGACCAGCGACCAGCCTGGTACTACCGACCACTTCGCCGGGCACGGACGGTCTCACATTCATAATGGTTGTGCCCTGCAAGCCTGCAGCCAAGGACCACCTGCCACTAAGGACCGCTTTCTCTGGCCCCAAGGGGTGGTCGTTAGCCACAGGCTCAACCGCACATGTATCTCTTGCGGGTCAACCTGACCACCTTCCGGCGGCCTGGAGCTGCCGTCCGGGCACCTTCCTGGCCGCCAGATCCTGTGTCAGCTTGAGGGCGTCTACCAAGGGCATTGCCATGAAGGACTGCTAGGCTTTCCCCTGGTTGGTAGCTCCTGCTGGTGCTGGGCACTACTGAATACGCTGACGACTTGTCAGCTTCCGCGGGTAGTGTTCGCACGGGGGGATACCTGGGCGCCCCAAGCCGGGCAGACAACAGCCGAAGGGCTGTCGTGTTGGATACAAGTGTGACTAGCTACCCGCCTGGTACTATGGACACCTTCGCCGGGCACGGAAGGTCTCACATTCATAGTTTGCGGTGCAAGCCTCCAACTAAGGACCACCTGCCCCTCAAGACCGCTTTCTCTGGCCCCAAGGGGTGGCCGCTTAGTCAAAGGCTCCACCGCACATGCATCTCTTGCGGGTCAACCCTGACCACCTTCCGGTGACCTAGAGCTGCCGTCCAGGCCCCTTCCTGGTGGCCAGATCCTGTGTCAGCTTGAGGGGGTCTACCAAGGGAATTGCCATGAAGGACTGCTAGGCTTTCCCCTGATTGGTAGGTCCTGCTGGTGCTGGGCACTACTGAATACGCCGTCACAACTTTTTCCGCTTCCACGGGTGGTGTTCGCACGAGGGGGATGCCTGGGTGCCCCCCGCAGAGCCGACAACAGAGCCAAAGGGTTGGCGCGTTGTATACAATTATTAGTTTCTCAGTTATTCTTGTATTTTGCCTCTTTAATAGGTCGATGACGGCTTCCCGCCCGCCGATCGTCCAAAAAAAAATATGGGGTGAGGCCCCTATCCTGCAACAGGCAATAAATGTGGCCGGGAGTATGCGCTAAGGGCCAGTCAGGACCTGCTGGGTGCCCGAGCTACGGTGCTAACAAGCAAATGCGAACAAGCAAGCTCGAAAGGAGATCTTCGGTTGCACTCCCCATCTCAGCTGCAAACAAACCACGCTCCGAGGGAGAGCTGCCCCTGCATTTTGCAAGCCTAGCTGTAAATATACAAAGCTCCAAGGGGAAATGCCCCTGCATTTTGCAAACATAGCTGTACACATCCAATGCTCCCAGGGGAGCTGCCCCTGCATTTTGCAAACATAGCTGTAAACTTCCAAGGGGAGCTGCCCCTGCATTTTGCAAGCATAGCTATAAACATCCAAAGCTCAGGGGAGCTACCCCTGCGTTTTGCAAACCTAGCTGTAAACCAACAAAGCTCAAAGGGAAGCTGTCCCTGCATTTTGCACACATAGTTGTAAGCATCCAAGGCTCCAAGGGGGGCTGACCCTGCATTTGCAAACATAGCTGTAAACATCCAAAGCTCCCAGGGGAGCTGCCCCTGCATTTTGCGACCGCACCTGTAAACATCCAACTTCAAAAGCTCCCAGGGGAGCTGCCCCTGCAGTTTGCAAGCATAGCTGTAAACATCCAAAGCTCCAAAGGGGAGCTACCCCTGCGTTTTGCAAACCTAGCAGTAAACCTACGAAGCTCAAAGGGGAGCTGCCCCTGCATTTTGCAAACATAGTTGTAAACGTAGAACTAGAAGGCTCCAAGGGGAGCTGCCCCTGTATTTGCAAATATAGCTGTAAACATCCAAAGTTCCAAGGGGAGCTGCCCCTGCATTTGGCAAACCTAGCTGTAAACCTACAACGCTCTGAGGGGAGCTACCCCTGCATTTTGCAAACCTGGCTGTAAACATCCAAGCCCCAAGGGGAACTGCCCCTGCATTTAGCCAACATAGTGGTAAACATCCAAAGTTTCAAGGAGTGCTGCCCCTGCATTTTGTCCGCACAGCTGTAAACTAGTTTTAAAAGCTCCAAGGGGAGCTGCCCCTGCATTTTGCAAACATAGCTGTAAGCATCCAAAGCTCCAAGGGGAGCTGTCCCTGCATTTTGTCGCGTAGCTGTCAACTAGCTAAAGCTCCAAGGAGAGCTACCCCTGCATTTTGCAAACGTGGCCGTAAACATACCCAGCTCCAAGCCCTTTTTTTTTTTGTTTCTTCCTCGCAAACATAGCTGTAAACATACCACACACTAAGGGGAGCTGCCCCTGCTTTCTGCAAGCATCGCTGTAAACGATTACATACAAGGCTCGGAGGGGAGTTGCCCCTGCTTTTTGCAAACATAACTGTACCAGGCCCCAAGGGGAGCTGCCCCTGAATCTTGCAAACATAGCTGTGAACATACAAAGCTCAAAGGGGAGCGGCCCCTGCGTTTTGCAAACATAGCCGCAGCGCCGGGCATAACGCCACCCAGGCGAGGCGCGCTGCCCCTGCCTTGACCAATGCCGCCGCAAACAACACGCGCAAAGGGGCGCTGCCCCTGCATTTGCTCGCATAGCCGCCGTATCAGACCGCCGGGTCAGCCGCCATATCAGACCGCTGGGTCAGCCGCCATATCAGACCGCTGGGTCAGCCGCCGCCATATCAGACCGCTGGGTCAGCCGCCGCCATATCAGACCACTGGGTCAGCCGCCGCCATATCAGACCGCCGGGTCAGTTGCCATATCGGACCGCTGGGCCAACTGCCATGTCGGGCCGCCGGGTCAACCGCCGCATGGGCTAGGGGCGCTGCCCCTGCCTCTGCCGCCGCCACAAACATAGCTCAAAAGGGAACCACCCCTGCATTTGCTCGCAACGCCGCCGTATCAGGCCGCCGGGTATTCCGCCGCATGGGCGATTACGTAGGGGAATCGCCCCTGCCTCCGCTAGTACAACTGAATAAGCAGCATGGGCCAATCGCCCTGCCCGCCGGGTGCGCATAATGTGTGAGTGTGTGTGTGTAACGCACATACGCGTGTCTGCAATATGCCCTGCGCGGTCGTGACGGATTAATCCGTCGCACCTCGGGTAAAGTGTTAATTACTGAAAGTAAAACAAGGTCGCCAGCCCGCCAACACCGGCACGTACTGCCGGCTCGCCGTGGTATCTAAACAACAATGGCAACAGCGACGACAGCCGCAAGGAAAAAGATAACAGCTTGCCATGTCCAAACAAAGCCCCAAAACAGCAAAGTAGACCCCACATGCTGAGACTTGGTGTAATGCCGCCTAGTACGAGTAGGAAGGGGAGGGGAGCGACAGCACTTAGAGGCGAAGCAGGGTGAGGGATGGAGGAGGATAAAGAGAGAGAGAGAGAGAGAGAGAGAGAGAGAGAGAGAGAGAGAGAGAGAGAGAGAGAGTATGTGTGTGTGTCTATGTATGTATGTATGTATGTATGTATGTATGTACTTTTTGAAGTATGTATGCGTGTGTGTGGGTGTGTGTGTGCTTGCGTGCTTACCCACGTGGGCTGAGAGAGATAGACTACACAGCGAATGAAAAAGGAGGCACGCATTGGTTGAGAAGAAGTTCAGCCGGTTTGCTGCCATGATTAGTTGCTCCCGCATAGCATGAGTTCGGGACTAAGCCGAGTCCAGCAGCTGGATTAGGGAGCCGATGAGAGGAAATGGACTAATCGTCCGCGTGAAAGAGCGTCCGCAGCGGAGTTGTCCGTGACCGTAATATGGGTAGTCAGCGAGATAAAGCCTTGTGTTCTGCTACCATGCGGGGCTGAAGTGGGCTAGTTCCGTCACGGTTGGATTTCGGCAAGTCCCGGATTTCAGACTGCTCCAACTGCCCTTTTGTCGCCGTGCAGTATGAATTTCTTATCGGACTACTTAGGGCCCCAGAGGGCGTAAGCTCGTGTTGCAAGGCGCGATGGTTCTGAAAGTCTGCCAGGCCTCGACCCAGTAGATTAGAGATTCAGTTTTTCTCTTGCCAGAAGAGGAGCCGCCAATGACAATTCCACTCAGTGATTGCCATCGGATTGATCGATTCTAACACGTTTGGCTGCTGGCTGCGTGTGGGCAGGACAGGAAGGCAGCATTGTGGCCAGCTCGACGTATTCCGCACGCCGTATTGTCCTAATCGTCTCCCGTACGCCAACACATGCGCCGGCCGGCATCATAGCGCCTCCAAGGAACTCAACTAAACTGGTCATACACGACAGTGTCCATGCTTGCATTTTCGGCCGGCATGCTCATCGCCCGAGGCTTGTTGGTCAGGGCCGACGCTGCCGTCGCCGCGGTCTCAAACGAGGAATACCAGCGATCCGCTGCTGAGTAGGATCCATGCTCAGGTACGGGTATAAACCATGTAAACCAACTAGCTTTAGAGCAAACGAGAGCAAAAAAATTCTGGCCTTCTGCAAGCAATAGCAAGTAATGAGTGACGGCTGTGTAAAGTCGCACAACCATGCAGTCGACCGGATGATGGTGAGTGTCCGGCACACATCTTGCTCTGCTGCTCCACCTGCGCATACCTGATACGGTGGTGCGCTTACGGGCGGGCTGCCTGGGCCCCAGATGCCTCATTGATGCGCCACGGAGTGCCGTCGAAGCACCTGTATCACTTCGGTGATCCAAATGCGAATGCAGCCTTGCCGGTCGCCCGCCGGCCTGCCGCCTACGTGACCAGCCTGAGACTGGCCCTGCCGCATTTGGCGCTTCTAAACGCTGCGATCCGGTCGACAGCTCACTGGGCTGCCAAATACGTGACTGGCTTGAGGACAGTTCCATACTGGGCAGGGCGCCCAGCTCAGGTCGCACGCCGTAGCGGCGTGAGCTGGGCGCGGTGAGGGTTGGTGATAACTACAGTTTCCTCCTTCCTCCTCCGGAAACTTCCATTTTGCAACCTTTCTTGAATTTTAGAGCATATTTGCATACATTACCCAGCTGCCAGATTGAAATTTTGGGGGGGTGCACGTGCCCCCCGTGCCCATCGCCGAGCACGCGCCTGTATCTTGTCACCAAACTAGTTCCTGTTGTCTAGTACTAGTAGTAGGGATATCACCGTATTTTTTTCTTTCGTAGTAAACCAAGAAAACTGTTTGTTTTCGGGAAGAACTACAGTACAGGAGATAGCACAGAAAATTTGGATGAAAAATCTTGAAGGATACCAGAGATATGAGGCGTCAAAGTCATACGCCAACCTTCATCATGATGTATGCGGAATGCCATACTGCTGTGGCACCAACAGGGTTTTCCGGAAAGCCTAGCAAACGCTTAGCAACATTACAATATTGTCAGAATGCTATGAAATCTGGCTTGTAGGTGCAATACAGGTGCAATATAGGTGCAAAACAGGTTGGTTAGTCCTAATGTTGACCAAAATATCATATTTCGGCAAGCGATGACCAATGAGAACGAGCGCGGCACCCATAGCAACCACCATAGCAACAATGCTAAATCCCTTGAACACGAGCTCCATTAGTATGAAATTGAAGTGAGCACTGATGGCTATGGTTGTATTATACATGTACAAATAATAAATACAGCAGTTTGGTCTTCAGATGCCCAACTTTACTGCGGCTGTCACACAGTTGATCAATCATGTACATTTACATGTACATTTTACATGTAAAATGCACAATAGTGAAATACGCGTACAATCCAATCACTGACGCGATCCATGTCAGAGCACCACTCCATAGCATCTTTCTGATTTCAAGGCGACGAGTCGAATACAAAATCATAGCTCACTTTGTCGCAATAGCGAAAGTCTCCGTCAGGTGCAATCTTTCACTAGGGCCAACAAATCATCTGAAACACTCCTAGCGCTTGAACATATTGGGTCCAGAAATTCATTCATTTTGGGCGACCAGGAGGTGAAAGTCTTGAAAGCGCGATGAAGAGCGATCCCCCAGCTCGAGAAGAAAGCACTATTCTACATAATTCGAGGTCGCTGAACACGATGGTGGGTGTTTCCTGGCCGTGTACTCCCTCCAAACGGATGAAAAATCCAATTGAAAACTACACTCCTCCCAACAAAAAGCTCAAACTACAGTTGCCCAAGCAAGTGCGGCACCAAAACGAGCAGGAAGACCTCAGCTATCAAACGCACCAACTTTCAACTTTGGAAAAGAAAGCAGGACAAAGCAGTTGGAAAAAAACTGCAGCGAAGTCCATGGTGCCACCGCTACCATGCTAAAGTACGTGACCCGAGTGAAGGCTGTTTTCAGTTGATTTGGCACGTGACTGAACTCCCTACTAGTAGTAGTGGTGTGCATGAGAACATAACATGGCGCAGTGAAGTTTCGTACCTGTGTTTTTCTTGCCCGTGGTGCATCCCGGTTGTGTTCGCACGAGGCCTGCAGGTCCAATTAAATTTTATTTATTTCTCTAGTCGTGACCGTCTTCCGAAATGTCAGATGCAGCTGCACCAAGTGTGCCGAGCGCAGATATCGCTGCTCTTGCCGATCTCTTCAAAAAGCAGATGGAGGCAGCCAATGAACGAGAGAAGCGTCTCGATGCAATTATCACTGGTCTTACTCAACAGAGTCAGCCTCGCTCGTCGCCAGCACCGCCAGCTCCAAAGCCTGTCGCGGCGGAGCGACCCATGCTGCTGTCCTCCGCGTCCCTGTCAGAGTTTGCTGCCTGGCAGGAACTGTGGGAAGACTTTTCTCGGTGCCAGCACCTGACAGCACAGTCAAAGGAAACCAGGGTATCTGCCATCCGTCAGTGCCTTGACGAAGACCTCAGACGTTTTATCAGGGAGGGCACCATTGTCATCGCACCCAATCCTGATGCGTGTGACGTCTTGGAGGCGGTCAAGCAGTTTCTTCGCCGACAAAGAAACCCGATACTTGACCGTATTGAATTTTATAAGCGCACGCAACAGAAAGGGGAATTGTTTGACGGGTTCCACACTTCCCTGAAGGAGTTGTTTAACACGTGTGATTTTGTGGAACACGAGCTCTGTTCTGCCTGTTCGGCACATGCCTGTTCTACGTGCAAGACTAATCTTGCACGGGTCCACGCGGACATGATGCGAGACCGCATTGTGATCGGTATCCTGGACGACACCACCCGTCACAAACTGTTGTCCACCTCCGACCTGACATTGGAGGCGACAGTCAAGGTGTGTCGTGCAGAAGAGGCAGCCACACAGACCAGCCACCACATCCCTACCGCCGGCCAAGTCAATGCTGCCAGGAAGTCGTCTTATCAGCGCGCGAAGTCAGCTTCACAGCCCCCAGTTGAGGCGAAGCACACTTCTGCTCGTGATAAGTGCCGTAACTGCGGACGCACAGCGCACACGAAATCGCCGTGTCCCGCGATCAACAAAGTGTGCCTCAACTGTAATGGAATGGGTCACTTCCGGGCAATGTGCCGCAGGCCTGCCAAGAAGCCGGACAAGTCGTCCAAGATCGCACACTTGCGACTCAACCGAGCATCTCTGTTGGACGACGCAACAGTTTCCGTTGCCACCCAGCTTGTGACCGAGCCAGAGCCCGTTGCTCTTAGTTGGCTCCCGGATACTGGTAGCGACGTTGATGCCATCGGCACTCAACACCTTGACCAGTTAGGCGGATTTGTCGAGAACCTGCTTGACGACATCGACGATGTTCGTACCGCAGATGGCGCCAGTCTCACCCCTGTTGGCAAGATTTCGGCGACTCTCAGTTGTGGACCAAACCAGCACACGTCCACCATTCATGTCTATGATGGTTTGACTGATGCCCTCCTATCCCGTTCATCCTTGCACGCCCTGGGATACTTGCCGTCCGGCTGGCCGAAGCAAATCGCAGCAGTCCAACAGGTAGTCCCATCGGTCGTGTCCAAAGCCACCGACTCAGAGACGATGAGAGCCGAACTCCTAGCTGAATTCGCTGACGTCTTTGATGACTCCGTGTTGAAGCCGATGCTTGGTGGACCTATGGAAATTAGAGTGCGAGCTGATGCTAAGCCTGTCGCTGCATATCATGCCCGCCAGATCCCGCATGCGTACCGTGACCAAGTGAAGTCCCAGCTGGATGACATGGTCCGGGATGCCATCATCGAGGAGGTCACCGAACCCAGTGCGTGGTGTCACCCAATTGTCATCGTGGACAAGAAGGGGACAAACGAGAAGAGGCTCACCGTTGATTTCAAAAAGCTCAACGACCAAGTCCAACGCCCTGCTCACCCCGCACCAAGCCCTCGTGACGCTGTATCCAGCGTTGGCAACGCAAGATATTTCACCAAGCTAGACGCCCGCCACGGCTATTGGCAAGTTCCTCTGAGCGAGGCCTCCCGTCCGTTGACCACGTTCATGACACCTTGGGGTCGGTACAGGTACCTACGCAACCCACAAGGATTGGTCTCTGCCGGAGACGAGTTTAATCGCCGCACCGACGCCGCGTTCGCTCATATCTCCCAGTTCCAGAAGGTCGTTGATGACTGCCTCGTCTACGATAATGACCTGCCCACCCACCAATCTCACGTCCGGGATGTCCTGCTCTGCGCCCGGGAGAATGGCATTACTCTGAGCGCCAAGAAGTTTGTGTTCGGCATGCCAGCCGTGGAGTTCTGTGGTTACCGCATCAGTGCTGACGGCTGGACCGTCGATGATGCCAAGGTCAAAGCTATCAGCCAGTTTCCAGCTCCCAGCAACCGCACTGATCTCCGATCATTTATGGGTCTTATCAACCAGTGTGGTGAGTTCACCCCGCACCTGTCTGAGCACGCCGCCCCGTTGCGCCCATTGCTCAAGACGTCCAACGAGTTTGTATGGGACTCAGTTCACACAGACGCAGTCAACGCTGCCAAGGCTGAGCTGTTGTCACCATCAACGCTGTCATTCTTAAACGTGACCAGCCACTCCGCCTAGAGACCGATGCATCTGCTTTGCATGGCCTTGGCTACGTTCTGTGGCAGTTGCAAGATGGCAAGTGGCGCATTCTCCAGTGTGGCAGTCGATTTCTGTCGGATCCAGAATCCCGGTATGCTGTCATCGAACTGGAGCTCCTAGCTGTCGTCTGGGCGGTGAAGAAATGTTCTCTCTACCTCGCCGGTACATTGTTTGAGCTGGTCACCGACCACCGGCCCCTCATACCAATCATCAACTCGTACTCGCTCGATCAGATTGAGAATCCCGGCTCCAACGCCTGGTCATGAAGCTTCGTCCATACCAGCCGCATGCCACTTGGCGTAAGGGTACTGACAACGCTTTCGCCGACGCGCTGTCCCGCAATCCAGTGGATGATCCCACCCCTGACGATGAGCTCGGTGAAGACCCAGCCCTTCGTACTCCTGCCATACGCGCTTGCATTCGGAAAGACACCGAAGGCCAGATTGCCAATCTCCGGTTTGCCGAATTGCAAGAAGCCGCTCGAGCTGACTCGGATTATCAGGCACTCCTCACCACCGTCCGGAACGGATTTCCCGACGACAAACGCGACTTATGTCCTGCTGCCTAGCCGTATTGGACAGTCCGTCATCATCTTACAGTCGACCAGGACCTGGTACTGAAAGGTCCTCGCATTGTGGTCCCACGTTCCCTCAGGCGTAGTGTGCTTGACGACTTGCATGCTGCTCATCAAGGTCTCAACCGTACCAAGGCTCGTGCTCGCCAGGTGGTGTATTGGCCCCAGCTGTCCAACGACATTGACAATATCGTTCGCAGCTGCGCTGAATGCCGTCACCACGCACCTTCCCAGGTGAAGGAACCTCTGCTGGCAACTGAGGATCGTTGTCCTGCCCTCCCGTTTGAGAGCACCAGCGCGGATCTGTTCGAATGCCAAGGCTACCAGTTCCTGGTATACGTGGACCGCAAGACCGGCTGGCCCTGTGTTGCCAAGATAGGACGCACCGCCACCTCCGCTGATGTAGTCCGTGCGTTCCGAGGCTGGTTCGCGGACCTCGGTGTTCCAGCTGTCCTGACGACTGATGGTAGTCCGCAGTTCACAGCGCAGCGCTTCTCCGCCTTCTGTCAGCGTTGGCAAGTCCGCCACGTCAGATCCAGTCCGCATTACCCACAATCGAATGGCCATGCGGAGGCGGCTGTCAAGGCCATCAAATCTCTCGTGTACAAGACCACCACCAACGGAGACATTAATGTCGATGCCTTCCGTCGTGGCTTATTGGAATGGCGTAACACTCCCCGTAGCTCCGGTCAGAGCCCAGCGCAGGCCCTGTTTGGCCGCCCTCTGTCGTCATTCGTGCTTGCCCACCGGACCAGTTTTGCCCCAGCGTGGCAAGAAACCGCTGACGAAATCGACAGTCGTGCCTCTGCCCAGTCAGAAGCAGCCAGTCAGCACTACAACCAGTCTGCCCGTTCTCTGCCTGCCTTCCACCTTGGTTGCCCTGTTGATCTACAAGATCCCCGCAGCAAGTTGTGGAACGCCCGCGGTACCATTGTCGCCATTGGGAGCCACAGCGACTACATGGTCAAGCTTCCCAGTGGCCGAATATACTGGCGAAACCGTCGCTTTCTTCGACCTGTTGTCTTGCCCGTAGCACCTGCACAGCCGATGCCTGCTACCCCCATCACTCAGCCTGCCCCGCCAGTCCGGCGCAGTCAGCGAAGCCGCCAAACCCCGTCTAGGCTGAATATTTCGAACACTCGTGGCCAAACTTATGATTAGCTGCCTGTGCGTCTTTCTGTCTCTTGTTGAGCTCAGCTATTTTCGTATTCAGTTATCTCTATCTTCTTTGCCGTCCTTTCTAGTTGGTATTAGATGCCTTGTTGTCATCTCAGAAGGGGCGTGAGATACATGTATGTAAATGTAATTGTTATATTTCTATCTCAGAAGGGACGTGATGTATCATGCTAGCTACTCATGTATTGCGCATGTACTTCAAGTTGCTATCACCCGTATAACGCGTATTGTTACGTTATACGCCTTGCTTCACGTGATTACGTCATGTCTCTATTGGACGCATGCACGCATCCATATTCTGGATTCATGTGTTCTTCTCCTTGCTCTTCTTCCTCACTTGAGAATGTAAATAATTAGTTTCTATTATCTTGTCACCAAACTAGTTCCTGTTGTCTAGTAGTAGTGGCGTGCATGAGAACATAACATATACATTTCATATAGGTGTCCTGCTTTGGAATGGTGGCAAGGTTGCCCAGACATGCTTCAAGCATGTCTGGGCCAGTTGAAAAGTGGAGCTTGTACAGAAAGCAGAGTGCTCCGACCATTCTGCGGATGTCCAAGCTAGGGAGGTACGCTCCATCACCGATTAGGCGAAGGCCACGGCGTTGGATGGCAGTGAGGCGAGCCAGAGTGGTGGGTGCGGCGCTCATTCACACGAGCATGCCGTACTCCAGGACCGGGCAGACAAAGCCCTTGTAGATCACACCACGGCACCTGGAGTCCAGCACTCGTGAGGCTTTCGGAGAAAGACGCTGCGAGCCTCGAATAGCCAACTGCCTGATATGAGCTGTGAAGAACAGGTGTACTAGTAGGTGAAACAGCACACCCAGCAGCTTCAGCTGGACGGCTTCCGGAACAACTGTGCTCTGGAATACAAAGTTTTGCAGGGCAAAGAGTTAGACTGTTGGGACTTGTACTCTTTCATGCTCCTACAGCTGAATGACTCGTCATGCAGTTTCACTGTATATCTATAATGTATCATGTTACGAAGAACTGGGTTGATGGCAACACTGTACTCGCCAAAGCTGTTACATTTCCAATTTCGCAACTACGATCAGACAAAGCAGTTCAATTCACAACTCCGATCAGATATAGTGTTGAACCATTCACTATCTTTCATAGGTTCATAGGTTCATGGGTTCATAGGTTTGACATTCGTGGCCAGACCTCGTATGTATGAGCTGCCGTATTTGCCAGAGTATAATTATAAGGCTGCGTTTACACAGAGATAAAACGAAACGAAACGGAACGAAAGCGCGTTGGCCTCAAATCGTTTTCAAGCCACGAGAACGGCAAACCATTCTGAAGCGTTTACACGAAAACGGAAAAGAGGCGATCAGGCTGGAGTTAGCACGTGCTGGCTTGGAGTAGGCCTTGACGGATTATGCTAGCATAATTTTTCGCATAATTCCTACCAAAATCGAATAAGCGCATAATTCGAGGCAAATTGCATACGAATCGCATAAATTGGAATAATCCAACTGTTCGCATCAAATTCCATACAGTTGTACATGTTCTACAAGTACAAGTATAAGTAGATGCACCAGGAAGTCGTAGGTTTACGACTCCCTTGATAACATTATTATTATTATTATTATTATTATTATTATTATTATTATTATTGTAAAAGAGAAAAGGACATATGGATACGAGTTTAGAGTAACTCTCCATCACTGTAACATGATACTATTATACAGTCAGTTATACAGTTATACATTTATTTATGGCTCAACATCCGAGTTTCAAATTATTATTATTATTATCAAATTTTTGATAGGGCAATCCCCACAGGCCTAAGGCCTTCTTACAGGGTACCCTAGAAATGAAAGTACTGAATTACGGAATAGATGCAGGGAAGAGCATAAGCGGACTGCAGCAGGGAGGGCATTCCAACGGTCGGAACCGATGAAAGAAACTGAAAAGAGACCGAAACGAGTTTTAGCCTTGGGTAGAGTCACAGACGAAGATACCTGGGAGCGAGTGCAGGAATTGGTACGAGTAGAAGTAGAACGAAGGCAAAAGCAATCAGTAAGGAGAGTAGTAGTTACCTGATTCAGGACACGAAACACTAAGATATAGAGTTTGAACTGATAGCGCACAGACAAAGGGAGAATGTGATGGCGTGCATTAATAAGGGATACGTCAGAAAAACGAGGCATACTGAACACAATGCGTAGAGCTCTATTACTAAGACGGACTAGACGGTCATGCAGAGTTAGGGACCATCGCAAAAGTTCGCAGAAGCCCCCGAAACGAAGACCGTGAGTTTCGGGCCTGACCCCCCTCCCTCCCCCCTCAAACGAAACGACAGTCACAATATGGGCTTCATTTTTTCACTTGGATGCTCACACATAATAATTATTATAATATACTACACAGCAGGGGTTCATAAACCCTATGATTATGAACCCCTGCTAGTACTAGTACTAGCAAGAGTCCATAAACCACGCGTTTTATGGACTCTTGGTACTAGACTACACACAGTGTACAGGCAGCCAGCTACGCGCAGTTGCATGAATGGACTACGCGTCCTGACAAGCGATCTACGCCGGCTGTGATGGCACGCTAATCCTACAGCTCCTTTATTATGTCTTCAATACTTTTTTGAATTGAAGCCCGGTTTGCGATTTTCGCACCGACTCCCTCCCCCCCAAACGTATGCTCTTCGTTTCAGGGGCTTCTGCGAACTTTTGCGATGGTCCCTTACTGACAAGCAGTGAGCAAATGAGTTGCTCCCATACTCGAGTACGGTCTGAATGGAACAAATGTAAAATGCACGCTTTGCAGTTACCGTCATGTGATCTCGGACCTTTCTGAACATGGCTAACTTACTTCCAACTTTCCGCTCTAGTTGCCTAACGTGCTCTCCAAAGGAGAGATGTTCGTCGAGTATAATGCCAAGGTATCGAATGTGTGCACTAGAAAAAAACTTTGAGTCACGACAAATCCAAACTGGATCTATTTATCTTTTTTCCGTTTCGTGTAGATAGATAGATAGATAGATAACAGTTAGAGAGAGACAGAGAGAGAGAGAGAGAGAGAGAGAGAGAGAGAGAGAGAGAGAGAGAGAGAGAGAGACAGAGAGAGAGACAGAGAGAGGTTCAGAAGAAAACTGGAAAAGATGACTCTCACATTCATTTTCGGGGACATGTAGAGAAGGACATCAACATTGGTTAATGCTCTGACATCTCACATCAGTCTCGATTTCCCTTCCATATCCGTTATCACACACTTGCGTCATCTTTTTGGAATTTCTCAGCATCAGACACAATAATGGAGCAGTACCAACAGAAATGACTTACCAGTCTTTAGTTAGATGCAGACCATCATCATCATATTTGAATGCGGATGTAAATCTTTCCTTCAGGCGACCAAGAAACAGAAGAAAGTCTGCTCTGGCATTGGTGTCGAGGTCTTTATTTCTCAGCTCCTGGGAAAAAAATCACATCAGAAATATACACCAGCACGTTTTATATACCTACATACATACTCCCGCGATTAGTGCCCCAGGGGCACTATTGTTTCAATGTCCATCACTGATGGGGCACTATTGTTTCAATGTCCATCACTGATGGGGCACTATTGTTTCAATGTCCATCACTGATGGGGCACTATTCAAGAAAGGGCACTATTCAAGAGAGGGCACTATTCAAGAGAGGGCACTATTCAAGAGAGGGCACTATTCAAGACAGGGCACTATTCAAGAGAGGGTACTATTCAAGAGAGGGTACTATTCAAGAGAGGGCACTATTCAAGAGAGGGTACTATTCAAGAGAGGGCACTATTCAAGAGAGGGCACTATTCAAGAGAGGGCACTATTCAAGACAGGGTAATTGCCTACAATGCCGGTTTTCCTGGTATACTACCGGAAAACTAGGGTAACTACCGGCATGCCGGGGATTTTTGACTTTGATCGAAAAACTACCAGAATTCGGCACTGAACCATGAGTGGTCAAAAAAAGGTTGCTTTCTGGTGTGACAAGGGCACATGCGGCCCTGCATTTCACAGAATAACACATGTAGGGGCGATCTGACAATGAATAAACTCAGGTTTTGGTCCCATAATGAGCAATAGGTTAGAAATGAATAAAAAGATTGAACAAAACTTCCAAAACAATGCGCACAAAATACGCAAAAAAGACTAAAAAACTGCCCACAAAAACGGAAATGGCCAAAATTGGCGAAAAACCAGCAAGATAAGGGAAAAAGCGAGAGAAAATTAATTAAGGGAAACTGGGTGTGTGACTAAGGGAAATTGCTTTGGCTGGGTTGGCAAGTACGAGAGGGCACTATTCAAGAGAGGGCGCTATTTTTCAATGCTGTTAAATTTACGTCATCCCGTCGTTCAGAACTAATAAGAAACCCATGACCACTCTTGATCAATTACAGGCAAGGTTTGCTAGAGCTCTACTAAAAAGAAAAAAAATTGCATTTGATTACACTTCTTCTGAATCTGTCTTAAATTCTAAATGCTCCCTAGAATCACTAGCTTATCGTTGTCAAATCATCAGTCTCACCACTTTTCACGGATATGTTTTCCATCATCGTGATTACCTTGCTGATTTACATTTCAACATTACGAATAGTGAGCGACGACCAAATATAATCAATCTTCCCAAATTTAAACCATTGTCTAAGTTTCTCTTCATGTTACGAACTGCTATTCGGTTGAACATTTTTAGCAGGGGTTGAGTACCGTATAGGCCTTGACGGATTATGCTAGCATAATTTTTCGCATAATTCCTACCAAAATCGAATAAGCGCATAATTCGAGGCAAATTGCATACGAATCGCATAAATTGGAATAATCCAACTGTTCGCATCAAATTCCATACAGTTGTACATGTTCTACAAGTACAAGTATAAGTAGATGCACCAGGAAGTCGTAGGTTTACGACTCCCTTGATAACATTATTATTATTATTATTATTATTATTATTATCAAATTTTTGATAGGGCAATCCCCACAGGCCTAAGGCCTTCTTACAGGGTACCCTAGAAATGAAAGTACTGAATTACGGAATAGATGCAGGGAAGAGCATAAGCGGACTGCAGCAGGGAGGGCATTCCAACGGTCGGAACCGATGAAAGAAACTGAAAAGAGACCGAAACGAGTTTTAGCCTTGGGTAGAGTCACAGACGAAGATACCTGGGAGCGAGTGCAGGAATTGGTACGAGTAGAAGTAGAACGAAGGCAAAAGCAATCAGTAAGGAGAGTAGTAGTTACCTGATTCAGGACACGAAACACTAAGATATAGAGTTTGAACTGATAGCGCACAGACAAAGGGAGAATGTGATGGCGTGCATTAATAAGGGATACGTCAGAAAAACGAGGCATACTGAACACAATGCGTAAAGCTCTATTACTAAGACGGACTAGACGGTCATGCAGAGTTACTGACAAGCAGTGAGCAAATGAGTTGCTCCCATACTCGAGTACGGTCTGAATGGAACAAATGTAAAATGCACGCTTTGCAGTTACCGTCATGTGATCTCGGACCTTTCTGAACATGGCTAACTTACTTCCAACTTTCCGCTCTAGTTGCCTAACGTGCTCTCCAAAGGAGAGATGTTCGTCGAGTATAATGCCAAGGTATCGAATGTGTGCACTAGGGTTGATTGTGACCTCACCCAGCTGTAGAGCCACGCTAGGGTCAAGGGGCTTGCACTTTGACCTGAACACGACAAACTGCGTCTTGGAAGGATTCAGCAGTAAGCCTCTGGCCGCCAAGAACTCTTTCACTTTCACAATGTCTTCTGTCAACTCCTTGCACAATTGTTTGACGTTCTTGCCAGCTTTGTACAGGGAGACGTCGTCCGCGTACTGTCGAGCCTTGCAGTGCTGGGGTACAGATGGGAGCTTTCTGACTGACAGATTGAAGAGAGAGGGCCCCAAGACGGAGCCTTGCGGAACCCCCCTGTTGCTGCTATATGTAAGGCCTTGCTGTGTCTTGGTGACCACACGTTGCTTCCTGTGGGTAAGGTAGCTACAGAACCACTGCAAGGCAGTGCCACCGACACCGATCTCCAGAAGTTCACTCAGTAGAACTTCATGACTAACTGTGTCGAATGCCTTAGACATGTCTAGAAAGGCAGCTACGACATAATCACCATTGTCCAAGGAGACCATCCAGTCGTTGATCACGGGAGTGAGCAAGTCCTCGCAGGAGTGGCCTCTGCGGTAGGCAAATTGCTCAGCAGGTAGGGGTAACAGTGGTGGTGGTGCATTATAGTACATTAGTTGGTCGTGTACAATATGTTCCAGTAGCTTAGACATGTGGGACAGGAGTGATATTGGTCTATAGTTGGATGGGACTGACTTATCTCCACGCTTGTAGATAGGCCGCACGTTTGCTAGTTTGTATGTCGATGGAAAATCGCCAGACGTAAGAGACTTGGTAAATAGTTTGGCTAAAGATGGGCATGTCCAGTCCACTGCAATCAGTGACGGTCGTAGCTAGGTCGGATGGTGCGTTGACCCCGTTGAACTTTTGCTGCTACAATACAACGCCCTCCTCAAAACATTCCCCTGTTATTTTGCACAGAACCATCATAATACATTAGGAGCATATGTGAGCATGATGCGGCATAATATGATAACTTTTAGCATAAAAATAGCATAATTCTGCCATTTTTTCAGCAATGCGAAAAGAATAATTTCACGAAAATATGCGCATAATCCGTCAAGGCCTAGCTTGGAGCAGGGGCGGGAAGTAACACGTTAGTTGGAGTTGGCAGGTGCTGGCGGGCGCAATGGTTGGACATTTCCCGCCAAATACAGTCCCCCGCGGAATGGTTTCCATGACCGCACTACGTTTCCAATCGTTTTCACCGTTTACACAAGAACGAACACGTTTTGAAAACGTTTCAAACACTTTCAAGTGCGTTTCCATATCGTTCCCTTTAGGTATCGTTTTCGGGCATGGTTGTGTAAACGATAGAAGTAAACGCAACGATTTCGCTCCGTTTCGGTCGTACTTTGTTATACCGTGTAAACACAAATCGTTGTCGATCGTTGTCGTGTAAACACAGCCTACGCCACACTTATACTCCGATGATGAAGCTAACGGTGATAAACAAGGTAGATGTCTGTATTTCGTGCCAAAAAAGGGAGGGGGGGGTACTGCTTATACTCCGGAAAATATGGTACGTATCATAGCAAGCAGTAAGTGCTGCATAGGGAGTCCGGTAGATCTACCCAAACGAAAAGGAAAGGTTTGGGTAGATCTACCTTTCCCTTACTTGTGCTGCCGGGACTCCCCTACAGTGTGACGTAGATCAACTGTTATCTATTCTTGATTTTATCACACAAAGCTGCAAAGTACCCGGAGACAGGCGAAGCGCCAGCACCGAAAAAGAGCCCTAAAAGTTGCACTTTTATTTTCCAAATCCGACCCCAGGCCCGGGAAATTTGAAACTCAGCTCAATATCGCCAAAAAGAGACTATTTTATCCCTTGCTCACAAGAGCTTCCCTGGTGGTATCGTCTTGTTCCGAGGCAATGTTTGGGAAGGTGCGGGCATTAGCTGCCCTAAGTTTCGCGGAAAGCTCCAAGCGACATCATTTTCCTCGCTTTCTCGCCAGAGTTTTCAAGACCGACGCAACTCGTCGTCAAAAAGTACTCAGCGTGGATTTCGTGCCGAATTCCGCCCCAAACAATTTAGGCTGACCTCTCGCCACCAATCGAACCCACTGATATGTATCTACCTATACACGAGCAATGGTTTGAGCCCAAATAAGGACAACTTCACAACGAGCACACTTTCTGAGGGTAATATTTTCTATTTATACCATGGTACGGTACGGAGGGCCTGTTTTCAGCCAATCAGCGCTCGTCTAGCCATGGTTATATTGGCCAGTATAAATCCCGCGCGGGATTTATATAGAATATAAATCCCGGTGCACGGTACGTACGCTAGGGCACTGCCACCGTACATGTTCACTCCCTGAAAGGCAGTGAACTACTTGTAGGGCGGCAGTACTCCAGCGCACGGACCATACATAAACAGACACAACGGACACCACATGCGCGTGTACACTCCACACAGAACGGCACACTGACGAGGAACAGTACACAATGGAAAAGAAGAATGACCTGGAATTCGTCTACAGAGTATTCTGTTATACTGAATCTGAGGATAAAGAACGTCGAATAACCACGAAGTATCCCGAATGGGTCAGCAATGTACATTGTACTTCGAAGAGTTGAAGATAATCAACATACTGTCTCCTTCGTAAATAAGTTTATAATACCAGTGTACATGTACTTCAACCCGATTGGAAAAGGCTACAATAGATTGGATTGAAATGTGATACAAAACAGTGTATGCAAATGCATCTACTTGCAAGCAAAACTGATTATAAGATGCCGCATGTGAAAATCAGCACTGTACCATCATTATAGTAACACTTACTCCCAAAGAGTCCGTAATCTAACTAGTGACGGTAGTTTGATTCAACGACAAACTCCAGCACCGCAGCAATTCAGTCGACTTCCGCACCGCTCACGACTCAAGACAAGATCATGAAGATGCTACAAGATTTCCTGGTACTGAAAGGAAATCTTATGCCAAACATCCACGGAGGAATCTCCTTCTGACCTTGCTCGACCATTCTTTCAATTGACAACTGATAACCATCAGAAGATGTTCATGTACTGCATGATGTAGGAGATCTCCAAATAGGTTCGTTGTTCTGAAAATGCGTAGGGGTACCTGGCATAAGTAGGATATGACCCTCGTAGTCGGGTTATACCGTACCCTCATATAAATCCCTCCTGCTATCGCAGTCGGGATTTATATTCAGCCGGTATAACCCTCTGACTCGGGTTATATCCTCTACGTATATCAGTATTAGAACACCATCAAGACGACAAATTGACCAGCAGAAAGACAGAAAGTTGCACTACAAATACAGCAGCTGTATAAACATAAATAATTGAACAGAAAACTGTGTAACTGGATCCCACCAAAAACAGTAAAAGCATCCCAAATAGTATGCGCGTACACATATACATGAAGGAGGCTATGTTGCCACCATACACTGGCTACGCACACGGACATCATTCTGGAGAGCTGAGCATCAGCGTGCGCACACACCCACACACACATCTGCATGCACGCGCGCACACCCACACATGCGCATGCACACTCGCGCGCGCACACACACACCCACATATACACATGCACGCGCGCACACTCCTGCCCTGTGCTGTCGAGCCACTGCCACAAGGGTTGCGTGGGCCTCGAAGGCACCGGAGAGAGAAGAGGAGAACGCAGTCCCAGAGATACACACACACGCACACACACACATGTACACAACACGTGCAAGTACACACGTGGCAGCTTACTACAAGAGAACCACACAAGTTCACATGTGGGCATGAACTGTATTCACAGTTGGTCATACTGTCTTGGGCATATGAGGGAGGAGCAGGAGAGTGAATGAGTGACTCAGACACAATGCGCTTCGACATGCTAGCACATGCACCGGTTTCGGACAGTGGCAGAACGTGACGGAGAGAGAGAGAGAGAGAGAGAGAGAGAGAGAGAGAGAGAGAGAGAGAGAGAGAGAGAGAGAGAGAGAGAGAGAGAGAGAGAGAGAGAGAGAGAGAGAGAGAGAGAGAGAGAGAGAGAGAGAGAGAGAGAGAGAGAGAGAGAGAGAGAGAGAGAGAGAGAGAGAGAGAGAGAGAGAGAGAGAGAGAGAGAGAGAGAGAGAGAGAGAGAGAGAGAGAGAGAGAGAGAGAGAGAGAGAGAGTAAGTTACATTTATAAAGACAGGTAAGTCTAACAAATGAGGACTGAGACCTCTACAACAGGGTTTTTACGCCTGAAAGCAGGTGCATGATTTAACAAGCAGGTTGTCAGTCTAGATTTTATGCGCAGATGGAGAAAAAGCGCAGAATTTTTGTAATGAGATGAAAAGCAGAAATAATAAGAAATAATAAGAAAAGATGAAATGAAAGCCTGCTCACAACCCCGCCCAGCCTTGCGAACTGGGTATGGTGGATTAAGAACCCGGTTCAACGCTCGAGCAAGCGCTCTCCACTCAAGGTGTTCACAGCAACTGATAGGAACTCATATGGGGAAATTATAGAAAAGAAATAATAAGATAAAGAGAATAAATTTCAACGCACCTCAATAAACGGAGCCCCACATACAGTACCTCAGAAAAGTGGATCTTCCGACCAGTGTTTTTGTTGACGCCGCAACCAGATGATGTAGCTGCTTCGCAGAGACGTCTTACTGCACAAATTACAAATAAATTTTATTCTTCGATTAGAAAATCCAAGCGCTTTCAGAGCCCTCCGAAGAGAGTCCGGGATGAAACCACGGAGAGAGAGAGAGAGAGAGAGAGAGAGAGAGAGAGAGAGAGAGAGAGAGAGAGAGAGAGAGAGAGAGAGAGAGAGAGAGAGAGAGAGAGAGAGAGAGAGCACCAGCGTTCCAGCTCAAGCTCCAAATTTCTAGTTGCTTCTCCTGGTCACAGTAAACACAGAACAGGGCTCAGGCAGTGCCGAGGAAGTGCTTGTACTTGGTGCAGTGTCGTGAGCAGGATAAACTTCCAACATCTCTACACAGTGTAGCTCTTCAGGCGCACACGAAGACTCAGAAACCGGAATATACTTTACATGATGATTGAAAGTCCAGCAGCACAACAAAACTTCCAAGGACTGGTTTGACACTAGCTTGCGTCTCATTGGCGTGTGCCCAGCCAGTTTTGGAAAGAAAGAGTAGACGTTCATTCCTCGTTCAACCTGCAATGAACTGGAGACAACACAAACCAACAAGACGACGATGGTTGTCATCAGCTCATGTGTTCACCACCGCAGTGCTACCATTCACTTTCCTGCTCCAAATGCACTACCAGGCTGCATGGTACTACTGTCGTGGACATGGAAATCCGGTCGCACGTATAGCGGCCCCAGGGCGCTGGCCATGCAGCCGTAGCACGGTTTATCATGCGCTGCTGATGGTCGCATTGGATCAACATGTGCACTGCATGCAACGTTCT
Source organism: Sycon ciliatum (assembly GCF_964019385.1). Lineage (NCBI taxonomy): Eukaryota > Metazoa > Porifera > Calcarea > Leucosolenida > Sycettidae > Sycon > Sycon ciliatum. The sequence continues at coordinate 32,945,431 of NC_088644.1, forward strand.
GTACGCGCTGAGGGCGCCGGCCCCGGTCAATCGACTGGATTTCCATGTCCGCGACAGTACGATGTGTCGATAATAGACCGTGATTTGCATTTTCCAATGATTAGGACTGGTATTATTTCTATTTTTCACACTTAGAAAGAAAACAAGGGGCAAGATTTGATATGGATTATGTGGTTGTTAGCTATGTCAACATTTGAAAGAGGGTTGCAACCGTGATAGCACTGCAACATGAGTTTAAACCTACGTATTGCATGGTGTACTCAACAGTTGGCGAGCAGAGAATTTCGTGCCGAATTCCGCCCCAAGGTTGTGCACAGCAAACAACTTGATATATCATTAGCCCTACCCTTGTGCTATACGTACCCGTTGTACCGATCGAGCCTGAGCCCTCTACTCGACTCCACGGTCCAATGACATTCGGTCATCATGGCCAAATTCAAGTCACTCAAGTGTTGAGAAGTGTCTACGTCGTCGCACACAGCATGTGTCGACATACAAAAACATGTGTACGATAGAGAAAGAACTACTGAAGAGCAACCAACTGGTTTCAGCATTCTCCTTCAAAGGATAGGTCGGTGGCATAGGGCCAAAGCCGGACAATAGTCGGAAATTCTCAGCGTTGAATTTCTACAGGCTGTAGATACCTGGAAAAGCTCGATTTCCCGCCACGGAAAATAAAAAAGTCTTGATTTGGGGTGCTGGCGCTTCGCCTGGAGAGTGGATTATGAAACATTAAGTGAGAAGGCTTTTCAATGTAAAATCGTGGCAGATTAGTATGGAAAGGTAGTGTTTATGTGCTGGAAAGCTAATAAAATGAATAGCGAAAGTCACAAACGTAATAAAAACAATACATAAGTATTTCTAAACAATTGAACCAGTAGCCATTATTCAACCATGCCCCGCGACATGTAACAGTTAGCTCCTGGCATTGAGCTGCACTTTCAAATTCAACTCTGTTGAGTTTTTTTGTCACTCATTTTATAGCTATCATTATTCTGTTCGGCTGTTGTTGCTTTTGGGTGATAGAAAAGCTATACATGCTGTGCATACACCTGTGCCTTGCATTGATGTCTACGCGGAGAAGACCCTAATGAAAAAATCATAATGATAAAACAAGACCTGCTAAGGAACAAGTTCAGCCGCACTGGGCACATAAGTTGTGTTGAGGAAACCCGGGTCCAGGGAAGAGTACTGCGCACAAGCGCGTTCGGACAGGGTATTCTTGACTGCAAAGCCACCTTCCATCATGAAGATCTTCAGCCTGTAGACAAACAACAGTAGGTACATGTACCACACTTCAAGAACCACATGAATTGTGTTCCACTCCTTCATAAACTTGCAAATTGTGTTTTGTTTGCCCATAAAATATGAACCACAGTACATGTACTAGCACCGCTATAGGATCTCTCCTTGGGAAATCTGTTGTGCAGCCGCTCTTTATCCCTGTCATTGTGCAGAGCGTTTCACACGAAAAAAAAGAGAAATAGGTCCAGTTTGCATTTGTCGTGACTCAAAGTTTCAAGCCACTGCAATCATCAGACGACAGTGCGGTGGCATGAAACTTTGAGTCACGACAAATCCAAACTGGATCTATTTATCTTTTTTCCGTTTCGTGTAGATAGATAGATAGATAGATAACAGTTAGAGAGAGACAGAGAGAGAGAGAGAGAGAGAGAGAGAGAGAGAGAGAGAGAGAGAGAGAGAGAGAGAGAGAGACAGAGAGAGAGACAGAGAGAGGTTCAGAAGAAAACTGGAAAAGATGACTCTCACATTCATTTTCGGGGACATGTAGAGAAGGACATCAACATTGGTTAATGCTCTGACATCTCACATCAGTCTCGATTTCCCTTCCATATCCGTTATCACACACTTGCGTCATCTTTTTGGAATTTCTCAGCATCAGACACAATAATGGAGCAGTACCAACAGAAATGACTTACCAGTCTTTAGTTAGATGCAGACCATCATCATCATATTTGAATGCGGATGTAAATCTTTCCTTCAGGCGACCAAGAAACAGAAGAAAGTCTGCTCTGGCATTGGTGTCGAGGTCTTTATTTCTCAGCTCCTGGGAAAAAAATCACATCAGAAATATACACCAGCACGTTTTATATACCTACATACATACTCCCGCGATTAGTGCCCCAGGGGCACTATTGTTTCAATGTCCATCACTGATGGGGCACTATTGTTTCAATGTCCATCACTGATGGGGCACTATTGTTTCAATGTCCATCACTGATGGGGCACTATTCAAGAAAGGGCACTATTCAAGAGAGGGCACTATTCAAGAGAGGGCACTATTCAAGAGAGGGCACTATTCAAGACAGGGCACTATTCAAGAGAGGGTACTATTCAAGAGAGGGTACTATTCAAGAGAGGGCACTATTCAAGAGAGGGTACTATTCAAGAGAGGGCACTATTCAAGAGAGGGCACTATTCAAGAGAGGGCACTATTCAAGACAGGGTAATTGCCTACAATGCCGGTTTTCCTGGTATACTACCGGAAAACTAGGGTAACTACCGGCATGCCGGGGATTTTTGACTTTGATCGAAAAACTACCAGAATTCGGCACTGAACCATGAGTGGTCAAAAAAAGGTTGCTTTCTGGTGTGACAAGGGCACATGCGGCCCTGCATTTCACAGAATAACACATGTAGGGGCGATCTGACAATGAATAAACTCAGGTTTTGGTCCCATAATGAGCAATAGGTTAGAAATGAATAAAAAGATTGAACAAAACTTCCAAAACAATGCGCACAAAATACGCAAAAAAGACTAAAAAACTGCCCACAAAAACGGAAATGGCCAAAATTGGCGAAAAACCAGCAAGATAAGGGAAAAAGCGAGAGAAAATTAATTAAGGGAAACTGGGTGTGTGACTAAGGGAAATTGCTTTGGCTGGGTTGGCAAGTACGAGAGGGCACTATTCAAGAGAGGGCGCTATTTTTCAATGCTGTTAAATTTACGTCATCCCGTCGTTCAGAACTAATAAGAAACCCATGACCACTCTTGATCAATTACAGGCAAGGTTTGCTAGAGCTCTACTAAAAAGAAAAAAAATTGCATTTGATTACACTTCTTCTGAATCTGTCTTAAATTCTAAATGCTCCCTAGAATCACTAGCTTATCGTTGTCAAATCATCAGTCTCACCACTTTTCACGGATATGTTTTCCATCATCGTGATTACCTTGCTGATTTACATTTCAACATTACGAATAGTGAGCGACGACCAAATATAATCAATCTTCCCAAATTTAAACCATTGTCTAAGTTTCTCTTCATGTTACGAACTGCTATTCGGTTGAACATTTTTAGCAGGGGTTGAGTACCGTATAGGCCTTGACGGATTATGCTAGCATAATTTTTCGCATAATTCCTACCAAAATCGAATAAGCGCATAATTCGAGGCAAATTGCATACGAATCGCATAAATTGGAATAATCCAACTGTTCGCATCAAATTCCATACAGTTGTACATGTTCTACAAGTACAAGTATAAGTAGATGCACCAGGAAGTCGTAGGTTTACGACTCCCTTGATAACATTATTATTATTATTATTATTATTATTATTATCAAATTTTTGATAGGGCAATCCCCACAGGCCTAAGGCCTTCTTACAGGGTACCCTAGAAATGAAAGTACTGAATTACGGAATAGATGCAGGGAAGAGCATAAGCGGACTGCAGCAGGGAGGGCATTCCAACGGTCGGAACCGATGAAAGAAACTGAAAAGAGACCGAAACGAGTTTTAGCCTTGGGTAGAGTCACAGACGAAGATACCTGGGAGCGAGTGCAGGAATTGGTACGAGTAGAAGTAGAACGAAGGCAAAAGCAATCAGTAAGGAGAGTAGTAGTTACCTGATTCAGGACACGAAACACTAAGATATAGAGTTTGAACTGATAGCGCACAGACAAAGGGAGAATGTGATGGCGTGCATTAATAAGGGATACGTCAGAAAAACGAGGCATACTGAACACAATGCGTAAAGCTCTATTACTAAGACGGACTAGACGGTCATGCAGAGTTACTGACAAGCAGTGAGCAAATGAGTTGCTCCCATACTCGAGTACGGTCTGAATGGAACAAATGTAAAATGCACGCTTTGCAGTTACCGTCATGTGATCTCGGACCTTTCTGAACATGGCTAACTTACTTCCAACTTTCCGCTCTAGTTGCCTAACGTGCTCTCCAAAGGAGAGATGTTCGTCGAGTATAATGCCAAGGTATCGAATGTGTGCACTAGGGTTGATTGTGACCTCACCCAGCTGTAGAGCCACGCTAGGGTCAAGGGGCTTGCACTTTGACCTGAACACGACAAACTGCGTCTTGGAAGGATTCAGCAGTAAGCCTCTGGCCGCCAAGAACTCTTTCACTTTCACAATGTCTTCTGTCAACTCCTTGCACAATTGTTTGACGTTCTTGCCAGCTTTGTACAGGGAGACGTCGTCCGCGTACTGTCGAGCCTTGCAGTGCTGGGGTACAGATGGGAGCTTTCTGACTGACAGATTGAAGAGAGAGGGCCCCAAGACGGAGCCTTGCGGAACCCCCCTGTTGCTGCTATATGTAAGGCCTTGCTGTGTCTTGGTGACCACACGTTGCTTCCTGTGGGTAAGGTAGCTACAGAACCACTGCAAGGCAGTGCCACCGACACCGATCTCCAGAAGTTCACTCAGTAGAACTTCATGACTAACTGTGTCGAATGCCTTAGACATGTCTAGAAAGGCAGCTACGACATAATCACCATTGTCCAAGGAGACCATCCAGTCGTTGATCACGGGAGTGAGCAAGTCCTCGCAGGAGTGGCCTCTGCGGTAGGCAAATTGCTCAGCAGGTAGGGGTAACAGTGGTGGTGGTGCATTATAGATATAGTACATTAGTTGGTCGTGTACAATATGTTCCAGTAGCTTAGACATGTGGGACAGGAGTGATATTGGTCTATAGTTGGATGGGACTGACTTATCTCCACGCTTGTAGATAGGCCGCACGTTTGCTAGTTTGTATGTCGATGGAAAATCGCCAGACGTAAGAGACTTGGTAAATAGTTTGGCTAAAGATGGGCATGTCCAGTCCACTGCAATCAGTGACGGTCGTAGCTAGGTCGGACGGTGCGTTGACCCCGTTGAACTTTTGCTGCTACAATACAACGCCCTCCTCAAAAAATTCCCCTGTTATTTTGCACAGAACCATCATAATACATTAGGAGCATATGTGAGCATGATGCGGCATAATATGATAACTTTTAGCATAAAAATAGCATAATTCTGCCATTTTTTCAGCAATGCGAAAAGAATAATTTCACGAAAATATGCGCATAATCCGTCAAGGCCTAGCTTGGAGCACGGGCGGGAAGTAACACGTTAGTTGGAGTTGGCAGGTGCTGGCGGGCGCAATGGTTGGACATTTCCCGCCAAATACAGTCCCCCGCGGAATGGTTTCCATGACCGCACTACGTTTCCAATCGTTTTCACCGTTTACACAAGAACGAACACGTTTTGAAAACGTTTCAAACACTTTCAAGTGCGTTTCCATATCGTTCCCTTTAGGTATCGTTTTCGGGCATGGTTGTGTAAACGATAGAAGTAAACGCAACGATTTCTCTCCGTTTCGGTCGTACTTTGTTATACCGTGTAAACACAAATCGTTGTCGATCGTTGTCGTGTAAACACAGCCTACGCCACACTTATACTCCGATGATGAAGCTAACGGTGATAAACAAGGTAGATGTCTGTATTTCGTGCCAAAAAAGGGAGGGGGGGTACTGCTTATACTCCGGAAAATATGGTACGTATCATAGCAAGCAGTAAGTGCTGCATAGGGAGTCCGGTAGATCTACCCAAACGAAAAGGAAAGGTTTGGGTAGATCTACCTTTCCCTTACTTGTGCTGCCGGGACTCCCCTACAGTGTGACGTAGATCAACTGTTATCTATTCTTGATTTTATCACACAAAGCTGCAAAGTACCCGGAGACAGGCGAAGCGCCAGCACCGAAAAAGAGCCCTAAAAGTTGCACTTTTATTTTCCAAATCCGACCCCAGGCCCGGGAAATTTGAAACTCAGCTCAATATCGCCAAAAAGAGACTATTTTATCCCTTGCTCACAAGAGCTTCCCTGGTGGTATCGTCTTGTTCCGAGGCAATGTTTGGGAAGGTGCGGGCATTAGCTGCCCTAAGTTTCGCGGAAAGCTCCAAGCGACATCATTTTCCTCGCTTTCTCGCCAGAGTTTTCAAGACCGACGCAACTCGTCGTCAAAAAGTACTCAGCGTGGATTTCGTGCCGAATTCCGCCCCAAACAATTTAGGCTGACCTCTCGCCACCAATCGAACCCACTGATATGTATCTACCTATACACGAGCAATGGTTTGAGCCCAAATAAGGACAACTTCACAACGAGCACACTTTCTGAGGGTAATATTTTCTATTTATACCATGGTACGGTACGGAGGGCCTGTTTTCAGCCAATCAGCGCTCGTCTAGCCATGGTTATATTGGCCAGTATAAATCCCGCGCGGGATTTATATAGAATATAAATCCCGGTGCACGGTACGTACGCTAGGGCACTGCCACCGTACATGTTCACTCCCTGAAAGGCAGTGAACTACTTGTAGGGCGGCAGTACTCCAGCGCACGGACCATACATAAACAGACACAACGGACACCACATGCGCGTGTACACTCCACACAGAACGGCACACTGACGAGGAACAGTACACAATGGAAAAGAAGAATGACCTGGAATTCGTCTACAGAGTATTCTGTTATACTGAATCTGAGGATAAAGAACGTCGAATAACCACGAAGTATCCCGAATGGGTCAGCAATGTACATTGTACTTCGAAGAGTTGAAGATAATCAACATACTGTCTCCTTCGTAAATAAGTTTATAATACCAGTGTACATGTACTTCAACCCGATTGGAAAAGGCTACAATAGATTGGATTGAAATGTGATACAAAACAGTGTATGCAAATGCATCTACTTGCAAGCAAAACTGATTATAAGATGCCGCATGTGAAAATCAGCACTGTACCATCATTATAGTAACACTTACTCCCAAAGAGTCCGTAATCTAACTAGTGACGGTAGTTTGATTCAACGACAAACTCCAGCACCGCAGCAATTCAGTCGACTTCCGCACCGCTCACGACTCAAGACAAGATCATGAAGATGCTACAAGATTTCCTGGTACTGAAAGGAAATCTTATGCCAAACATCCACGGAGGAATCTCCTTCTGACCTTGCTCGACCATTCTTTCAATTGACAACTGATAACCATCAGAAGATGTTCATGTACTGCATGATGTAGGAGATCTCCAAATAGGTTCGTTGTTCTGAAAATGCGTAGGGGTACCTGGCATAAGTAGGATATGACCCTCGTAGTCGGGTTATACCGTACCCTCATATAAATCCCTCCTGCTATCGCAGTCGGGATTTATATTCAGCCGGTATAACCCTCTGACTCGGGTTATATCCTCTACGTATATCAGTATTAGAACACCATCAAGACGACAAATTGACCAGCAGAAAGACAGAAAGTTGCACTACAAATACAGCAGCTGTATAAACATAAATAATTGAACAGAAAACTGTGTAACTGGATCCCACCAAAAACAGTAAAAGCATCCCAAATAGTATGCGCGTACACATATACATGAAGGAGGCTATGTTGCCACCATACACTGGCTACGCACACGGACATCATTCTGGAGAGCTGAGCATCAGCGTGCGCACACACCCACACACACATCTGCATGCACGCGCGCACACCCACACATGCGCATGCACACTCGCGCGCGCACACACACACCCACATATACACATGCACGCGCGCACACTCCTGCCCTGTGCTGTCGAGCCACTGCCACAAGGGTTGCGTGGGCCTCGAAGGCACCGGAGAGAGAAGAGGAGAACGCAGTCCCAGAGATACACACACACGCACACACACACATGTACACAACACGTGCAAGTACACACGTGGCAGCTTACTACAAGAGAACCACACAAGTTCACATGTGGGCATGAACTGTATTCACAGTTGGTCATACTGTCTTGGGCATATGAGGGAGGAGCAGGAGAGTGAATGAGTGACTCAGACACAATGCGCTTCGACATGCTAGCACATGCACCGGTTTCGGACAGTGGCAGAACGTGACGGAGAGAGAGAGAGAGAGAGAGAGAGAGAGAGAGAGAGAGAGAGAGAGAGAGAGAGAGAGAGAGAGAGAGAGAGAGAGAGAGAGAGAGAGAGAGAGAGAGAGAGAGAGAGAGAGAGAGAGAGAGAGAGAGAGAGAGAGAGAGAGAGAGAGAGCACCAGCGTTCCAGCTCAAGCTCCAAATTTCTAGTTGCTTCTCCTGGTCACAGTAAACACAGAACAGGGCTCAGGCAGTGCCGAGGAAGTGCTTGTACTTGGTGCAGTGTCGTGAGCAGGATAAACTTCCAACATCTCTACACAGTGTAGCTCTTCAGGCGCACACGAAGACTCAGAAACCGGAATATACTTTACATGATGATTGAAAGTCCAGCAGCACAACAAAACTTCCAAGGACTGGTTTGACACTAGCTTGCGTCTCATTGGCGTGTGCCCAGCCAGTTTTGGAAAGAAAGAGTAGACGTTCATTCCTCGTTCAACCTGCAATGAACTGGAGACAACACAAACCAACAAGACGACGATGGTTGTCATCAGCTCATGTGTTCACCACCGCAGTGCTACCATTCACTTTCCTGCTCCAAATGCACTACCAGGCTGCATGGTACTACTGTCGTGGACATGGAAATCCGGTCGCACGTATAGCGGCCCCAGGGCGCTGGCCATGCAGCCGTAGCACGGTTTATCATGCGCTGCTGATGGTCGCATTGGATCAACATGTGCACTGCATGCAACGTTCTGTACGCGCTGAGGGCGCCGGCCCCGGTCAATCGACTGGATTTCCATGTCCGCGACAGTACGATGTGTCGATAATAGACCGTGATTTGCATTTTCCAATGATTAGGACTGGTATTATTTCTATTTTTCACACTTAGAAAGAAAACAAGGGGCAAGATTTGATATGGATTATGTGGTTGTTAGCTATGTCAACATTTGAAAGAGGGTTGCAACCGTGATAGCACTGCAACATGAGTTTAAACCTACGTATTGCATGGTGTACTCAACAGTTGGCGAGCAGAGAATTTCGTGCCGAATTCCGCCCCAAGGTTGTGCACAGCAAACAACTTGATATATCATTAGCCCTACCCTTGTGCTATACGTACCCGTTGTACCGATCGAGCCTGAGCCCTCTACTCGACTCCACGGTCCAATGACATTCGGTCATCATGGCCAAATTCAAGTCACTCAAGTGTTGAGAAGTGTCTACGTCGTCGCACACAGCATGTGTCGACATACAAAAACATGTGTACGATAGAGAAAGAACTACTGAAGAGCAACCAACTGGTTTCAGCATTCTCCTTCAAAGGATAGGTCGGTGGCATAGGGCCAAAGCCGGACAATAGTCGGAAATTCTCAGCGTTGAATTTCTACAGGCTGTAGATACCTGGAAAAGCTCGATTTCCCGCCACGGAAAATAAAAAAGTCTTGATTTGGGGTGCTGGCGCTTCGCCTGGAGAGTGGATTATGAAACATTAAGTGAGAAGGCTTTTCAATGTAAAATCGTGGCAGATTAGTATGGAAAGGTAGTGTTTATGTGCTGGAAAGCTAATAAAATGAATAGCGAAAGTCACAAACGTAATAAAAACAATACATAAGTATTTCTAAACAATTGAACCAGTAGCCATTATTCAACCATGCCCCGCGACATGTAACAGTTAGCTCCTGGCATTGAGCTGCACTTTCAAATTCAACTCTGTTGAGTTTTTTTGTCACTCATTTTATAGCTATCATTATTCTGTTCGGCTGTTGTTGCTTTTGGGTGATAGAAAAGCTATACATGCTGTGCATACACCTGTGCCTTGCATTGATGTCTACGCGGAGAAGACCCTAATGAAAAAATCATAATGATAAAACAAGACCTGCTAAGGAACAAGTTCAGCCGCACTGGGCACATAAGTTGTGTTGAGGAAACCCGGGTCCAGGGAAGAGTACTGCGCACAAGCGCGTTCGGACAGGGTATTCTTGACTGCAAAGCCACCTTCCATCATGAAGATCTTCAGCCTGTAGACAAACAACAGTAGGTACATGTACCACACTTCAAGAACCACATGAATTGTGTTCCACTCCTTCATAAACTTGCAAATTGTGTTTTGTTTGCCCATAAAATATGAACCACAGTACATGTACTAGCACCGCTATAGGATCTCTCCTTGGGAAATCTGTTGTGCAGCCGCTCTTTATCCCTGTCATTGTGCAGAGCGTTTCACACGAAAAAAAAGAGAAATAGGTCCAGTTTGCATTTGTCGTGACTCAAAGTTTCAAGCCACTGCAATCATCAGACGACAGTGCGGTGGCATGAAACTTTGAGTCACGACAAATCCAAACTGGATCTATTTATCTTTTTTCCGTTTCGTGTAGATAGATAGATAGATAGATAACAGTTAGAGAGAGACAGAGAGAGAGAGAGAGAGAGAGAGAGAGAGAGAGAGAGAGAGAGAGAGAGAGAGAGAGAGAGAGACAGAGAGAGAGACAGAGAGAGGTTCAGAAGAAAACTGGAAAAGATGACTCTCACATTCATTTTCGGGGACATGTAGAGAAGGACATCAACATTGGTTAATGCTCTGACATCTCACATCAGTCTCGATTTCCCTTCCATATCCGTTATCACACACTTGCGTCATCTTTTTGGAATTTCTCAGCATCAGACACAATAATGGAGCAGTACCAACAGAAATGACTTACCAGTCTTTAGTTAGATGCAGACCATCATCATCATATTTGAATGCGGATGTAAATCTTTCCTTCAGGCGACCAAGAAACAGAAGAAAGTCTGCTCTGGCATTGGTGTCGAGGTCTTTATTTCTCAGCTCCTGGGAAAAAAATCACATCAGAAATATACACCAGCACGTTTTATATACCTACATACATACTCCCGCGATTAGTGCCCCAGGGGCACTATTGTTTCAATGTCCATCACTGATGGGGCACTATTGTTTCAATGTCCATCACTGATGGGGCACTATTGTTTCAATGTCCATCACTGATGGGGCACTATTCAAGAAAGGGCACTATTCAAGAGAGGGCACTATTCAAGAGAGGGCACTATTCAAGAGAGGGCACTATTCAAGACAGGGCACTATTCAAGAGAGGGTACTATTCAAGAGAGGGTACTATTCAAGAGAGGGCACTATTCAAGAGAGGGTACTATTCAAGAGAGGGCACTATTCAAGAGAGGGCACTATTCAAGAGAGGGCACTATTCAAGACAGGGTAATTGCCTACAATGCCGGTTTTCCTGGTATACTACCGGAAAACTAGGGTAACTACCGGCATGCCGGGGATTTTTGACTTTGATCGAAAAACTACCAGAATTCGGCACTGAACCATGAGTGGTCAAAAAAAGGTTGCTTTCTGGTGTGACAAGGGCACATGCGGCCCTGCATTTCACAGAATAACACATGTAGGGGCGATCTGACAATGAATAAACTCAGGTTTTGGTCCCATAATGAGCAATAGGTTAGAAATGAATAAAAAGATTGAACAAAACTTCCAAAACAATGCGCACAAAATACGCAAAAAAGACTAAAAAACTGCCCACAAAAACGGAAATGGCCAAAATTGGCGAAAAACCAGCAAGATAAGGGAAAAAGCGAGAGAAAATTAATTAAGGGAAACTGGGTGTGTGACTAAGGGAAATTGCTTTGGCTGGGTTGGCAAGTACGAGAGGGCACTATTCAAGAGAGGGCGCTATTTTTCAATGCTGTTAAATTTACGTCATCCCGTCGTTCAGAACTAATAAGAAACCCATGACCACTCTTGATCAATTACAGGCAAGGTTTGCTAGAGCTCTACTAAAAAGAAAAAAAAATTGCATTTGATTACACTTCTTCTGAATCTGTCTTAAATTCTAAATGCTCCCTAGAATCACTAGCTTATCGTTGTCAAATCATCAGTCTCACCACTTTTCACGGATATGTTTTCCATCATCGTGATTACCTTGCTGATTTACATTTCAACATTACGAATAGTGAGCGACGACCAAATATAATCAATCTTCCCAAATTTAAACCATTGTCTAAGTTTCTCTTCATGTTACGAACTGCTATTCGGTTGAACATTTTTAGCAGGGGTTGAGCACCGTATAGGCCTTGACGGATTATGCTAGCATAATTTTTCGCATAATTCCTACCAAAATCGAATAAGCGCATAATTCGAGGCAAATTGCATACGAATCGCATAAATTGGAATAATCCAACTGTTCGCATCAAATTCCATACAGTTGTACATGTTCTACAAGTACAAGTATAAGTAGATGCACCAGGAAGTCGTAGGTTTACGACTCCCTTGATAACATTATTATTATTATTATTATTATTATCAAATTTTTGATAGGGCAATCCCCACAGGCCTAAGGCCTTCTTACAGGGTACCCTAGAAATGAAAGTACTGAATTACGGAATAGATGCAGGGAAGAGCATAAGCGGACTGCAGCAGGGAGGGCATTCCAACGGTCGGAACCGATGAAAGAAACTGAAAAGAGACCGAAACGAGTTTTAGCCTTGGGTAGAGTCACAGACGAAGATACCTGGGAGCGAGTGCAGGAATTGGTACGAGTAGAAGTAGAACGAAGGCAAAAGCAATCAGTAAGGAGAGTAGTAGTTACCTGATTCAGGACACGAAACACTAAGATATAGAGTTTGAACTGATAGCGCACAGACAAAGGGAGAATGTGATGGCGTGCATTAATAAGGGATACGTCAGAAAAACGAGGCATACTGAACACAATGCGTAGAGCTCTATTACTAAGACGGACTAGACGGTCATGCAGAGTTACTGACAAGCAGTGAGCAAATGAGTTGCTCCCATACTCGAGTACGGTCTGAATGGAACAAATGTAAAATGCACGCTTTGCAGTTACCGTCATGTGATCTCGGACCTTTCTGAACATGGCTAACTTACTTCCAACTTTCCGCTCTAGTTGCCTAACGTGCTCTCCAAAGGAGAGATGTTCGTCGAGTATAATGCCAAGGTATCGAATGTGTGCACTAGGGTTGATTGTGACCTCACCCAGCTGTAGAGCCACGCTAGGGTCAAGGGGCTTGCACTTTGACCTGAACACGACAAACTGCGTCTTGGAAGGATTCAGCAGTAAGCCTCTGGCCGCCAAGAACTCTTTCACTTTCACAATGTCTTCTGTCAACTCCTTGCACAATTGTTTGACGTTCTTGCCAGCTTTGTACAGGGAGACGTCGTCCGCGTACTGTCGAGCCTTGCAGTGCTGGGGTACAGATGGGAGCTTTCTGACTGACAGATTGAAGAGAGAGGGCCCCAAGACGGAGCCTTGCGGAACCCCCCTGTTGCTGCTATATGTAAGGCCTTGCTGTGTCTTGGTGACCACACGTTGCTTCCTGTGGGTAAGGTAGCTACAGAACCACTGCAAGGCAGTGCCACCGACACCGATCTCCAGAAGTTCACTCAGTAGAACTTCATGACTAACTGTGTCGAATGCCTTAGACATGTCTAGAAAGGCAGCTACGACATAATCACCATTGTCCAAGGAGACCATCCAGTCGTTGATCACGGGAGTGAGCAAGTCCTCGCAGGAGTGGCCTCTGCGGTAGGCAAATTGCTCAGCAGGTAGGGGTAACAGTGGTGGTGGTGCATTATAGATATAGTACATTAGTTGGTCGTGTACAATATGTTCCAGTAGCTTAGACATGTGGGACAGGAGTGATATTGGTCTATAGTTGGATGGGACTGACTTATCTCCACGCTTGTAGATAGGCCGCACGTTTGCTAGTTTGTATGTCGATGGAAAATCGCCAGACGTAAGAGACTTGGTAAATAGTTTGGCTAAAGATGGGCATGTCCAGTCCACTGCAATCAGTGACGGTCGTAGCTAGGTCGGACGGTGCGTTGACCCCGTTGAACTTTTGCTGCTACAATACAACGCCCTCCTCAAAAAATTCCCCTGTTATTTTGCACAGAACCATCATAATACATTAGGAGCATATGTGAGCATGATGCGGCATAATATGATAACTTTTAGCATAAAAATAGCATAATTCTGCCATTTTTTCAGCAATGCGAAAAGAATAATTTCACGAAAATATGCGCATAATCCGTCAAGGCCTAGTACCGTAAGAGAAGTACAGCCAGTCATATTGTCATGTTGAAATACTACAATTTGACACAATTTGCACGCTTGGAGGTGAAATACAGAAGGCGAGTCGATCCGCGTATGACCAAGAGTGTACACCAGTGTTAGCTCCCGGCTAAACGCAGTCCCCTCACACTTCCAGAACACAGGGTTTTGTAGTAAGGCCACACCAAGTTATTTCATTGTTTCTCGTCACCTGAAAATCTCAAAAGGAACGCGGGCGGGCGGAAAAAAAACAAAATAGGGTTTGAAAAACAAAAACTGCTATTTACACTACAAAGGCCCAATTTATGACCTAAAATCAGACTATACACCACGCGTGACAGTCAATTGCAACATACAGCCATAAAACCAGGCTCCTGCACCAAAACGGTGCACTGTCATGCACTGTCTTGACTTGTACCGGAACTGTGTGTAGCAAAGAAGACGACCAGGTCGTGTGGTGGTGTGGTACTTGAACTACCGGTATGCGTACATACACGGTGAAAAAGTCGTCCTTCGGTTCGTGCACTAGCACTGCACTCCAGATTTGACGCCGCGCGTACTTTTACAACGCCTTTTTATGCGTGTTTACCGGGACGCGAGATTTTTTTTTTGGTCCAATCCTCAAGAAAGGTACGCGCACGGTGACGAGAAACAATGAAAAAACTTGGTGTGGCCTAAATTAAATTAAATGACGGCTTTGAGCATGCAGCAAAGCCAAGTTAGCCCACGCATGCACGTGTTTTGTCACGGTTCGTCACGCGGCACATGAATAAAAAATATTTTTTCCGAAAATGGTGGATGAAAAAATAAATCTTGCGTGGCCGCTTTGCCCTGCCTCGTGTCAGCAAAGCAACTTCCTTGTCAACAATTTCTGTCATCCAGTTAGCCAAAGTGACTCAAGGTTGTGTTTTCTCCGTTTTCTCCTTTGTCTCTCCGCCAAGCTGTACAAGAGTATTAGTTGTGCTAGTCTGCGTAGACAAGCGCTGACTCGTGTGAGCTGGAAGCGCTTGAAAATTCACAACTTCAAACAGCGATCGATCGCGCTTGGTTGAAATATTTATTTGTTGCGTGGGCAGATAGAGTAGCTCATGGTCGCAGTAGTGAATTTCCTGGAGTTCATGAGGCCAAGCAAGAACTACTCGAAGCAGAGGACCAGGTATTTAGGCCTCGACATGGCGAGTGGCGTTGACGCCAACTCAGAAATGGCTGTGCCACGGATTACCTGTCAAAAAATCTAGCCAAAGAAGTAGACAAGGAGCAGAGGCATTTACATGGACAACGTACGATGGTGGTTTGCAACATGCTACTACTGCTGGAGCGACGTTGAGTGCAGGGACGATCGTTGATCATCTACGTATCAGGTGTGGTTGTCAAACGCTTGTGGCCTTTGATGTGGATATGAAGATTTTATGCCCACTGTGCGTTCGTTATGCACCACATCTGCTGTGCACGTGGCATTACCCTATCTCAGGGAGAAATCATCAACCCAGTCATTCTGTGTAAAACTATTCCTGATAGCTGTGCAGGCCAGCACAAGAACCAGTACGCTGCACTTAACAAGGTGCTTATGTTCGTGTGCTTGATGGTCAATGGAATGAGTTCAACTGAAAGCAACGGTTCCGCAGGTCTTCGACAACCTCAGCAAGGTGGTCGGCCCAGCAACAGTGGTGACGGTACTTGGCATAGAAGTCGACAGCGAGGACCAGGTGATGCGGCTACCTGACAAGAAGTTATTTGCCTTTCTAGCGGCTTTGAGGGAGTAGTCCACGCGCACTAGCTACACAACGCGGGAACTGCTGTCGCTGATCGGAACCTTGTCCTTGCCGCAAAGGTGGTTCCTCCTGGCAGGACCTTCATCCGTCAACTCCTGTATCTTAGCTGGACAACTCTCTCAGTCTCTTCAGTCAGTAGTCAACATCAACACAAAAGCTCACTTGGACATCGAATGGTCGCGCTCCTTTGCCGCAAACTGGAATGGCCAATCCTTCTTCTACGATGTCGAGTTTTCAAAGTCCCCTGACCTTGAGCTATTCACGGATGCCTCTGATGTTGGCTTCTGCGGTTTCTATCAAGGACAATCGTTTTTGGGGCAACGGGCCGCTGAGATGCAGCATGAACCTATTGTGATTACTCGCTTCCGAGAACTGGCTTCCACAGCCAACCAGTGCCTGGTGCCAACTCCTCCGCTGAACTCGCCGCTCTGATTGCTGCCAGCAATGATCTCATGAGCGACTCAGACCTTTAAGCCCGGTATTTGCGCATACATAATCTGATGTACCCAGTTTCGGCTATGGCCGAGTTCCGGTCCCTGACCGCTACTGCCGGCAGCTCACAGCCAGTGTTTCTGTTCGTCGACGGCGGCTACTTCTCCCGAGTTTTCTCGACTAGGATCCTCAACTGCAACCGGGTGAGCTCCCATTCTGTGCGCATTGGCGGGGCCACACTCATGGCTCACCGGAGTGTCTGTGAAGCAGCCATATGCCGTGCAGGCTGCTGGCGAAGTGCAGCATCCGATCACTATGTCAGGCGTGCAGCCGGTATGCCCTCTGTGCAATGGCTAGCAGCAAAGACTGGAACAGCCCACGCCCATGTGGTGTTGAGAACAGAAGTGAGGTACATTTGTAGTGTTGTACAGTGTTGTGCCTTCCGCTTGTTGTGCAGTCCTTGTGCCGGTGTGGCTCTGTGGGTATCACTTAGGGGTTTGCCATGGTTACTTGCAGGAAGTTATGCTAATGAGCGATGCCGTGAGAAATGCTTGGTCGTAAACACTGGTTTTTGGGAGGGTCAAATGCATTTGCCTCTCAGTGTTGTGCTGTACTGTCTCAGTGTTGTGACACCTGTATGTTGTTGTGTGGTTGACCCGCCGGTTTGAGGCATGGGTGGTCAACTGTGTATGTTGTATCGGTGTGTTCCCGTTTGAAGTTGCCGGGCCACCATATGGTTGACCCGCCAAAAATGGAGGCATGGGTGGTCAACTGTGTCTATTGTATCGGTGTGTTCCCGTTTGAAGTTGCCGGGCCACCATGTGGTTGACCCGCCGATAATGGAGGCATGGGTGGTCAACTGTGTATGTTGTATCGGTGTGTTCCCGTTTGAAGTTGCCGGGCCACCATGTGGTTGACCCGCCGAAAATGGAGGCATGGGTGGTCAACCGTGTATGTGTATCATTGAAGTTGCAATACGTACATTGCTGTGACTCGCCCGATTGCTGTTGCCGGGCACCTACGCATTTATTTGCCTACTTGTGAAGAGATATCTCTTCTGGTTTATTGCATAATTCTTGGCTCAATGTTATCCACGGTGTCGCTCGATGCAAAGTCTCGTAAATATTTATCAGACAAAATTGAAAAAAAAAACTATGGCAAACCCCACTTCCTTGTATTCTATCTGCCTGGTGTACACGTGTCCACGTTTTGTACGTTTGGCACGCACATGCGTGCGTGTGTATGTGAGAGCGTGTCTGGATAAATGTGCATATTGATGTTTTGGTTGTTTTAAGTTTTATTGTGTGTATGCGTGCATGCATGTGGGTTAAATGACGGCTTTGAGCAGCAAAGCCAAGTTAGCCCACGCATGCACGTGTTTTGTCACGGTTCGTCACGCGGCACATGAATAAAAAATATTTTTTCCGAAAATGGTGGATGAAAAAATAAATCTTGCGTAGCCGCTTTGCCCTGCCTCGTGTCAGCAAAGCAACTTCCTTGTCAACAATTTCTGTCATCCAGTTAGCCAAAGTGACTCAAGGTTGTGTTTTCTCCCCTCCCTCCCTCCCTTTAGACATGACACGTCGGTATCTTATGCCACATGACGAGGCCCCAAGGAGGGCGGCTCAGGGTCAAATGCATTTGCCTCTCAGTGTTGTGCTGTACTGTCTCAGTGTTGTGACACCTGTATGTTGTTGTGTGGTTGACCCGCCGGTTTGAGGCATGGGTGGTCAACTGTGTATGTTGTATCGGTGTGGTCCCGTTTGAAGTTGCCGGGCCACCATGTGGTTGACCCGCCGAAAATGGAGGCATGGGTGGTCAACTGTGTCTATTGTATCGGTGTGTTCCCGTTTGAAGTTGCCGGGCCACCATGTGGTTGACCCGCCGATAATGGAGGCATGGGTGGTCAACTGTGTCTATTGTATCGGTGTGTTCCCGTTTGAAGTTGCCGGGCCACCATGTGGTTGACCCGCCGATAATGGAGGCATGGGTGGTCAACTGTGTATGTTGTATCGGTGTGTTCCCGTTTGAAGTTGCCGGGCCACCATGTGGTTGACCCGCCGAAAATGGAGGCATGGGTGGTCAACCGTGTATGTGTATCATTGAAGTTGCAATACGTACATTGCTGTGACTCGCCCGATTGCTGTTGCCGGGCACCTACGCATTTATTGCTTGTGGCTCAATGTAGCTGAACCATCGGACCTTATTTGTCAGCTTGGATCACGTGATCCATCCAGCTGCCGCGTGCGGCAAACAGCCCAAATAGCGCTAACTCTGGCCTGCGAGCGTTTGCTGCGACTAGCGCACTAGCGCTCGTGACATACACAAACGCGCTAGCCAGAATGCTTTGACTTTGATGGCTTTCAGCTTCTATTTTTTGAAAAGTAGCGCGCTCAGACCAGCTCGCTCACTCTTTTCCTCTTCCATTTTTTAGGGCAATTGTTTTGTTTGATAGACGAAGCTTAGGGTCTCTTTGGGTTTGCAACCCTTACCCTCCTGGAAAAAATCATAGTTGCTAGACTGCGACACTTCAGACCAGGTACTATTAGAGCCGCTAATGGACGACGAGCTATTTTCCGCTATCCGGAGCTCAAGCATTTGAGCCGCTAAATGGACGAGACTCCTGGGGTAAAGGATGCAGAGAATGAGGAGAAAACACTCGTATGGAGCAGGGAGTAGGTATTGTACTACTTCCTGGTATGGAGCACTGAGAAGCGGTAAGTCTTAGGGCAATTCTTAGCCAGTAATTACTTTCTCGCCATAGTTATGTTCTCGTTTTTCGTGTCTTCTGTAATGCCAGTACACGTACACTAGCAGTACGACTACACTGTAGGCGAGAGTCCATAAGCCAGAGTGTGCAGCTCTCCATCTATGCAGCATAAACAAATTAATGACAAATTTCCTTTGCCTAAGGGCTGGGTTCCACTGCCGCTCCGCCGCACATCATCCACGGCATGAAACGTCATCATTACGAGCTGGTCCAGCGAGGCCGCGGCTCATCACCAGCTTTCGCTTCGCTGCTTGATACAAAAAAATGCAAGCCGCGGTCACGGCTTGCATTGTTTCCCGCACTTAATTGTTTTATTCGGGGGAATTTTAATTCGTTGCACAGGCCAGAACACGAGTATTTTTTTGGATTTCACGCGCGCGCAGGCAGGCTAAATGTCATCAAAAAACGTCGAGCACGATCGCGGTACCGTGAATGGCGAGTGTCACTGGAACCGCGCCGCTCTGCTGCATGCAGCCAAGTACCGTGGAGCAGCGGAGCTGCGGAGCCGCAGTGGAACCCGGCCCTAACCAAACTTATAGCAATTTGAAAATGTTTGACAATTTTTCATAAAAAACTTGACAACATTGTTCTTCTGTAGAGTGCCGCTGGCAACTCCATCGATGAACTCCATCAATGAGCGCAGGGATAAAGTTTAGAAACCCTTCGATCGAGAACGTGTTTTCAAAAAGGAAGCACAAATATGCCGCGTAACTTCCCCTCTAGTACTGTATGGCCCCATCAAAGCCACTCGCTGACTACTTACCAGTAAAATGGGGTTGGACGGTTGTCAGATTAGCTGATATGTTTTCTGCCAACACAACCATAAGCAGTTGTCAACTCTCAAGACTAAAAGAGCTTGCGAAGAAAGTGAGAAACCTTGGCTATGAAAGCACATGAAGCATCAGAACATAATCGAGCAAACTTGGACCTAGATTACCAGTGTCTGCTCCAGAGCCAGGTCAGTGACCCTGTTTGTGAGTACTTGGACCTTTTGGAAAAAGAACACTGGGTTACCTGCGACCCGGTCGGAAGTCCTGTCGAGTACTATACTTTTTTATACCGTTCGAGGGTATACCGCCACTGACAGGCTGCATACGCGTGCAGATGCGTGCGGCCAGAGTGCCCAGTGCGAGTACGTTCATACATGTACATGTACAATCATGTACATCAGGAAGTCGAAAGTAAGTTTACGACTCCCTGACACACAGTAGCCGCACTTGAACGCATCTGGCTCTGGCCCAGTGTTGCAGGAGTTGTGCCAGGTAGACGTGTACCCGGTTTGTGTTAAATCTTAGAGCAGGTACTGCATACCCTATCATATCTGTGTACATGGGTATACAGAGTCAGTGTTGTTGCGTCCCACTCAGCACCCTTCTGGTTCATTTCGGCACCAGCACTCTTTGCGTATGCAGAGTTGAGTAGAGTGCACGTTCGGACCACAAGTACACTGCAGCAGCTAGTAGCAAACCTAACCTGTGCCGTGATGCACGGCACGTGTGTGCATCTACTTCATCCCTGAGTAACACACCTGGTATATTGTGCACAATAGGGCACAGTAAATAATCAGCATGCATCGCAGTTTTCTGCAACATATTCCTGAAGTCACTTTACACCTCAGAAGAATTGCGTCGCTGACTTGATTTCGATACCGGTTTAGTTTCTCTCTGGGTCATTATGAATCATAGAAAACCCGTCATACGATAGGTTCAAGCTAAAGTACCGTATCACCATAGTAATTCCTGGAAATTCGGTGTGTTTTCTGCCTTTTGTTAAACAAGCAGCAATGTGCAACAGAAATTACCATGGTGATACAGTAGATTACCGTGTGAAGCGGTGTGAGATGCAGCAAAGGTGAGCTTGTTACTGTGAGTCTATGCCCTAAACAATAAACTTTGCCGTGGGATGATTATCCTTGGGCTGCACACTCTGCACACTTATTGCTAGGTATATCATTGGTCTTGTTCGAATCGTCCATTACGTTTGCAGCTGTTCAAACTTGTTTTGTTGTTTATTATTTTATTGATTTATTTATTCTACTTGCCTTTCCTATCTTCTTGTGTTTAGCATTAGGCGATTTGATCGCACGACAAGAGAGGAGCTGATGGACGATCTCTCCAGTGTCCCTCTTGGTTCGGAGCAGCGCCGAGTGCCGACGTTGGGACTTGGGTAAGGATGAGTGTTCCCTCATGTTTACAAGTTATCCGTTTTGTCCAACACTAACGGTTATATGCAGAATACTGCTGAGTCAAAAATGTGCATCAATTAGCACAAAAACTGACTGATGAGATCCTGGCATTCAACGACCTGATGCTTAGCTGCATCACGTTTATATCCGTTAGTGTTGGACAAAACGGATAACTCGTAAACTGATGGTCCTCTTTTTCAATTTTAATCCTTGGCTCTCCATCCGAGTTCCCTTGTGTGTGTAGCTATTATTATTTTTTTGGTGACAGTCAATTCTTCAGACTTTTCCCGTTTGTGTCTTTCCCTCAAACTAGTCAATATCTTTATTTACTTATTTTTTTGCCCAGGGTCTACATTCTACCTTTATTTTACTTAGACTAGGGTTAGCTGCCCGTTTACCAGTACTCATCCACACATATGTGCACATAGAGTCTACACAGAACTCTATCAGTAGATATTTTGTGTATAGGGGGTTGTCTATCCACCGAGATAGCACTATATACTCCCATTCTGTGTGTTCTCTGGTAGCTATGTCCCTTGGAGACTATACGGTGCCAGTGTGGTGACCGAGATCAGGCGTGTCTGCACTGGCATCGTCAACTTTGCCTACTGCTACGTGCTCCCCAGTGCTCCATCTGTGTCCTGTAATTTGTTTGGGGAGGGGGGGGGCAATACCGGTACTTCAGGTGCAGGGGCAAGGGGGGAATGGGGTGGGGGGACATCATGCCCCCAATGAACCTCTCCAGGCGTTGTTCTGGAGTAGACTAACCATAGGCGGAGTGTACACATGCAGCGCATAGTTTGGGAGCTAGAACGCGATCGGACTCAGGCATATTCAAAGGCAGTCTATTGTGATAGTAGTCCTGGACTGATCTCACTATGATGATATAGGTCGTGCCCAGCATCACAATGCCAAACATTATAAATGACTGTTTTTTTTTGCCTGAGGGGCTAGATGAGCATGCGGCTAGACTGCCGATGGCAACCAACAGGCTCAAGGCTGTGTTGAGACTTCGTGTGAGCGACCCGAGTCAATTGTTTACTCACCATGACTAGGCATCGCATTGAGCATCGTATGCCCACTAATATAATAATTATATTATGTCACTGTTCTTAGTCGCACCGGTGGCGCATGCCCGTTTTCAGGAGACTTCTCAAAACACATAAGCCCTGGGTCCTGAAGGTTAGGCCTTTTGTTAATCTAAATAGTCCTGGCTACTATCCTGCTGAGTTCACTGACTTTCTACTGAACCCGTATGTATGTGAGGAAAGTACTGTTCTGACCTCAACTGCGGATTTCATCAACTTGGTAGAAGGTTTGCCTGTGTGGGACGATCATTTATAATTGAGTATAGATGTGACCAGCCTTTACTACACCAACATCCCCAACGAGCCCGGTTGTCGTGGTATATCACACACAGGTGTACAAGGTGGATGCCCCTCGCCCTTCGTACATGGTTATTAACAGCAGTGACTTCCTTGATGTCAGTCATTCGGAAGAAAAATGAGTTTGTGTATGGTAACGATGTGTTTCGGCAGATCCAAGGGACTGCCATGGGTTCGCCTGCAGCAGTGGTCTATGCCGACATTGTTATGCTGTATTTGGAGAAGCAGTACGTTTTGCCGATCTTAGAGGGGGAGGGTTTAGAGGTTCAGGTTTATAGACGCATTATCATTGCATGGTTGCGAAGGTCAAGTTCAGCGCACTGTAGATAGGATTAATAAGTGTTCGGCCCTCAAGTTTTCTCATGAACTGGCACATGATGGCATTGATTTCCTGGACACCACAGTTTTCCGTAGTAAGGGATACATGGCCTCATTTCAAGTTCACCAATCGTTTCCTGTATCTGCTTGTCGGTAGTAACCACCCCTGTAGTATGGGCAAAGGTGTGTTCACTGGGGAGTTGATCCGTATCCGTCGGTCTTCGACCCTTGACCACCACTACGAAGCTGCTGCCGAGCGGCCGAAGCAGGCTTTCCGGGCCCGTGTATACAAGCGCTCCATCTTTCATCTTTCAGACCCGTACACTAGGAATGGATGCGCAGGGAAGGTATGTTGGTCAAATTGGCATGGGTTTGGGTTATTTCTGTAGTTGTATACAGTGCTCCTCATTGTATTTACCTGGGCCCGGCCTGCTGTCCTTCGCCCGTTGGTCTTGAGGTCCAGGTGTAATACCCCTACCATACAGTCCGGTGGCCAGCGCGGTTGTTGTTACACGGTGGAACATCGGCAAGAGGTTGCTTGCGCGTTTGCCTCATGCTCAGTGTCCTCAGGGAGTTAGTATTTTCCTCCTGTTTGGATTTTGCAGTGTCTATGGTGTCGGTAATTGAGTCTTTGTTCTGTATGCTTTTCTGTGGTGTGTGGCTGTTGTTCACACATCTTTATTTGACTTGCTTCCTGGTGTGGTGTACCTTTTTGTTTTATATTGGTGTTGGTCTGGTAGAGTTCTAGCATCCGTAGCTG
This sequence comes from Sycon ciliatum, assembly GCF_964019385.1. Taxonomy (NCBI): domain Eukaryota; kingdom Metazoa; phylum Porifera; class Calcarea; order Leucosolenida; family Sycettidae; genus Sycon; species Sycon ciliatum. The sequence continues at coordinate 32,969,285 of NC_088644.1, forward strand.
CCTCAGGGGGTGCCACTTCTCCCATCAGCGTCGACTAGTCCGCCGGTACGTGGTGCTATATTACGTTAAGTTGTCTGTTCCATCCTGTACGGGCTGTGTTCTGCTGACCACACAGTCTGGGTCTCCATACTTTGCATGTTCTCATCGTGTGTAGTGTTCACACGTACATATATGGACTGTCACACCCATATGTTGTACATGTGGCTGCACGTGTTGTCTCTTTGTAGTACCTGCTGCTGTATTTGTGTCTCTGTGATGCTGACCCGTACATGCTGCTGCGCTGCTTTGTTGTATTGCTGACACGTGCACCTTTTTTGTGCTGATATGATATCGAGTACGCCACTTTTTGTGCTGATGAGTGCACCACTTTCCGATATCATGTTTCCTTTCGCCATGTCAGTTGTCAGTTCTCCCGTCGTCTCCTGAAGTGTAGTAATGAATAGCTCTCTCTCTAGCTCTAGAGAAAAACCACTTGACTAGTCCGTTTGATGTGTGGCGTGGCGAGGGTATAGTAGAAGCAGCTCGTTCTCCAACTGAGACGACATTTGGCGCCCAACGTGGGGCTCAAACCCACGACCCTGAGATTAAGAGTCTCATGCTCTACCGACACATATATGCACGCGGCACCGTTTGTGCTCCTATCCATTTACATATGCTGCTTTCCACACCTGTGCTGACAGTCGGTACGCAACGACTCTGTACGCATGCACGCACACCATTACATTCTGTTGGCATCATATTAGTGAGGTTTTGCATTCCAAAATTCGGCAAAAGATTCGGCAAGCGGGGGCGAGGTCGAAAATGCACACGAAGATGCGGCATGTTTGTTCGGAAAAAGCTCACTTTGCCGAACATATTTTTCGGATGAATTTTCTTGTGGAAGAGCGCTAGCGCGTGATTTATTCAAAGAGGTTTCTTATCTTGGCATGGCTTCGCAGGCGTCTTTGACGACATCAGCATCGTCAGCTACCTCTGATTGCTCCTCTCCACTGCCTGTCTACTCTCTTTCGCCGGGAGTGTCCTCACGGACATCCAGCAGCTCGTCCCTACGTTAGCCAACACTGGCAACGATCTCGACGGCCTCATAACCGCCGCCGCCGACTACTTTCAGTCGAAGCAGAGCCCCAGCATGGCCCGCTTCCACTTCCGGCAGGTCACCCAGCAGCCTGGCGAAACGTTAGACACGTTTTATACTCGTTTGCTGGCATCGGCAACGACCTGCAGCTTCGCCGACGATGCCCAGAAGAACGTGGCTCTCTGTAATCAAATTGTGGCAGGATGCACGTCCGATCCACTCCACAGAAAACTGCTGGAGACTGCGTCCCTTGATCTCGCCAAGGCGCTCAAGGCCGCCAGAGCATTTGAAGCGTCAGTGAAACAGACGACGGCGTTCCGGCGCACACAAGACTCGATCAATGCCCTCCGTCATCAGCCACCGTTCTACAAAAGGACACAGCCGCCTCCTGCTACTGTTTCAACTCCGTCGCGTCGACCGATGCAGTCTTCGCCACATCCAGCTGCAAACTCGTACCACCAGCCACCTGCCCCAGTCGCCACTCGCGCTCCAGGCCGGCGGGAATCCAGCACATCGCTCTGCTACCGCTGTGGAGAGCCAGGCCACCCTGAGTCACGTCGCTACGCAGTTTTGCACTGTAAACGTCTGCCCATGGGCGTATCGTCCGCATCCGAGATCCTACAGCGCACACTGGACGCCATGGCTCGCTGGCCTCGACGGTGTGAAGAACGTCCACGACAACATCTTCAACTTTGGTAAGAGCGTCGAAGAGCACAACCGACGACTCGCCGCCTGCCTCCAGCGGCTCCAAGATCACAACGTTACACTCAACCGAGCCAAATGTCACAAATGTCACATCCTCAAGCCTCGGCTCAAGTTCATGGCTAGCGTCTACTCCGACAAGGGCATCCGCGCCTCTCCCAGCCACCAGCAGTCTGTGGCAACATTCTCTACGCCATCTTGCGTCAGCGACATACAGAGTTTCCTGGGTCTCACCAACTTCCTCCGCCGTTACATTCGTAACATGGCTGATCTCACCACGCCACTCCCTGCTCTCACTAAGAAAGGTACTGTTTGGCGTTGAACTGATGTTGAGCAACAATCATTTGATGCACTGAAGAAGGCCATCGCCGAAGACTGCATGCTGCAATACTTTGACCGCAACACATCACTGTATGTCGACGCATCGCCCACCGGCCTCGGCGCAATCCTGTGTCAACGCCAAGACAACGGCCACGATGCACCTGTAGCATTCGCCAGCCGTGCACTCTCCGGCGTCGAGCAGCAATATTCTCAAACTGAACGGGAAGCATTGGGTGTCAAGTTTGGCTGCCTTCGCTTTCACCACGACTTGACAAGGTGATCCACAGTTCACCGTTGTCACCGACCACAAGCCGCTCCTGCAACTCAAGGCCGTCGGATCGAGACCTCCACCATGAATTGAGCGCATGGTCCTCCGCCTGCAGGATCTCAGCTTCCAGCTCCAGTACAAGCCTGGCCCAGAAAACCCGGCCGACGTCGTCAGTCGCAATCCGCAGCCTCATCCCGACTTGCCAAACATCGGCGCACAGGAAGACACTGCGTACATACATGCCCTAGCTACAGCAGCTAAGCCGAATGCGTTGGCTCTGAAGGAGATTGCGGACGCCACCACCGCAGACACCACACTGCAAGCCATCCTTTCCTCTCTGCAATCTGGCCGCTGGGATTCCAGCCACACCACGGTCCGCCCGTACTTTGCCCTCCGCCATGAACTGTCTGAGAGTGACGGTCTACTACTCCGCAACGACCGTCTCGTCATTCCCACGGCCCTCCAACGGCTTACCCTGCAGCTTACACATGCGGGCCACCAAGATATTGTCCGCACCAAGCAACGGCTCAACAGCAATGTTGGGTGGCCCAACATGGCTACTGAAGCCGAAGCACTCTGCCGGCAATGTATTCCGTGCCAAGCAACTCTCTCAACGACACCGCTACGTCCGGGAGTCCGTGCCCACACCACCGTCCACCAAGCCGTGGCAACGAGTCTTCGTCGATTTGTATGGACCCATGCCAAACGGTCAGCACCTGATTGCCACTATCGACCAGTTGACTCGCTACCCGGTCATCAACGTGTTCAGCACGACACCCACTACGGCCGGTGTTGTTAAAGCTCTGCGCTCTACATTATCCATGTTCGGCTTGCCCGAAGAGCTAGTCTCGGACAACAGTCCTCAGTTCCGTTCTTCGGCTTTTGCTGATTTCCTCGCGCAACACGCTATCCAGCACCGCCACACCCCTCCTTTGTGGCCACAAGCAAACGGAGCAGTCGAGTGCCTCAACCGTACCATTGGCAAAGTTCTGCGAACTGCCAAACTAGCTGGCGAAGACATCAATGTTGCATTTGACCAATGGCTCCTAGCGTACCGCACCACGCCACACCCTGCCACTCACGAGGCACCGGCAACACTCATGTTTGGTCGCCCCATCCCCGACAGCATACCCTGCATTACGGCAGCCGCACCAGACTTGCCTTCAGCTGCCCACCGTGACCAGCAATTCCGCCAATCCCAGTGCGACGCTGCCAATGCCACCCGCCGGTCAAACGCCCCCATCCTCACTCCTGGTCAGCGCGTCTTACGCCGCAATGAGCAGGCACACAAGCTCTCACCACAGTGGGATCCCAACCCCTGGACCGTGGACCAGATCTCTGGGTCTACGGTGACGATCTCCAACTCAGCAACTGGCCAAAGATCGACTCGCCATAATTATGTCGTTCGTCAAGCCCGTAATTGTTGTCACACAGCCAGCCCATCACCCACTACCAGCTGAAAGTTCTGCCACCACACCTTACAAAATTACAACAAAATCACATGCAAGAAGTCCTTTCACTTTGACTACTGCTCGTTGCGTGACATCACTCCTCACCAAAGGACTTCCTGGGAATCACAATCCTAAACGGACAAATGTACGAATACCGCAACTGACTCTGTTGTTCTGCACGCCACGATCAACACGACTGCGTGCAAGACACAGCTGATCATCGTCGCTGTACTCTTCCCTGAGCACGTTACCCTGTCGCTGCAGCCTGCGACGGACATTCCATAGTTCCACCAACTTGATGGCTTGATGTTCCCATTGACGTCGACCATGCGGTGTTGCCATTGACGACCTTCAACTTCAGGTCCTTGCCGTGGTCCGCACCATTCAAGAGATGGGCCACATTTGGTGTACTTTCACCCAGTTGGTCACTTATTTTAACCTTGCCGACTTTCCACTGCCGGACTGTTGCTTCAACAACTGGCGGAGAGCACATACGCGTATCATCACTCTTCCTTGCAAACATCATTTCCGTCTCCACCACGTCCTTATCAGCCTGATCCATGCCTGACACCCCCAAGGCACTGTCCACTGTGCCGCCGGGCTGGTGGAGCGACGGACCGATTCTCCAGTGACGGTCGTCGTCCACAAGGCTGTTGGACTAGAGCTGTTCAGTGTCGTGCAATGCTATCGCATGAGCTGATTGTTTAGTAACTGGTGGTGTTAGTGGACAGTATAGTGTAACTTGTAGTTCCTTGGTCTTTTCTCTTTTGTAAAAACAAACTAGTAAGCATGAAGTTGGTTGCTCCAACGAGGAGTACACGCTTCTTGCCAAACTTGACACTTGACTGACTCACGACTGCCATCCGGAGCACACGAGGAGCACGTCGCACCTTCCGCTCGGCAAACCTGTAAGAAAGCACCACTCCCTGCTCAATACACAGTGTTTCGGGGAATTCACCCCTCATCAGTTGAGCTTGAGTAGGCTGAGGAAGATTGTGCCTGAAAAGCACCACTTATATACTGCTCTCCAGGCCAAACCATCACCAGGAGGAGTACACGCTTCTTGCCGAACTTGACACTTGACTGACTCACGACTGCCATCCGGAGCACACGAGGAGCACGTCGCACCTTCCGCTCGGCAAACCTGTAAGAAAGCACCACTCCCTGCTCAATACACAGTGTTTCGGGGAATTCACCCCTCATCAGTTGAGCTTGAGTAGGCTGAGGAAGATTGTGCCTGAAAAACACCACTTATATACTGCTCTCCAGGCCAAACCATCACCAGGGATACAAACTTGCAGAGACGCTTTGTTTCCAGCGCGACAAACACCTCGTGAAGCCCCAGGTAGCAGCGTGAGTCAGAGTCGCTCATGGAGTTGTGCTAAACAGACGTTGAGAGCCAGTATAGCTATTCACAACGCTGTCACCTCCAACAACTAGTCGCACGTCCGCGTGAGGGACAACAATACGAACTTAGACTTGAAGTTGCGACTTCGGCGGTAATAGTCATGAAGTTGGTTGCTCCAACGAGGAGTACACGCTTCTTGCCGAACTTGACACTTGACTGACTTACGACTGCCATCCGGAGCACGCGAGGAGCACGTCGCACCTCACGCTGCTACCTGGGGCTTCACGAGGTGTTTGTCGCGCTGGAAACAAAGCGTCTCTGTAAGTTTGTATCCCTGGTGATGGTTTGGCCTGGAGAGCAGTATATAAGTGGTGCTTTTCAGGCACAATCTTCCTCAGCCTACTCAAGCTCAACTGATGAGGGGTGAATTCCCCGAAACACTGTGTATTGAGCAGGGAGTGGTGCTTTCTTACAGGTTTGCCGAGCGGAAGGTGCGACGTGCTCCTCGTGTGCTCCGGATGGCAGTCGTGAGTCAGTCAAGTGTCAAGTTCGGCAAGAAGCGTGTACTCCTCGTTGGAGCAACCAACTTCATGACTATTACCGCCGAAGTCGCAACTTCAAGTCTAAGTTCGTATTGTTGTCCCTCGCGCGGACGTGCGACTAGTTGTTGGAGGTGACAGCGTTGTGAATAGCTATACTGGCTCTCAACGTCTGTTTAGCACAACTCCATGAGCGACTCTGACTCACGCTGCTACCTGGGGCCTCACGAGGTGTTTGTCGCGCTGGAAACAAAGCGTCTCTGTAAGTTTGTATCCCTGGTGATGGTTTGGCCTGGAGAGCAGTATATAAGTGGTGCTTTTCAGGCACAATCTTCCTCAGCCTACTCAAGCTCAACTGATGAGGGGTGAATTCCCCGAAACACTGTGTATTGAGCAGGGAGTGGTGCTTTCTTACAGGTTTGCCGAGCGGAAGGTGCGACGTGCTCCTCGTGTGCTCCGGATGGCAGTCGTGAGTCAGTCAAGTGTCAAGTTCGGCAAGAAGCGTGTACTCCTCGTTGGAGCAACCAACTTCATGACTATTACCACCGAAGTCGCAACTTCAAGTCTAAGTTCAAACTAGTAAGCTAACGATAAACTAGTTACACTGAGACAATTCGACTGGCACAAATTACAACAAAATCACATGCAAAAAGTCCTTTCACTTTTACTACTGCTCGTTGTGTGACAACCACCATCATCAGTGTGCGCATTGCGCCTGGTTTGGTGCATGCCTGGTGGAATATGACATAGCGGCTGATGCAGTGGGCACGTCAGGTAACACCTAACGCATTGAAAATGACTCAACTATGACTTGGTTCGATTGCAACAAACCTAATGATAGTGGTACCGAAACATTCGGGTAACCGGAGTAAGTGCCAATTGATATTTTTGGCTCCAGTCAGTCAAGTGATTCAATTGCAATACAATTATATACGTACGGTGGAACTCACTTAGTACGTACCCGGGTAAGACATACACCTGCATAACACGGTCCTCTTTTGTCGCACGGATTTTCCTCCCATAAGCGCATATTCAGATGTGTACGGATACCTTCTGTTCATGTGATTCATTGTCGCTGTGTTACTGTATGCAGATCTCACTCAGCTCTGCTCTCCGAGCATTCTGCTTCCAACACGACTTCCCGAAAGGTATGTATGGTGGCTAATAAATAATGCGAGAGTCTTTACAGATTCCAGTGCTCTCATGCCTTTTGCAAGTTCCGTTTGTAAGTCAAATGGAACATGGTTTGTGGTCAATACTTCAGCAGTAGTGGTGCGAGAATATTCGGGTGTCAAATTGCTCGGAATTGATGTATGATAACGGAGAATATACCAACATGTGAATCACTTGGAGATAGGGTTTGCCAGGTTCTGTTCACACTCACTAGGCTAGACCCTCTCGAGTATTGTACAACAGTTTTGGCCCAGGAGTGGTAAAGGGCACGGGGCAAGCTATGTCGGGACCTGCTGTAAAGTCCGCCATACACGAGCTGTACGTCTTATCGGATGGGATATACCCCTGATATTGCTGATAATGAATGGCCCAGTTTCATTGTACTGCTGTCCGCGATATTATATCCTTAGTGGCATTGTTAACTTCTCATTGCTTGTGGGGACGCATGGATCATACGTCCATCCAACACCTGCCAATCGGAACCCACCGACAACGCTGTCGGTTGGGTTGGACCACAATCGGTTGGTTTTTGAGTCCAAGATGCCACCTAGGTAGCACAAAGCATTGCTAATCTGATTTTAAATTAGCTGCGCAAATCCTGGCATACTGCCCGTAAATGCATCTAACTCCCAGGGTACTTATGAGTTTTTAGGTCTATGTGGTACTTGTGTCGCATTGGCAGCCACTGTTCCGTTCTGTATTTTCTGGTCTATGTGTCGTTGAATCTCCACAGAAAATGTGCTCGCGCATTAGGAGGTGAAAGATGCACCTGCAGGAGAATACATGCTTAAGAGAAGGCAGAAACATGCCCGGATCCACCAGAACTAGTGCTGGCAAGTCAACAGAGGCGAGTACTGATAATGTTCCAGATTGTGGTAGGATCACATAAGCAAAATTGACACTGGGAGGCACGGCGGTGGGTCAGCTCATGGCCAGCGCCAGCTCCAGTGGATATCACGTGCATCCAGTTCTAGTACTATAGTTAGGCACTTCAGTCACGTGACAGAACCTGTCAAAATTTGCTGAGGTGAGAGTGCGTACTTGCGTGGCACCAGTCAAGTGCATGCGCTAAACTGTACAGGTACGCACTATGCTTCGTTGTACGGGCTGATAGTTGGGCGCATCGTGTTGCTCTGACGTTCAGCTTTCAGTAGATCCCGCATACGTCATAGTGCGTACATTTTTGCGAGTTGTAGATCACGTACACAACCAGCAAAGAGTTTTTTCACAAAGAACTGTTGTTTGCTCGCGTTTGAAACGTTGCTTATCGTCTTCAGCGTCGTCTTTCCATTCGGAAACAGTAGAGTTCTTGTTTACCAGGGTTTGCGCATCGCTGCGCAAGGAGACATTATGTACGTAGGCACTGAGAAGTATACGCTTTAGGTGGAGGAGAACGACGATGCGTCGTCCTACCTGGGCGAATTCTCAAAGCGTACTGAAAGCCAAGTTTTGACACGGTTGCGCTGGAAGGCCTACTGATGTTTACGAACAATCAAAAGGCACAGTGGCTGCTGGAGAAACCCTCTGATGAGGGGATGCTTTGATATACGCAGCCAGGCACGCTTCACCAAAATTTCAAAGCTCACCAGCAGGCAATTCATGACTGCTGCATGGAGCAGTTGAAGGATAGGGAGACAGATATCACACCATGGAAAGAAGCTACCAACAGAGGTCCTGAAGAACTTCTTGCCAACTTGGAATCACTTGAAGTGGCATGACTGTGAGCACGAATGTCCTGTGCAGTAATTCGCGCGCGCGCGCGTACATACCCTCCACATTGCGGTGTCCGGCGTACAACGAGGAAGTTCTCTGTTGTTTTTGTGCCAGAAGAATGTCTTTATAACTCTTACGCTTTTGTACCCGCCGGAGCCTGCCAGTATGTCGTTATCAGTTCATTTCACAGCAAACTGAAGCTGTTACTATGGGTTACTATGGCGTTGCTATGGGTTGCTATGGAGTTGCTATAGTAATTGCGGTCACAATTGCCGTATTCTTGCCTATTCCGAACTTTGATCTGTATTGTTTCGATCCATACAGGGTTGTCGGTGTAAGTGAGTGATGTGTGCTTGAAAAAAACACTCTGATGTTTTGTGACTATATCCACTGATGATACTTCGGAGATGCTGTTGGTGCCACAAATTGTATTGATCTCGCCTCATCCAACTGCCTATCTTCAACCCTTCATATCTGAGTGGTATCACTGTGGATTTCAATAAAATTTTCTGTGTGACCTTGTGATACCCACCACCATCGATTGCCGATGATAAACCTGGAAAAAACGCGATTTCAAAAAATGGGGTGAAGTGCCTACTATAGTATGACTGCTACAAAGTAGTGCGGCCCAAATAGAACTCGGGTCAGGTGCCGAAGAACTGGGGGGGGGGGGGGGCATGTATCAATGAATGGTAATAACTCCGGAAATCATGCTGGTGTATCGAGGGCGTGGGCCAATGAAGTGCTGGATTGATGGTGGACGACTGTACTGCAATCTTGGCTGGTCCCACTATCGCAGAGACAGCACTTCCTGGTGCAACCACCCTATCCTGCAATCTATATAATAATTATTATAAGAGATTTGTGTGAACGATTTTAGCATGATGCAAGTCAGCTTATTGTGCTGGGGGCCTGGCTACATGTCACTATAGCTTTTTATAGACTCGATCACCGCATTACGCTGCCTTGCGTTGACTTGATTGAGCACTCTTTTTGGTTAGTGTCAAAGGTATATGTAATATGTATCTGCCTTCGTGCAAAGCTCTCTTTGTGCGTGTCTTGCAGATAGCTCGCTGACTTTGATGCTTTGAGCCATTTTCAAATTGCTTTTTTTGTTCATTTCATATAGACCGTATTGCCATTTGTTTAACCTCCCGCTCTGAGCTCCACTGATGGGACCTAAAAAAGGCTGAAACAGCTGTCTGGAGATTGAGCGTCAGTATTATGGATTTAGAATACACGATCTGGGGACAGCACTAGTACTGTCTAGCTGTTTCGTCCTTTGTGGACTCATCAGCGAATCACAGAGAAATAACTCTTAACTAAGGATGAACCTCGCAGCCATGAAAATAGATAAATAATGCCTCCAAGCCAGAATTCAAGGCTACATGTGTAGGCCCGAATGTGCCTTGCCCGAGTGCTGAAACTGATAAGTCATTGAGATACGCATAGAATATCTGGCAAAGGAACTACTAAAGCCCCCACAAGCACGGTATTCTACTTCAACAAGGAAGAATTTTGAAAGCATGCACAGCCCTACATGTATAATGTTGGAATAGGTAAGCCTTGTTTGATAAATTAACATGACAAGGCGGGGGACGCACTGTGTTAAAAAACAGTGCTCCTGATACACTAGTATGTCCTCGGCTTTGTGACATGCTGTCAACCGATCAACACATACAACGTTGCATGCAAAACGGCTGCAGCCTCGAAGTACGGAGTGCTATTTTGGAAAATGCTAGATATACAGCCTGTACTTATACAGGTGTTCTATCAACTAGTGCCATTATGACAACGGTAGCTGAATGATACATGTACATAAACCCGGGGTCATCATTTCAAGAACCTCTGGGTCTAAGCCCGAAGTAACATTCAACTACATGACTGTATACACCATCATGTATACACCATCTTCGTAGTGACTGAGTCTACCCCTCACCCACTACTGCCACTGTGACCACAATTGTGCACAAACAGAGGACCTTAGAGGACCTACTTCTAACTACAGTGCTGGCCAAAGAAATCCAACCTTATGAATAAAATTGCACCGGGCGTTATGCAGCCCTAGTAGTAAACATACTGGACCGGTCTGTGCTCTCGAACGCGGCGCTACTTCATTAACGAGGTTGGATTTCTCTGGCCAGCACTGTACAAAATACACACATGCACACACAACACTGCTAGGCTTTCCACCACCACACAAGGTTTTGAAACCGAAGAGTGGCAAAATTCAGGGCCAGACTAGAAAATCTGGGGAGACCTGATGGTTTTTTAAAGCAAAACACAGAAACACTCTGCAGCCTCACAGCCTCCGGCAGGTTTTCCCGAGCGCACAAAATTAAAAGTTGTTGAGGCACCACGAATACAGTCGGGCGTCACAGAACGTGGGACCCAGGAATGTACGTGTATACCTCTAGGTACACCACAGCCAATAACGTTTTAAAAAGAAACGCAGTGTCAATAGATTCGAGTCTCTGCTTTTCTGGAATACAGATTCTGCTACACACGTGTTGCTCACTATCCAGTGGGATGTGCATCTAAGAAAGTGGTACAAGAAGTCAAGGAACTAAGCCTAAGGCCAGATTGCTGAAAGGTTTTGTATAACTGACGAGCCTGACCCCTTGGAACCAACAGCCGTGGATGCGTGGCTCTACTGTAATAAATGTACAGGTACACAAACAATTTGAATGCAGAAATAACAACAACAAACAGGGAGAGGTGTAGGAAAATATACTCGGCCCCTAGTGAATTTGCTTGTGTATTAGCTTGAAAACTTTGGGTACACTTGTTGAGAGACCTAACTGCATGCAGCTAAAATATGGAGTGCCGTTGTCACCGACGACTTTTCCAGTAAAGTTGCGGCTAACATCTTCTCAGGTTTTCCCGGGTCTTCGCTAAGGCCGTAAGGGTGAATGATATCATGTGCGTCTTCTATTGCTGATGTCGCTACACTCGATGGTGGTGCTGATGTACTGATTGTGGTGGAAGATATTGAGATGCCGTATGTCTCGAACCTTTTCGCCAAGTCTCCGCGGCCATCGCGCAAGAGGGTCGGGAGCACCACAACTGCAACGCCACAGATCCAAGGATCGATTCTCGGACAAAACATTCTTCAGATTGCCAAAGGTCCCCAGTGCTTGGCAATACTGGCCTGTACAGCATGAACACACCACACATACGCCCACACACCATGTACCATGTAAACGCCCGTTGCAGGAGAAGCACGCAAATCTGCAAATGAATTGGATGTGCACCCACAGATTTTCTCGTATAGGAACAATAGCTGATCTGAATCTGAATAAAACAGATCAAGACTAGTGCCAGATAACAGTCTAATCCGCACAAGGCAACTGGCGCAGCCATGTGAATCTCGAGCAAAATGGACAAACATGTCCCCAATTATCAGCAAACGGGTGTGCGTTACAGGATTGGCCTGGCAACTTCAAACAGGCACAATCCACTAACGTGGTGCCCCGTCAACTTCAACGGGAACACACCGATACAAACACAGCCCCACAACAGCAAAACGGGAACGCCGTTACAAATATGGTGCCCTGGCAACTTAAAGGGGAAGTTAAGGCAAAAATCAAAATTTCACCAGTTGTAGTCTTCGGGGTGCTGAGTCGAATGGTCGTGGTCCGAGGAAGCTGAGACGCTCCCTTCCTACTTTAATCCCAATCGAACTCGCACACTTCCACCGAAACTGGGTGACTGCGCCCTACTAGATGGGGATTTGTATGCAAAATGTCACTAAAAGCGCCATTTCGTTCTTATAAAAGCATGGATGACCGCGATTGGCCCATATGTTGTAGTCTTTTGAACGCTGAGTCGATTGGTTTTGGTCCGAAAAGGCTGCGATACAGCGTTCCTCCTTTATTCCCAATCGAACATGGTTGAACAAGCGGTCACGTGCTCCTGCGTACACCAGTCACCTGGTCACGGTGCCTGCGGGGTACAACTTACTAGCCTGTTTGACCTTTTTTGGGTGCAGTCCTGTCACTCGAGTTGAACCCGAGTTGAACCTTGGTGTGAAAGTTGTCGCCTGCTGGCGTGGTGACCAGGTGATTTGGGCACCCAGGAGCACGTGACCACTTGTTCAACCATGTTCGATTGGGAATAAAGGAGGAACGCTGCATCGCAGCCTTTTCGGACCAAAACCAATCGACTCAGCGTCCAAAAGACTACAACATATGGGCCAATCGCGGTCATCCGTGCTTTTATAAGAACGAAATGGCGCTTTTAGTGACATTTCGCATACAAATCCCCATCTAGTAGGGCGCAGTCACCCAGTTTCGGTGGAAGTGCGCGAGTTCGATTGGGATTCAAGTAGGAAGGGAGCGTCTCAGCTTTCTCGGACCAAGACCATTCGACTCAGCACCCCGAAGACTACAACTGGTGAAATTTTAATTTTTGCCTTAACTTCCCCTTTAACGGGAACGCACCAACACAAGCTGGCCTGGCACCTTCAAACAGGCACAACTGACAAAACACGGCATCCGGCAACAGAAAATGGGTAGGTACACCGTTACAAGAACAGTCCATCGCACCAAAATGCTGCTGCCACAACATTATAGCAGCAGCACGCCAGACATGCATACATGGCATTCCCAAAAGCAGATACCTGGAGTCAAATTCATCCATCACACTGTTTGCTAGGGCTGAATTTTCCAGTGACAATAGGAAATCCCGCCTAAGGCTCATGTGATGAGATCTGTACACCAACTATAGTCACAGAATCAATGCACATTAGTAGAGCATAAGAACTCACTTGCGCTCATACCCTGTCACGTAGAGATGCTACTCTACGTGCACTGTTCCGATGTCCATTGGGGTGGTATGCCGGCCACTTGCCAGATGTAGAGCTTTTAAGCCGTACTTTGCCACCGTCTGCTTGCCGTATCACCACCTAACTTGCAACTCTGGATTCCAGGACTGTCGCTCCAACAATGGGCATGGAGCGGGAGCTAACCTGATAACAGTTGAGAGCGTGACAGAGTACAGTCTGTATCGGCTATAGAGTGACCGGATATAAGAATATATCGGCTACAGTGATATTGGTACGAAATATCAAAAGCAAAACGTATTTTATCCAGTACAAATATCACTATAACCAATATTATCGGATGTAATGATATATCGGATATTATGATGGCAACAAAGAATCAAAATATGCATAACACACTATAATTATCGGCTATAGTGATAACTTTAAAATACATGTTGCAATAATATCAAAGGCCCTATTTTTTTTACTTTCTTCACGGTGCTTATTTTGATAGTGACACATGTACATGTACATAACAGAATTTTTTTATGGAAATGCGGGCACTGTCAACTATGCAGCATGCTCATTTGTCAGAACGCCATGCTGGAAGTATTTCCTTGCCTTTCATGTGTCGATCGAAAAAAATCGATCGTATCGCATATAGTGATGCATCGGTTATAGTGATAAAATCACGGAAATCAAAAGGGTACGCTATAGCCGATACAGACTGTATCTTATTTAAATAAGGCCGAGTAAGGTGGATCCCTTTGGCAAAAGTGAACACAGGCTTGGTGCTACAGGCATGGGCTGTCATGTACCGGAATAGCCAATACCGGGCATGTTTCGTCGACAGTAGATGGAACTGCGACGGCTCCACCGTATATGGCCGCGTCTTAGTGACCTTCAGGCGCAACGTGACCAAGTCAGGTGCGAGACTCCCAGCCTCCCACACAAATACTCTTTGGCTGTCAAACGAGTGAATACTAGTAGATGATGCTAAATACTCGCTGGCAAACAATAAGCCATACAAGGCCAGTAGTATACTTACCCACAGCATAGCCTGATCTACAATATGACTGATTGGATCGTTGTAAGTATTGCCGAAAATGGATTAAGTCGTCCACTAAAAGCTCTTTGAAACTCGGATGTTGAGCCAATATGGCAATAATAAAATTAATGTAGAAAGGAAAAGGACGTATGGATATGAGTGTAGAGTAACTGTCACTATATACTAAATACAGTCAGAAAGTGCAACAACCAGGCACTAAAACATTTGACGACCCGACTCCTGGCTTCAACACATCTCCGTAGTGTTAAGGAGAGACCAAAGAGGGAAAGGTAATACTGGTTTCGTCATCGTCCAGTAACAATCAACATTTCTTGTTCTTGTGGGACTGTAGCTTCAACTACTAGCTTGTGCTCATTTTCGTTGCGCTTACCTTCCCCTCTTTGGTCTCTCCTTTTAACCTTGAACCTTCCAAGTTGGAAGGCTGTTGGTTAGCGCTACGGAGATGTGTTGAAGCTAGGAGTCAGGTCGTCGAATGTCTCAGCACTCTGTCAGTTTTGTGCCTAGTTGTTGCATTTTTTTTACCGTAGTAGCTAGTTACAGTGGTGGACAGTTACTCTTAACTCGTATCCATATGTCCTTTTCCTTTCTAATAAAAGCTCTATCCGCAAATATGCCGAGGCGGCTTGCCGTATCTCCCTCTATGCCATGCAACACAACTGTTGAGCGAGCAGCTTTTAGGCCAGCCCCATTGCACAACAGGTAATAGGCTACTAATAGCGTAACGCAGCTAGGTAAACACAAATCGATGAAAGAGGCAGACTTCTTAGAACAAAGAGACTAGTTGTGAAGGACACAACATTTTCAGCAGTCAGCAGTAGGAGAAATTGCTCTTAATTATGCAGCAATACTAGGCTTACACGTTTGTGTCATGCGTTCTGAGACGGAGTCCTTGACTAGCTCGTCACTGGCCGCACTCAGAGCAGCAGTCGTCACTACACATGGGTTGGGAAGCAATGGACAAAATTAACACTTGCCATGCACACATGCACTGCTTACCAGCTAAGTTAATATGACATACTGTACTGCAGCAAGCAAGGAACTGGCAATACCTGCACCAGGCCTATCTACTGTGACCCATGCCATTGTGAATGAGAAGAGGCAGCATTTGACAGTATGAGCGGTGTGATGAACGGGAATGCATAATACAAGCCAGTCGAGCATTGGTACATGTACTTACGGACGCAAGTTGGCTGCACTACGCTCCACTGGCCGTTGATTTCACAAGTACACACGGCCGAGCCCATAAGGACATAGGGAGATGTGCACACAAACGTGGTCGTGTTGCTGAACATCAAGCCGTTCACGGTCATTGAGCCCAGTGCCGGTGGTGACAGGACCTGGCAGTCGGTTTGACCTGCACAAGCACAGAGTGCACAGAGCACAGAGCACAGGCATTCAGTGCATGCATGTTTGGCCTAGGGGTGAAACGAGTGCCAAAATTGAGGACTCGAGTACTCTTTGAAAAAACGAGCGAGTACGAGTATTTTACTGACAACATAAAACAATGTACTGCACACACTCTCGTAACACTGAACGTATTACACCTGACACATGTAGTCTTGCATGCAGCCTAGTGCAGGAAATATAGTCTGAACTACGTCTTTTGTTGGTAAGTAGGGACAAGTAATAATTTCACACTTGCATGGGTTATCAGTACTGGTCAGAGTAACGGACGTGCTTGATGTACAAGCATACAGTACACTGTGCATAAGATACTTGAGTATTTTGCGAAACGAGTCCTCACTCCTTTCGAATTTTCGAGCAAGCGCTCGAGTATTCGATATCCTCGTTTCATCCCTAAAACGTTTGCGTATGTGTGCGTGGCACAGACGTTCGTTTTGAATACATTGAAGTACACGCATTGTGTAAAGGAAATTGATGCGAAGACTGCCTCAACATGGCCATGCAAAGTAATAAAATAAATACAGCAGTGAATAGCGGTCAACAGTAGCTCTACATTTTGCTTGTAATAGAAGTCATTAGCGTCAGAGCAAGAAGAGGGACAAGACGAGTCAAGGGACAATCCGGAGGACGCAATATCATACGACCAACTGTTTGTTTCTACCAGCGTTATTGTACCGTCGACACAGCTCTGACGACGATATACTGGGCGAATGCCGCAGGGCCTCCCAGCGTGTCAGCGGCAGTGGGTGATGGGCAGATAACAAGGTGGCTTGCGGACAACATCGGTGGCATGAAGCCTAGTGACTGCCAAGCGTCTTGGCGCGACGGGCGAGCAGTACAGTGTCATGCCCCAGGGGCTGCTGTGGCTGTCGACGTTGGCGGGTCTTGAGGTGCGTTCGCAGGCCTTCATGGCGCTCGGACAACTGCAATACTAGTACACAGACTCTCACTACTAGCTACATAGTACTCTGATTCTGGCACGTTATTTCTGCATTGAATAGTGATTGATTTTCCGCGATCCGCGCCGAATATCCGACGCTGCATGCATGTCCAATGCGCGTCAACAGTACTTCACACTTTCCTTTTCCCGCGTTATCACCTCAGCTATGCCAGTTTTGTATGTGGAAACCCCCTATATAATAGCAGTTTGGTCTATATTTTTAATCATTCAATATCTACCTTCACTGATGAGCTATGTATTAGCGAAACAGCTGTCTGAAGGAGTTTATCAATATCGTCTACGGAAGTGTCCTCGCAATGATGATGGTTGTGTGCAGGAGGGTCTAGTCGGCTAAAGAGCGCAGTGTGGTGGTGGAGGTGACTCAACATTTTCTTCAATGGCCGAGAGCTCTGTCGCACCCTGTAATAATAATAGAAGTCATGGTACTACTATCAGTGCTGCTGCTGGTGCTTACCTGGAGCTGGTGTGACCTTGCCTGGGCAGTACTGTGCATCAGAGCCATCAGCAGTCGTACCAAACACCGTCGCAGCGCTGTGATGGCAGGATACAGCCACTGGAACGCAGGCAGGGCAGGTAGCCAGACTGGCACTGCAGTTGAATGGCTGGATACACGTACCCATACACACAACACAAAAAGCAGTCAAGAGATGAAGAAAGTGTCTGCTCGGCACATCTTTTGTACAGTCAAGAGATATTAGCATATTTGGAGGAGGTGGTAGCCTAAAACAGGCTCGACAAAAGTTACCGGCTTATGCCAACAACTCAGTGTTCTGGTAGAGTAGACGGTTCGATACCGGAACGCCTTGACAGCCAAATTTGTATAGACCCAAACCGATCATCAGCGTTGATTTTTCACTCGAAATATGTTTGTGGAAGGAAACTGGCATGTTGAAGTTTGCTCTGGGGCCAGAGTCAATCGAACTGAGCCACTCCTTTGTGTTGACCCATTGCCTCCAAGTTGCCCAATTTTTCGCTTCAAAAAAGTTCAAATCAGAGGTGGCTCCAAACCGGACACGTTTTAGAGTGAACGTCAAATTCACTCTGGGTCTGAAATTAGCTAATTGCTATTGCTCCACGACGGCCAGTACAGAGTAACAATAAGCCTTGTGTGTGCTTCCATTAGTTTTGATTGGTATGCGGTGCTTTATTGGCAAGAGGCGAGCCGCTGTTTACCTGCGACAAGAAGTTGATTTTTCGAAAGTCGTAAAACTCAAGTCGCAGTGCGAAGCAACACATCAAAAACTCACCTGCTTGGTATGGCGCGTCTGGTCATCGCAGAGCCATGAAATTTTGGCTCGGAGTATAACACATCGTAGTCTCACTGTGACATATGTTTTCTAATCAAAATACCAAGAGAGAAAGTGAATATTGAGTCCGTTCCGGTTTGCAACCTGTGTCCTATTTGAAACCGTCGCCTCTACCCGGCGAACACCCTAACCATACACCTACAAGTATAACATATATCCTAAGGACTCAGGCTGAGATGCCCGACTGGTCCTGGGTCCTGTGATAAGCACGATCATCATTTGTGATGATGAAAAGTGGCAGGTAACACCCAGACTATTACATGCTCTGTAAATAGGAAAGATCAACGCCACCAGAATCTGCCTTCCTACAAGCCTGAAGCTTCTCTACACAAGAGGGATATATCGGCTCTCTTGAAATTCAACTTACGATTACATGAGGCAGCTGCCCCACTCCAGGAACCGTCAATCTGGCAGATGCGCACAATGCTTCCCTGCAGGTTGTATCCGGAATTTCAGCCGAAGACGACGCTGCCTCCAGCAGAATAGTTTGTGCCCTGGGAGTAGCCGTTGGTCGGTTTAGCTAGCGGTGTGCACACACCGGCTGTACACGTCACAGGCACGTACACACACACAGGCACGTACACACACAGGCACACACACACACAGGCACACACACACACACAGGCACACACACACACACACACACACACACACACACACACACCTTGACCTTGATACACAAGGATTCTTCATTATTTGCCACGTTTGAGCTGAGCTGCGATCATCGCGCTTTGTTGCAGTGTGCTAAAAAAACAAGAACAAAAAAAAAACGGCCAAAAAAGTGGGGCGGCTGAGGCCGCCCCAGCCACCCCAGCTGTGCCGGCCTTGCATGCCTGGTGTACGGTCTGAAAGATGAAAGATGGAGCTCTTGTATACACGGGCCCGGAAAGTCTGCTTCGCCTGCTCGGCGGCAGCTTCGTAGTGGTGGTCAAGGGTCGAAGACCGACGGATACGGATCAACTCCCCAGTGATCACACCTTTACCCATACTACGGGGGTGGTTACTACCGGCAAGCAGATACAGGAAACGATTGGTGACCTTGAAATGAGGCTTCACCGCCATGTATCCCTTACTACGGAAAACTGTGGTGTCCAGGAAATCAATGCCATCATGTGCCAGTTCATGCGCAAACTCGAGGGCCGAACACTTATTAATCCTGTCTAAAGCGCGCTGAACTTGACCTTCGCAACCATGCAATGAAACAAAAATGTCACTGATAAAGCGTCTATAAACCTGAACCTCTAAACCCTCCCCCTCTAAGATCGGCAAAATGTACCGATTCTCCAAATACAGCATAACAATGTCGGCATAGACCACTGCTGCAGGCGAACCCATGGCAGTCCCTTGGATCTGCGCGAACAAATCGTTATCGTACACGAACCCGTTAGTCTTCCGAATGACTGACATCAAGGAAGTCACTGCTGTTGTTAACCGTGTACGAAGGGCCGGGGGCATCCACCTTGTATACCTGTGTGTGATATACCACGACAATGCCACGTAACCGAGCTCGTTGGGGATGTTGGTGTAGAGGCTGGTCACATCTATACTCAAAAATAAATGATCGTCCCGCACAGGCAAACCTTCTACCAAGTTGATGAAATCCGTAGTTCGGGCCAGAACAGTACTTTCCTCACGTACATACAGGTTCAGTAGAAAGTCAATGAACTTAGTGGGATAGTAGCCAGGACTATTCAGACTAACAATAGGCCTAACCTTCAGGGCACAGGGCTTATGTGTTTTGATAAGTCTCCTGAAAACGGGCATGCGCCCCCGGTGCGACTAAGAACAGTGACATATAAAATGGTCATACGATGCCCGATGCGATGCCTAGTCATGGTGAGTAAACAAGACTCGGGTCGCAAACACGAAGTCTCA